>NC_071616.1:43888276-44253276 GCF_014839835.1 Dryobates pubescens | reverse complement strand
TGTTTTCAGTGTTCTACTAAAGCTTTAAGCCTCACAGCTTATTATTGGCAGCTGTGAGTGCTTACAAGTGAAGGCAGCTGGCCTGCCATTTATCACCCTTCTGGCAATGTGCTGTTGTACGAAGTCTCTGGGCAGTTACGTGTGGGTTTACCTCTTCTTGTGGGAAGAGTCCCATTAAGTTCTGCTCATATACTTTGAAGAGTTTAATGTATGGGTTAAAAGCCTGAAATATTGATATTAATGAAAAAACTCTGACATTTAGTAATAAAGATGAATTGTAACCTACTGATCATAGAAGCATAGACTCAGAATGGTTTGGGTTGGAAGGGACATCCATAAAGTCCAACCGCCACTGCAGTTGGCAGGGACATCCTCCACTAGATCAGGTTGTGCAGAGCCTTGAGCCTCACCTCGAATAGCTCCAGGGATGGAGCTTCAACTACCTCTCCAGGCAACCTCTTCTGGTGTTCTACAACCCTCATTGTGCAGAATGTGTTCCTAACATCTAATCTAAACCTGCTCTTCTCTCACTTCAAACCATTGCCTCTTGTCTTATCACTGCAGGCCTTTGTAAGCAGTCCCTCTGCAGCCGCCTTGTAGCCCCCTTCAGGCTGCTGTTAGATCTCCCCAGAGCCTTCTCTCTTCCAGGCTGAACAACCCTAGCTCCCTCAGCCTGTCCTTATAGCAGAGGTATTACAGCCCCAAAGCCATTTTCATGGCTCTCCTTTGGACTCATTCCCTCAGGTCCATGTCCTTCCTCTGTTGAGGGCTGCAGAGCTGGATGCAGTACTCCAGATGAGGCCTCATCAGAGCAAAGTGGCAGAATCACTTCTCTTCGTCTGCTGGACACACTGTTTTTGATGCAGACTAGGATGCCATTTGCTTTCTGGGCTGTAAGTGCCCATTGCTGGCTCATGTCCAGCCTCTCTGAGCAGCCCATTCCATGGAACTATTTGTTCCCTCAATTTAATGTGGATTTCATACTTTCCAAGCAACTGAACATGTGCAGTGTGTGAGTGAATGTGTGCTGCTGGTCCTATTTTCAGTTCTCCAAAGTCTTGCCTTGATTTTTCTATACAGAATCCCTTGGAACCTGAGAAGTATATTTAAGTAAAAATATCCATTTTCCTTAATGTTTGGGGGTTTTGTTTGTTTTGGTTCTGGTTGGTTAGGGGTTTTTTGTGAGCAACTTTTGGGTGTTTTGTTGGGTTTTTGTGTTTGTTTTTTTTTCATCTGGAACCCATCAAGTCCAAAAAATGCTTCATCTTTTGGGACTTTGATGTGAAAGGGGAGGACCTCTTTTGAGATACCCCTGTAACCAAAGGTCATAAAGAGCAAGTTGTCTTCCAAGCCAATTCCAAAAGAAGAAAATCTTTCAGCATCATGGTTTAGAATACATAGAATACATAGAATAAACCAGGTTGGAAGAGACCTTCAAGATCATCGCGTCCAACCCATCAACCAATCCAACTCCGCCCAAGCAACTAACCCACAGCACCAAGTACCCCGTCAAGTCTTCTCCTAAAAACCTCCAGTGGTTTGAGGTCCAGCTGAAGCTCTTCAGCAACCTCTGATCCTTGAGGTCCCTTCCAACCCTACCAGTTCTTTGCTGCTCTGATGTCAGTGATATGCAGCATGCTCATTTTGGTACCTCTACTCAAATGCAAATCTTTACCATCAACACTATAGCAGCAACCCTACCTCTTAGTGTATTTTGGACAGATTTATAATCTTTGGGCCATTAACTGACCAATAATTTTCTTTTGTAATGTACCAAGAAGGGGAAATCATCATTGCAACTTACAAACCTTACCACTCTCTGATTGCTAATCCCACTGTTCCAAGGGAGTGCAAGTGTTTCTGCTCCCAGAAGAAGCTTCATCTCCTAGGTTCTTGAAGGTGTTCTGTTGCCAAAGAACCATTTGGAATTTTTGCTTTAAGGTTAAAAAGAATGAAGAGGAAGACAACTGTGTAAGAAAATAACCCAGCACAATCTGATCCAAATCTTATCCTCCAGCATTATCAGCCTAAGCAAAGTGCCCAGTTGTGTCCTTGGTAGAGATCTGTGTTTCTAACCTATGAATCAGCAATAATTACTGCAAGGCAGAGAATGAGAGGATTGTTTTGTTTCATCCATGGTCTTCAAATAAATATTCTGAGGCCATTCCCAGTGCCGTTGCTTCATAGGACCAGCCATATAATCAAACACGTAGGATTAAGATTGTTTTAAGAGAGAAAAATCACACCTTCAGCTGTTAGAATGACTGGTTCACAAAAAGATTTAGCTTTCTAATAACCAGCAATAAATGCTACCCCCAGAAACTCTCACGGACAAAAGGGCTTTAGAAGCCCTGAGATTTAACATCCAAGCAGTGGTGAAGCCAGAAACAACAAAAGGCGCAGTTGCAGTAATCATGAACCATGAGAACTGTGTAAATGAGGCTGACACTAATATCAAAAGCTCCCAAAGAGAGAGTTCAAAGAGATCACAAGTTCATTTCCTTTTCAGATTGAAGAGTAGCCACTCCAACTTGCAACTCCTTCTCTTCCTCTGGAACATTTACTAGCTCCCACAAACAAGGGAGCCTTGGCAGCTCTGCTAGCATAGGCTCCGTCTACTACTACCCCATTTGAAAAAGGGTTTCAGAACAATTGTACTGCCATATTAGGGTATATCTGGCATACACAGATGAAAATGGTGTAGAGTCATGGAATTACTCAGGTGGGAAAAGACCTTTGAGATCATCAGGTCCAACCTTTAAGCCTGCTCTGCCAAGTTCATCGTTAAACCATATTGCTAAGCGCCTTTAAACACCTCCAAGGATGGTGATGCCACCACCTCCCTGGGCAGCCTGTTCCAATGCTTGACCACTCTTGCAGCAAAAAAATGTTTCCTAATGTCCAGCCTAAACCTCCCCTGGTGCAGCTTCAGGCCATTCCCTCTTGTTCTACCACTAATCACTCTGTGCAAAGAGACCAGCACCAATCTCTCTCTGTTGTCCTTTCAGGTAGTTGTAGAGAGCAATGAAGTCTCCTCTCATCTTCCTCTTCCTCAAGCTAAACACTGCCATTTCCCTCAGCTGCTCTTCACCAGACTCATTCTCTAGGCCCTTCAGCAGCTTACTTGCTGCTCTCTGCACCTGTTCCAGCCCCTCACTGTCTGTCTTGTGTTGAGGTGCCCGAAACTGAGCCTGGTGCTCGAGGTGTGTCCTCATGTGGCGGTGTTAGGCTATGCCTTCACAAATTAGCTGCAAATTGTGAGCAGAGAAGTGGAGAAACGTAAATAATTCACTATTGGGTGTAAAAAGGAAAACAAAAGATTATTCTGAATGAATGTCATTGGCCAGAATGTGTGGGATGGATGCAGATGTACCCTAGCATCTCACACATTTTACTTTCTTTCTCATTCCTTTTCTTTTCTTCTCTGGTTCTAGCTGCCTTGGCTGTTCTGCTGGAGAGAGTGCTGGCCTTGCACATAAGAATGCTAGCATTGCTGCTTTGAACTAACATTCCTCCTAACAGCTTCTCTTTTCTTCTATTGCAGGGGAAAGGAGGTGGTTTTGGGGGGAGTGGAGCAGCTTCCCTGGTTGTTTTGACCAGGGTGGGTTTCTGTGCTGTTTTCTGATTGTAAATACCTGTATATAACTGTAATCCTGTGTATTTTGTTCCTGTCCATTGCATTCCATTGTAGACTGTAATTTTTTGCTTTGTAAATACAGCTTCCATTTGCTTCCAACTGAGCTGGTCATGCTTAAGTTAATGTGAGTAGGAAACTTTAACCCACCACACCTCACCACTGCCTGATATAGGGGGACAATCCCTGCCCTGCTCCTCTTGGTCACACCATTGCTGATCCAAGCTTTCCTTGCCACTGGGCACACTGCTGGCTCACATTCAACTGCTTGTCCATTATAACCCCCAGACTCCCTTCTGATGGAGAACTTTCCAGCCAAGTTTCCCCAAGCCTGGAGCATTCATGGGGTGGTTGTGGCTCAAGTGCAGGGCCCAGCACTTGGCCTTGTTGAGGCACATGCCACTGACCTCAGGCCACTGATCCATTTGTTTAAGTCTCTGTGTAGATCCTTCCTACCCTCAAGCAGATCAACACTCCCACTTATTTTGGTGTTATCTGCAAATTCATAAGTGGTGCACTGTAATGCTTCATCAAGATCATTGATCAGGGTGTTATGTCAACTGGAAAATTAGATTCCTTTATTGGTTGCCACCACAAGTTTGGTTATCATCAGCTTCCTGCCATGGCATCTTTGGAGTGTTCCTACACCAACATTACTTTGGTAGATGACATCAACAGTATCAAAGCTGTAACCTATAGCTGCAATATGTAGAAAAAAATTGAGTCCATAAAATAATCATCTGTACCAAACTGCTAGAAGATGTAGTACACAGACCCTTAAATAAGATACTGGTTCTGAGCAGGACTACTCTACAACTGCCTGAAAAGAGGTGGTAGACAGGTGGGGGTTGGTCTCTTCCCCCAGGCAACCAGCACCAGAACAAGAGGACACAGTCTCAAGCTGTGCCAGGGGAAGTTTAGGCTGGAGGTGAGGAGAAAATTCTTCCCAGAAAGAGTAATTTGCCATTGGAATGTGCTGCCCAGGGAGGTGGTGGAGTCACCATCACTGGAGGTGTTCAAAAAGGGATTGGATGTGGCGCTCGAAGCCATGGTTTAGTTGTCAGGAGGTGTTAGGTAATAGGTTGGACTTGATGATCTCTGAGATCTTTTCCAACCTGCTTGAGTCTATGATATGCTCATCTCAGTCATTTCAAGGGCATTTTTAATAAACAGAAACACTCCTGTGAAAAGAGCCACCCACATTCAATATCAGGCATGAATTACTTGAAAGAAAATGCCATCACTGATCCTAAATCCCTAGGTATCCCCATCTGTCCACAGAACTTTTAGAACATCATTACACAGTTGCAACCTATAACAGGAAAAAAAACCAAACAACAAAAAACCCACCAAACACCCCAAACCAAAAACAATACCAAAGCAACTCTTACTTCAAAGGGGAAAAAAAGAAATCTCCCTAGAAAGATCCTTCTCAGAATTGCCCATCCCAGTCCTGAAACAGCCCTCCAGCTTTGCAGGGCTTGTCAGCAGAAGCAAACCCTGTGCAATACCAAACACACTTAATGGATCAAGAGTGTGCCTGAGCATAGAATGGAAAACTTGCTAGGACATCCCTCAAGTAAATAACCCCCAACAGCAAACCTATTTCAGGTCTTTGTATTCTACACCAGCCCTTCCAAGGTCATAACAGTTTACAAGTGCTTTCATGGTAAGTTTGCAAGTGAAACTTGAGCCCCAGGTTGAATGGCACAAAAAGTCTGTAAAGAAAGAAAAATAGCCAGGTAAATGTTTCTAATCAATCAATCATTCTCTAATCTCTCTGCCTTGATCCTTAAGGGAAACTCAAAATCTCTCCTGAAGATGAGAACAAGGGCTCAAATATTCTACTGTAATTAAAAATAAACCAACAAAAGTAATTCTACTGAAAATATGCAGTTGTTTTATACACATAATTAAGGCTCTGAGGTGACCTCATTGTGGCCTTCCAGGATCTGAAGGGGGCTACAAGAAGGCTGGGGAGGGACTTCTCAGGTTATCAGGTAGTGATAGGACTAGGGGGAATGGCATGAAGCTGGAGGTGGGGAGATTCAGGCTGGACGTGAGGAGGAAGTTCTTCCCCATGAGAGTGGTGAAGCCCTGGAATGGGTTGTCCAGGGAGGTAGTTGGGGTGCCATCCCTGGAGGTGTTTAAGCCCAGGCTGGATGAGGCTCTGGCCAGCCTGATCTAGTGTGGGGTGTCCCTGCCCATGGCAGGGGGCTTGGAACTAGATGATCCTTGTGGTCCTTTCCAACCCTGACTGATACTGTGATACTATGATAATCTTCCTTGACTTCTATAGACTTTAGAGGCTATAGAATCATAGAATGCCTTGGGTAGGAAGGGATCTCCAAAAGTCATCTAGTCCAACACTCCTGCAGTGAGCAGTGATATTCTCCACTTTGAGCCTGATCTTGAATATCTCCAAGGATGGGTCCTCAACTACCTCCCTGGGCAAACTGTTCTAGCACCCTCCTGGTAAAGAACTTGTTCCTAACATCCACTCTAAACCTTCTTGGTTTAGTGTCTTTCCCAATAAATACCTTCTTTTTCTCTCCCTTTACCTCCTTTCCTGACATCTCCTCTGCTCCATAGATTTCATTGTCCCTAAGGTAACACAACTGATAGGTGTGTCATTTACCTCACCTTTTGTTTAGCTTGTAAAGGTATTGCATTTGTTTCAGACCCATAACCCCCATTCTTGTCAACATGCCCATCAGGCAGACCGTGTGTTGCTACTTCATGTTCTCCCTGGGAGTGTTCTGATGGAGTGATAGTAATCAGAGTTCAGATGGCTTTGTAAGAATGGTATGTTCAGAACTAGCAAACTTTCTTGGATCCACAACCTTATCGTGGCATTTTGGCACCACAGATCTTTCCATCCCCCATCCCACTTTGTTTTCCTTTGTGAATTTGATGCCTGAGAGCCTGAGGGTTAGGCTCAATAACTGAAGCCTTGTCTCTTTGGGGGTTCGGTTATGTGAGTCTTGTGACAGGTTTGAAGTGCTCAGGTTCTTTCCCTTTCAGTTTTCTCTAGGTTAACTGTTTGGGAGCCACGCTCTGCCCTAGATGGTTCTTTGTGTAGGGGGAATTTCACTGGGCTAGGTTTGCCCAAATTCCACTTGCAAGGGTACTTTGTGTTAACTCTCTACCCATTGAGACACTCACATGGACCAACCTTTTCTAGAATGCCCTTCACTTGTTTCCTGCAGCCATCCTCATGCTTGTTTCTTCATGTTAGACACCTTCTACTGCAGGCCAGTTTTATGGTTGTAGAATCATAGAACATTCAGGTTGGAAAAGACCCTGGAGATATCAGGTCCAACCATTAACCCTGCTCTACCACAGTCACCACTAAACCATATCACTAAGCACCACATCTAAACCACCTTTAAAACATCCAGGGATGGGGACTCGACCACCTCCCTGAGTAGCCTGTTCCAATGCTTGACCACTCCTTCAGTGAAAAAAACGTTTCTGATGTCCAGCCTAAACCTCCCCTGGTGCAGCTTGAGGCTGTTCCCTCTTTTTCTATCATGAATTACCTGTGAGAAGTGGCCAGCACCTGCTTCTCTCTGTTGTCCTTTCAGGCAGTTGTAGAGGGTGATAAGGTCTCCCCTCAGCCTTCTCCTCCTCTCGCTGAACAGTCCCAGTTCCCTGAGCTGCTCTTCATCAGACTCAGTCTCTAGCCCCTTCACCAGCTCTTCTCTGAACCTGCTCCAGCCCTTCAATGTCTTTTTTGTATTGAGGTGCCCAAAACTGAGCCCAGCACTCGCAGTGTGGCCTCACCAAGGCTGAGTACAGAGGGACAATCACTTCCCTATATGGGAAAACATCCCAAACTTACCAACTATTACCAGATCTCAAGTTACTGATTTCTCTACCTTTACTGCTTTGCAGAAGTACTTTTCTGTGCAGACCCCAGCACCTCCTGACAAAACACAGCTGTATTCTTTCTATAGTACTGAAAGCAAGTTCCAGTTGAACTGACTGTGATCAGTTGGTGCCCTCCATACCAGTATTGAACCTCAAAACCATGTCAGATGTCTATTTTCCATCCAGCTCTTGATACTCCACTTCTGATATCGATTTTAAATATGAAACTTCTTTGCTTGGAGCTGTTTTTCACTGCTGAACCTGGAGTCACTTCACTTGGGGCATTCGATCCAAAGTACTGTGCTGCTCTTCAGACTGTTTTCCTTCTTGCACTCCTTCAGTGCAAATAAACCACATGGGATCTGGCTCCCTCAGGCAGTGCTAACAAAGGTGGTGCTTGTTTTGAGAGCCTGTTGTTTGCATGACTCTTGGTGAGCTCAACTACCTTTTCAGGACATAGACTACTAGCTGTTTTCTCATCCTTTTTGTTTGTTTGAGGTTTTTCCTTTGTCTGTTTTTCTTTTTAATCCAAAGGATTACAAATTATTTTTCATCCTTCAGTTTCTGTTGGCCAAGCTTCCTTTTGCTACTTGAAAAATCTTCTTCCAAGAGGGCATTATCATCTGCTGTCCACAGTTAGAGGCACAGCTTTCAGCTCACTTCTAGGTAAAATTGCAGAGATGGAACATATTTTATCCCTGAGTTGGGCTTTGCTGTTTCTTTCCTCAGACTCTATCTCAGCCAAGCAAAATAACAACCTTGAAATCCTGTGAGAGAATTCTGCTTCAGAGCAGCCTCCTTGTAATGAGACAGGGCAACATTTGCAATACAGGGAAACGGCCAGCCTGGCTCTTGTATTTTAGGGCAGCTTAAAATGGAAAAGCCAAGCTTACATGCATGCTTTTGCCAATACATTTCCTTGGGTTAGGCTTAAAGAGGATTTTTTTATGTCTGAACCAGAGAGCAGTTTTTACATCTCTCTTGGTTTTCTTGTTCCCAAGGATAACCAAAGTGTTTACAGGGTTTTTTAACTCCATGGCTATCACTGGTTTGAAGTTAATTGCTGCTTATTTGTCTGCTCATTTTCTGTGGTCCTTGGAGATGAAAGTGCTGTGTGAATGTAAGGTCCTTTGTTAGTCTTATGCAGAGAAGTTACCTAATTTTCCAGCTATTCTTTATAGTTGCTTTGCTTTGCTTTTAGCACTTGGTGAGAAGGGGTTGGGTTCTTTTACTGTTATATTTATTTTCTTTCTGTTTTTTCTTTTCCTGTGCTATTTTATTCCCTCATTTTAATAATTTGAGAGAATTCTGTAAGAAACAGGCTTTATTTTTTTCCCCCCCCTTTAAGTCACAGACTTTGTGTTATAAGGCATCTGTCACATTGGGATGTATGTGGATTTTTCCAGGCATTAAAACGAGTTGGTGGCAAGCAAAATAATTTATGAGTGGATAGTGAAAATAGTTCCGGGTTAGGTAAACATCCTGATCATTAAATATTGCAGGTTCTGATGTTGATAGTAGAATTCTGTGTTCAGTTCTCCAGCTTAAGAATGTTTCTATTTAATAGAATGGAATAATAGAATAATAGAATAAACCAGGCTGGAAGAGATCTTCAAGATCATAGCGTCCAACCCATCAACCAACCCAACACCACCTAAACAACTAACCCACGGCACCAAGCACCCCATCAAGTCTCCTCCTGAAAACCTCCAATGATGGTGACTCCACCACCTCCCCAGGCAGCCCATTCCAATGGGCAATCACTCTGTCTGTATAGAACTTCTTCCTAACATCCAGCCTAAACCTCCCCTGGTGCAGCCTAAGACTGTGTCCTCTTGTTCTGGTGCTGGTCGCCTGGGAGAAGAGACCGACCTCCGCCTGTCTACAACCTCCCTTCAGGTAGTTGTAGACAGCAAGAAGGTCACCCCTGAGTCTCCTCTTCTCCAGGCTAAGCAGCCCCAGCTCCCTCAGCCTCTCCTCTTAAGGCCTCATTCATTTCTGTGGGGAGATTTATTACTAGTCCACAGAACAATAGCAGTGCATCTAAAATTCAGGAAAATTGGGGATATTTCAAATACAATGTAAATAATATAATCATTTGTATTAATACAGCAATTTGTATTCTAAATACTATATTTAGAATATAATATATATTCTTTTTTATAGATAAATATATATATAATATTTTTGTGATGAGGATTATTTTAGCTACTTCATAATCTTCCTATTTCATGCTCATTGAGTCCTGTGTTTATGATAATTATCACCAGACCATCCAGGAACATATCATTAAAATGAAAATTTCAGTTGGCAAGTGAGAAACATTGGTTCATTCTGCAAGAAATGTTTGAGAAGTACCTACAAAAGAGAAGAATAACCTCAGTGAAAGGTTTACAATGGGTTTAAAAGTCATGCTAGATACACACAAGGAAGAGAAGTATCACACAAAAGCAGAGAACAGTGGAAATAGCCTTTAAATGTGTTTGTCCTGATCTCTTAAGTTTCTTGGAGTCTGCTCTTTATGAAACATTGCAATACAATCTCATGATTTTTGTTTTAAAAATACTCCTCTAATATTCCCCCCACAACTTTTTTTTTCCTGTTCCTTTTTTTCACTTTTCTTTCCTTTTTTTCTTTTTTATCCTTTTTTCCCTTCTTTTCCCTTCTCTTCTCTCCTCTTCTCTCCTCTTCTCATCTCCCCTCTTCTTCTCCCCTCTTCTTCTCCCCTCTTCTCTTCTCCCCTCTTGTCCCCTCTTTTCCCCTCTTCTCCTGTCTTCTCCCCTCTTCTACCCTCCTCTTCTCCTCCCCTCTTCTCCCCTCTTCTCTTCTCCCCTCCTCTTCTCCTCCCCTCTTCTCCCCTCTCCTCTTCTCCCCTCTTCTATTCTCCCCTCTTCTCTTCTCCCCTCTTCTCCCCTCCTCTCTTTTCTTCTCCCCTCTTTTCTTCTCCCCTCTTCTCTTCTCCCCTCTTCTCTTCTCCCCTCTTCTCCCCTCTTCTCTTCTCCCCTCTTCTCCCCTCTTCTCCCCTCTCTCCACATTTATTTATTTTCTTTTTTTTTTCTTTTCCTCTTCTTTTCTTTTTTTGATCAAGACCTTTGCTGAAGAAGGGCAAGACAATCACTGCCACATCTGCAGAAGCATTAATTTTTAAGAGGCTTTTTAGTGCCAATCTGAATCCAAATCTGAAGTATGAACTAGGTTAGCCAGATGCTTCACTTTTAATGTATTATTAATTCCTAGTGTATATGCCAAGAGTTCAGTGTAACTTTCCTTTGTGCATGCTTCCTACAATCCAGAGTAATCAATAGCTGCAGATAAAGTACTTTACATCGCTGCTGTCACCAGTTATGTTGCTGCTTATTGTCCTCTTACTGCACCATGGAGCTGTAATTACAGTACAGTGTAGGAATTATTGTAATCCATTCATTATTTTGTCCCCAAAGTGCCAGTGCTGCTCATCATGCTAAATGCCAGTGATTGCTGCTCCTGTTGCACACACTAATGTTGGTAGTACGTCCAGTGCTAAATACCTGCACTGGAGCATACTCATAGTGTAGTCAGTGGGGGTTTACCTCTTCAGAGGGCCTAGGGGCTAGCAAAGGTGCAAGGGAAAGGAAAGAAGGGAAAGGGTAGTAGCAAAGAATGAAATTAAGATGGTTGTGAGGAAACACAGAACAGTAAAACATCTCACATGAAACAAAGCAGATACAAAGGTTAAAGCTGTGGGTTGAAAAGGAAATGCTGGCAAAGGTCGGTTAAGAAGAGGTTAGCTGTAGAGTTGCAAACAAAAGAAACAGATAACAAAAGAGAGAAACTAAGACAAGTCAGACAGAAAGTAGGCAAAGGAGAGAGAAATGAAGAGAGAAAAAGAAATTCATCCTGCTGGAGATAGTTTCTCCTGTCACTCACAGATAAGTATTGCCTCTAGAAAGGTCAGTTCAGGCATTGCCAAATGACAGAAGTGATAGGGAAGAACCACATCATCTGATAGAAGGTGAATAAAGGAGGGTTCAAGACGCATTTTGTATCATTGATAGGACAGTGTTTACTCTGAGAAATCTCTGAACCGAAGAAACCATGTGGGGAGTTGCAGTGAATATGATTAACTGTTGTTTTGTTGTTGTTTGGGGGTTTTCCTGCCATTTCTGGAGTCACAAATTTTGCACCCTAAACGTTTGGTTCTCAACTGGCCAGACTGGCAAACCCTTAGAAAGAGATTGATAGCGAAGGAGCGACTGAATACCACAATCTCACTGCAGGGATTAGGTGGTGTAGTTTAAAAAGTGGTTTGCTAAATGTTGCCTTAGTTGAAAGCTGTCCTTCAGAAAGCAGATCATGTCTTCTACAAAGAAAACACAGTATGATCTCTTGTTTCCATGAAGATGTGGCTCCTGACTTCACTGCTGTGCCTACAGTAGAACTCCTGGCTTGGGTTTTGTTTGTTTGTTTGTTTTTCTTTGGTTGGTTGGTTGGTTGGTTGGTTGAGGGTTTTTGTTTGCTTGGTTTGGCTTTTGTTTCTCTGTTTGTTCTTCTTTTCATGCTGTAATTGAGTGTTGGGAATTTAGGGTCTGCAGATTTTGATAGAAATCAGTGCTTGGTGATGCTGACAGTGACAAAGGGAAAACCAAGCAAATGCCAAGTTAGGCATCAAGGTTCCACTTTTGTGGAGGCTAAGGCTGCCGTGTATTTGTGATCCAGCAGATGATGTTAAGGATTCCCTCACGTTGCCTAACTGACAGAAAGAGGCAGTGAATCCTCTGGAGCAGTTTGGTTTGCTCTCGCCGTGTTTGTTGTCAATCCCCCGAGATAGTGCTGAGTTTATAGTTCATTTCCTTTTGCTTGGACCAAACTGGTTTGCAGCAGAGTTTCACATTATATTAACAAACAGCGAGGGCATGACAGGAAGAAAAGAAAGCAGCATGATAAACGTTGTGACCTTCTAGTGAGAAACAGTATGGCATGCATAAAGGACTGCTGCATTAAATGGAAGGGGGGGGAGTGGAGGGAGGTGGGGGGAGAGAAGGAAGTGGGTAATTATTTGTAGCAGTGCTTTTACTGTTGTTGGAATGAGACAGACTAACAGTGGCAGCAGTCATTTTGCTGAATCAAAGTCCATGTTAGTCGCATTATACACTGCCACAAAAGGTTGTTAAGGCTGGTATTAGCATGTACCACTGAGGACATTGGAAGGACTCGATCTGTCACACTAAATCGCCTTCTTGCCCTCAACCATTGAAGTCTCCAGCTCCTCTGACATGTTCTTTCATTAATGGCCTGGCCTTGACAACTGATCCTAATTGCCTCTGAACCGCACTTCATGTATTATTGGTGTCTGCCTGCCCTGGTTCATGTCAACAAGCCGCAGCATGCACAGGGTGTGCCCGGTGCCTTTTGCTGAAATGATGCTCACATAGTCATTTACCTCTGAGGGTCTGGGTCTCACTGGAAATGAGGGATAAAGCTAAAGATCTTCCTGTCTCTTCCTAGTAATACTTTAATGTGGATCTGTGCTATGCACTTATTAGGCATGTATGGAGACTCACTAAAGCATCAGGCCAATTATATAAGATTCCATTAAAGCACAGACTGTAAATGCAAAAGAAAACTTGCCTGCATTTTAGTTACTGAGTGGGGGGTTGTTTATTCATTTATTCATTCTGAGCAGCTTATTCAACTAGAAAGTATGGCTTAGTCTTCATTTTTCATAGAGAAAAATTCTGTTCTAATGCAAAGTAACAGTAGCAGAGAAATGTTATCTTTAACGTTGATGGAGTTCCTGTAGAACCACAGAATTGTTAGGGTTGGAAGGGGCCTCAAGGATCAGCTAGTTCCAACCCCCCCTGCCATGGGCAGGGACACCTCACATCAGATTGAGGTGTTCTGACTCTATAAAAGAGTAGGAGAAGGATCCCATTAGTTGAGATGTAAATTACAGCAAAAGCTATTTCAAGATGTTAATCCCAAATATATTTTGGAGTATCTCTAAGAAGGTTTTTAGAGCATACTTTTCATTTAATAAAGCAATACATTTTCTTCTTGATTCTAACCCCCTTTTTTTTTGTTATTATTTTCACTCTTGGGGGTTGCCAAAGCTGTGATCAGTTTTAATTATTCTTCTGCAGAAGGTGCTGTATTTTTACCGTGGGGTTTCATTTTTAAGCCTATAATAACACATATGCCTACCCCTAAAAAAAAATCCCCAACAAACCACAACCCCATGTTTATATGTTTTAAGCCTGGCTCTGATTTAAACCTAGCATCATTTCCTATAAGATTTTCTATGATGATCTCAGTCATCAAGTAGTCTGAATAAATTTGAATGGGGAGCCTTTAAAGCATGCAAGTTCTACAGTGATAATAAAAAATAAATCACAGAAGCTCTTTGGTGCTAGGTATCATTTAGCCTAATCTAGACGGTGACATTTGGGCCACTAACAGCATAATCATAGTTATTGCTACAAATTGCTGCATGTTTGAGTTTTAATGTTATAAGTAAATTATGCCACAGGATAAAATATATGCTTCTTTGGGAATTAAACATGTTTATTTCAGCAATGTGGCTACGGAATACTAGGCAGATGGCAGGTTTCTTTCGTGTGGTAATACTGCCACCTTCTGAGCCAGCGGAGAAGGAGTCATCTCTGGAGCTGGTTTCTACCCTGGGCACGTTCTGAAGAACGTGTTGCAGGTTGGTGACTTGCTCTGAGCCGACAGCAGAACGTCCCAAAGCCAAAAGCGCTCGAGACGAGGAATTGCCCGAAACCTCCTGCTGAAATGCTTTCAAAATCCACTCTGGGAGGTGATTTCACTTTCCATGGAGGCTGCACTCCTACTGAGATAGTTGGTCAGGCTGGAAGGCATAGGCAGAAAACATCTAGGGGGCCAGTTCTGTTAAAAATGGCTTTGCGAAAGGTGCGCTCGCCAAAGTCCAGCCATTCGTTCTCGCTCTTCCGACGAGAGGCTGCTCCTGAGTTAATTCTGATGCAAACCGTGGCATAGGAGGAAAGGTTTGCCGAGTGGTTTGAGGGCAGAGGTGGCCACAGCTGGGGTTAGAAGATGGAGGGGGCTTGGGCAAACCGTTCCTTCACCATCATTCATTCAGACAACGTGCCCTTCAGCGGCACAGCAAGCCCTCGTGACTGTCTCGAATTAGGGAGATTAGCATGAAGCGCATAATGCGGGATGATGGAATTTGTCATAATTTGCATTGTCCTGGAAAGATTGGGTTTGATAGAGCGATGCGTCTCGGAGCATGTCATGTCCCACGGGCAGGTCATGGAGGAAGCTCGGCAGAAATAATTCCGCGATCTGCGCATCGGTTGTAAATGCCTCATAACCGATTTGTCAAAATAAAAGGGGGGGGGGGGGGGACAAAAGGAGGGAGGGGTGAGGGAAAGAAAAGAAAGGTGGAGGTCAGGAGAGTTGAAGGAGGTGGGCACAGGGAGAAGTTGGGTGTAGCGACGGTAAATTAGACCTGCGCAATAAACGATGGCGTTGGCTCGACGCTTGCCCGGCGACCGCTCCCAATTTCTGTTCCCGCGGAGGAGCCAGGAAAGGAAATCTTTCCCTTGGTGGCAGGAGGAAGTTTGCTTATGAAAATTCCTCGCAGGAATCATCAGCCACAAGAGCTGGAGGATGGGTTTTCTGAGCGATTGCTCCTGACCTTGGTACTGTTCCCCAAGTGCAGATAGGAAAGGATAATCGGCGCGCCGCTGACAAAACGGACGTGACAGTGTTACTTATCCGCGGCAGCGTCGCGGGCGGTGGGCATGCAGAAGTCAGACAGGCAAAGGGAACACGCTTATTTACAGTAGCAATAGCAAGAAGAAAAGGTCCAATGCCAGGGATTGACCATGCTTGGTTTCTGGCCCATCTGACAATGAAGCAACAGTCTTTTGGTATTTAGAAAACCTCCTGTGCCCAAGAAGGTTATGAGTGGCGCTCGGAGGTTATGTTATTTATCATTTCACTCTCTGCTCCTCCTTGAGGAAGACTTTCTTTGTGCAGGGCCTCCTGTATTTGTCTTTCTTTATACATCTCAACCAGCAGATTAATGCCGGCGGTTCGGTAACGCTGATCTTCTGTGACAGTTGAGCATTTGAGAGTTGAGGATCTCATAACAACATGAAAATTAAAACAACAACAAAAAAATAGGGGGGGAAATACAAAGGAAATTGTCACTTTTGAGGACCTCCTTTGCCACCCATGGGGTTCAAATAATTCTCCCTAGCAGAGGTTGATCTCCAGGCTGCTGTCTTTCACCTGGTTATTATTGTGGAATTCTGGTATTTGAAAACTGAATTACCTTAGGGTACAAGTCAACAGAAATAAAGCTCTCAAGCTCCAGGACCTGGAGTCAAGATACAGCTGAAACTACTAACACTGCACAATCACAATTTGGGCAAGTGTCTGGTGGGAGTTTTGGGGAAGAAAGTATATATAGAGTTCTGCATAATAAACATGTTTCAATAATGTCAGCCCACGGCACTCACAGTATCTTTTTGACTGCAATACAGTTCCCCCAGGTTGTGATCTCTCTCTTTTCCATAATTTCCAGCTTTGGTCAAGTTTTTAGAATCACAGAATCACATAGAATTGTTAGGGTTGAGAGGACCTCAAGGATCATCCAGTTCAAACCACCTGCCACAGGCAGGAACGCCTCACACCACATCAAGTTGCTCACAGCCACATCCAGCCTGGCTGCAAAAGCCTCCAGGGATGAGGCTTCCACCACCTCCCAGGGCAACCTGTTCCAGCATCTCACCACCCTCATGGGGAAGAACTTCTTCCTAACATCCAATCCAAATCTACGTGTTTCTGTATTTGCTCCATTCCCCCTAGTCCTATCACTGCCTGACCCCTCTTTTAGTCCCCCTTTTAGATTAATTGCTGTGCTAGTCAGCGTTCATAATTGATGTGTGGTGCTTTCATCCTGTCTATAGGTGACAAAAAACCTACCTCTTGTATTACACTGGCACCCCAGATCCTGTAGTATTTAGGGTTGTACTGTGCATGGTGAAGAATGACTATCTTTAGAAGCCAGAGTGTGTTTTTCCTACTTTGCTGGGTGATCTATGCTGATTATATGTTATTTTTAATGATAGAATAAATAATCTTTGCACCTGTGTATTTAAAGCTTGGTTAATACATTTAATACTTTATTATTAATATATGTAAATGATAGGTAATGATAGAACTAGAGGGAAGGGAACAAAACTAGAAATGGGTAGATTCAGATTGGAGGTTGTAGCCAGGTGGGGGCTGGTCTCTTCTCCCAGGCAACCTGTGACAGAACAAGAGGACACAGTCTCAAGCTGCACCAGAGGAGGTTTAGGCTGGATGTTAGGAAGAAATTCTTCCCAGAAAGAGAGATTGGCCATTGGAATGTGCTGCCCAGGGAGGTGGTGTTTAGGATGGGACTGGATGTGGCACTTGGTGCCATGGTTTAGCTGATTAGATGGTGTTGGGTGAGAGGTTGGACTTGATGATCTCAAAGGTCTTTTCCAACCTGCTTAATTCTGTATTCAATGAACCAAGAAGGGAAATAAAAAGTAGAAGGGAAGTGAAACAGTGGAATAATGTAGAAAAAAATACTAATTTTTATGGCTATATGAAGCCTTTACATCCTTTAATATTGCTCACTTCCTCATTACAATTATTGCAGTTTGTGAAGGGGAAAGTGAAGTCCCTGTCCAGAGTGCAAAGCATCCCTTTCCCACAGATCTTTCAGTGTCCTCAAATACAATAGGATAAAGCAGTTGAGCAGCATAGAATCATAGAATCAATAAGGTTGGAAAAGACCTCACAGATCATCAAGTCCAACCTATCACCCAACACCTCCTGACTAACTAAACCGTGGCTTCAAGTGCCACATCCAATCCTATTTTGAACATCTCCAGGGACGGTGACTCCACCACCTCCCTGGGCAGCACATTCCATTGGCAAATTACTGTCTCTGTAAAGAACTTTCTCCTCACCTCCAGCCTAAACCTCCCCTGGCACAGCTTGAGACTGTGTCCTCTTGTTCTGGTGCTGCTTGCTTGGGAGAAGAGACCAACCCCCACCTGTCTACAATCTCCTTTCAGGTAGTTGTATAGAGCAATAAGGTCTCCCCTGAGCCTCCTCTTCTCCAGGCCAAATTACTCTTTCTGGGAGGAACTTTCCTAAAGAATGGAATAGCCTGGCTTTGGGACATAGCAGAAGGAACATTTTCAACATCTATGCTTGAGTCAAAACAACAAAATTGGTGCAAAAACCTAGACTGATTGGAGTGCTTTAGATGTGTTTTTTATTTGGAACTTCAGAGTTAGGAGAAAAGTGACAAGCATTGCTATCATTTCATTTGCCATCTTTTGCTTGAATGTGAATGTTGGGTTTGTTTTGTCTTAACTTGAAAAATTTCAAAGACGTTTTCCAGGAGGGGAAAAAAAATCAATAAAAAAAAAATCATTGCCTTTATTCTTATGAAATGTTTAAGCCATAAAATGGTTATGTGTTTGGGTTCTCCAGAAGGATGTTGCAGGATAGTAAGATTAACTGGGTCACAGGTGTTATTGCATGGAACATTGAGAGCAAGATGTGGCAATTGAAGCCATGGTTTAGTTAGTCAGGAGGTGTTAGGTAATAGGTTGCCAGGGAAAGTTTAGGCTGGAGGTGCGGAGAAAGTTCTTCACAGAGAGCGTTGGTAGCCATTGGAATGTGCTGCCCAGGGAGGTGGTGGAGTCACCATCCCTGGAGGTGGTCAAGAGGGGATTGGATGTGGCACTTGGTGCTATGGTTTAGTCATGAGGTCTGTGGTGACAGGTTGGACTCGATGATCTTTGAGGTCTCTTCCAACCTTGGTGATTCTGTGACTTGATGATCTTTGAGATCTCTTCCCACCTGGTTGATTCTATGATTCTGTGACTTGATGATCTCTGAGGTCTTTTCCAACCTGGTTGATTCTATGATTCTGTGACTTGATGATCTCTGAGGTCTTTTCCAACCTGGTTGATTCTATGATTCTGTGAGGAAGCAGGAGAGAGCTATGGATGAATGAGACCTCCAGTATGGCTGGTGGAGTTTTCCCTCCCTTAGAGTGAGCACCAAAGTGGACTAAAGATGAGCAGCTCCAAGCGACTGGTTCACTTTATCCCTCTCAATCCCTCCATGCCTGTGTCTTTCCCCAGCCATCCCTCCTGTGCAGAGTAGCACATTACTGTAATTTACAAGAAGTATGTACAGTGCCTCAAAGCATGTAAATGATGGTGGTGGGTCTGAAACACTGCTAGTCTGCCCTGGCACCTCACCACCACTTTTACCATCCTCCTTTCTTTTACCTTTATACTGTATGACTGCTCACAATTCAATTGTTTTCTGTGCTAAGCAGGAGAAGTCTCTGTTTCTATTTCTCTCCTAGCTTTAGGCACAGCTTTTATTCCTGTGTTTATTATTTTTTTCCTCTCTCTCTGATTATAGGAAATCATTCTCCTTGCAAAGAAAATAATAATATAATAATAAATAAAAATCACCCTCATCATTTTACCAGTGCTCAGGAGGGCTCAGCATGACCATACTTCAACATGAAAATCCTTCATTTTCAGTGTACTGCTTCTTAACTACCTGTGTTTTCATATGGAGATTGTAGCTCATAACGTTTTGTGTTTGTCTGAGTTCTGCATTTCTCCATGGGAGCTGCTGGCTGCTGAGCAATTGTGAAAATCTGGTCCTAAGTAAGGGGGACTCAAAACTTCAGAAGCATGCATGATGTGCAGCATGGATAATGCTGTTCAGTACCTTCATCATTGATATCTTCGTCAATGATATCGACAGCCAGATTGGTCTCGAAAGCTCACCCCTGCCAGAGCCAGGATTACTTAGAGTAGGTCACACAGGAACATATCCAGGTGGGTTTTGAATGTCTCTAGAGAAGGAGGCTTCATAACCTCTCTGGGCAGCCTGCCCCAGGGCTTTGGCACCCTCACAGAGAGGAAGTTTTTCCTTCTGTTCCCATAGAACCTCCCCTGCTCCAGCTTGCACCCAGTGCCCCTTGTCCTATCATTGGACATCACGGAGCAGAGCCTCGCTCCATCCTCCCAACACTGCCCTTCACATCTTTATAAACATGAATGAAGTCTCCCCTAAGTCTCCTCTGCTCCAAGCTAAAGAGCCCCAGCTCCCTCAGCCTATCCTCAGCAGGAAGATGTTCCACTCCCTTCAGCATATTTGTGGCTCTGCACTGGCCTGTCTTGGGCAGTTCCCTGAAGTCCTTCTGGAGCTGAGGGGCCCAGAACTGGACACAATATTCTAGATGCAGCCTCACCAGGGCAGAGCAGAGGGGCAGAGTTACTAAGGTTGTTAAGTCTCACTAGTCATTTTGATTAGAAGCTCTGCATGCATCTTTCAGCTCTTAACCTGAATCTCTGCTTATTTGAAGTGTATAAAACCAAACTGAGAATGGCATCAAATGAAGTGATTTGTCTTGTCTCGTTGCTGTGCTTTAAAACACCATGCATATAAAAATACCAGCTGCAAATCACAGCCTCTTCTCCCAGCTCCCTGCAGTTTACACTGACTTGCACAGGCTTCTGAAATTTATACCAGCCTGTGAATCACTCTAAGGCTCTGTCCAGGGCCTTGAGAAGATTCAGAGGACTTTCAGACAGGAAGCCAACTCTTCTTTCCCCAACAGGTTAGGCCCTGGGATTGTTCTAAATAGCTTTCTTTTTACAGGAGAGATTGTTTTCTCAGCAAGAATGCATTTAGCTTTTAGGGATCTAATAATCCCTTCAAAATGAGAAATCTCAGTTATGGGGGTTTTTGTCAGATTTATCTTTTCATCTTTGTGGGCCCTGTTTCTCTCCTGCAAGACTTAAAATGCTCTCTATTTAGTCTGTAGGTATGAAAAGTTAAAAGACTGAGAGAACTGGGACTGTTTAGTCTGGAGAAGTGAAGGCTGTGAGGAGATCTTATCAACATCTATACATACCTGAGGGGTGGGTGGGTGTCAGGATGAAGGTGCCAGGCTCTTTCTGGTGGTGCCCAGTCACAGGACAAGGAGCAGTGGGTACAAGCTGGAACACAGGAGACTCCAGCTCAGCACGAGGAGACACTTCTGTATGGTGAGGATAACGGAGCACTGAATCAGGCTGCCCAGAGTGGATGTGGAGTCTCCTTCTCTGGTCCCTTCCAACCCAAAGCATTCTGTGATTCTGTGATACTGCAAAACATGAACCTTTATCACTACAGCACTTTGTTTACTCCTACTGTGACTCTATTAAGTTCTCAAACTACTATGCCATGTCCTTCTTTCAAACTGTCTGACTGCTCTCACGATGCAGAACAACTTCGACTTAGCTGTGCCATTTCAGAAGGCTGCACAGCAGTACTCTGTCAGCTGCAAAGCAAATGACTCAGCTGTCCTGGAGACTAAACTCCTGTGGCCCCCTAGAATAACTTTAAGCTTTAGTGACAGAGTGACTTCCAGGAGCTCTGGGGTGTTGCTGTGTACATTTGTAAATAGACATTGTGCTTAGGTTTCCAGAGCTATTAGTCACATACCCTTCAGGAGCAACTTCCTGACTATTGAAGGCTTACTGGGAATTGAAATGCTTTGTAATGTGCTTGGAGGAATTAGAACTAAAAACATGTTTCTGAGGATAAAAACTGAATTCTGGTTAGGAATGTCACCTGCCACCCTTCAAAACACAGAACCACAGAATCATAGAATGTTAGGTGCTGGAAGGGACCTCGAGAGATCATCCAGTCCAACCCCCCTGCCAGAGCAGAATCACTTAGAGCAGGTCACACAGGAACACATCCAGGTGGGTTTTGAATGTCTCCAGAAATAGAGGCTCCTCAACCTCTCTGGGCAGCCTGTTCCAGGGCTCTGGCACCCTCACTGGGAAGAAGTTTTTCCCTCTGTTCACATGGAATCTCCTCTGCTCCAGCTTGCACCCAGTGCCCCTTGTCCTATCACTGGACATCACTGAGCAGAGCCTGGCTCCATCCTCTGGGCACTGCCCTTCACATCTTTATAAACATGAATGAGGGTACCCCTCAGGCTCCTCCAATCTAAAAGGACCCAGCTGCCTCAGCCTTTCCTCTCAAGGGAGATGTTCCACTGCCTTCAGCATCTTTGTGTTGTCACTGCTGCTGGGCTTATGGTATACAGCTATATGCATTGTTTTACTGATAATTCAGACATGCTGGGCTAAGATCTAAAGCATTAACTGCTCCAGGTGGGCCATGAGAGGTAGAAAGATCACCGGATGTTAGAGGTTGGAAGAGACCTCTGAAGATCACTGAGTCCAACCCCCCCTGCCAGAGCAGGACCAGAGAATCTAGCACAGGTCGCAGATCTGTGATGCTCACTGGAAATGCATTATTGCTCTCATTCTTCATCTTGCTTCTGATGGACACTCAGAATCCTGGAATGCTGCCTGTTTGTGTGAAACTTCACTGCTAGAGAAATTTCTGCTCCTGTCTTTTCTGAGAGGTGCAGAACAGGCTTCCTGTCTGAGGAGAGCAGGGGCACAGAACAGCAGGGGTTGGAAGGTTGTCATCTTTTTCTTAGCCCCCAGACACCTGCCAGTTCCACACTCTGAAATTAGTGAACAAGAGACATTAGGGAGGCCAGGGGAACTCAGCAGTGCTCCCTCCTCTTCCTTGTTTAGAGTATCAGGTGAATGAAATGAGGCATGGTCCATGGTGGTAGTGCTGTGAATGGGCCAAGGAAGGTGCAACCCCCAGAAGATGAGAGATTCCTGTTTGTGAAACCATTCAGAGCTGGGTACCAAGTAATCATGGCATCAGTCAGGGTTGGAAGGGACCACAAGGTTCATCTAGTTCCAACCCCCCTGCCATGGGCAAGGACACCCCACACTAGATCAGGCTGGCCAGAATGAGAGAAGAAAGAAAGAATGAATGAATGAATGAGAGAAGAAAGAATAGATTTAGCTGTACAGATGTTCTGGAAAAAAAGCACAGAAACCAAGCCTGCCATCTGTAAACATAATTTTGCTACATGAAACAGAGCTCCCCTGTAAAATCAGAGAATCATAGAACTGTTAAGGGTTGGAAGGGACCTCAGGGATCATCTAGTTCCAACCAAAATCTTGTAGGTGTGATGACGTAAACAGAGAAAGAATTCTAATAATGGATATAGAAGAGGTCAGACTCAAGGCTGTGCAGTCTGACTGACACTTGGGAGTAGCTTGCTGGTGAGCTCCAAGTGGTAAAATTAATATAGCATTTTAACTGAGATGTTTATAGTCTGATTCCTCTAAAGGGGTGATTCTGCTGCATGCATCTCCTGTAGGCAAAACTCAGTAGCTGTTTCTAGCACATTTCATCACAAATGGCTTTTCTACACTGCTCACGGAGGTCCTCCTGCTCTGCGTGTCAGCTCCCTGCCTGGGAGGAAAGGGGGGGATTCTGGAACTGACAATTGAACAAGAAGGGCTTCCTGTGGTGGCCAGGATGAGTGTAGTAAATAACATATTAGCACTAACTGCAACTGTATTATTGAGAAGGGTTTGATTTACTTTTTGTCAGGTTGGGGTCATGCAACTAATGTGGCTTACAAATTGTTCTGTGACAGACGCTCTCAGATCAGAGACACTTGATTTTATTCCCTGCTGGTTTTACTTAGCTATCATTTTCTTGCTAGATAAGTGATTTTGTTTTTTTGTCATGCTAAACTGGACTTTGACAAATGTTACCAACTGCATCTGATTCCTGGAGCTACTAGATGCATCTTTTATTCAGTATTCAGTATCACTAAGGTTGGACATCCTCAGCCCTTGGACAAAAAATGCATGAAGGTAAAAGGAGAGATTTATAATAAGATGTTTATTTGGGGCTGAGTTCTCCTGAGGCAGTAGCAGCAGTCCTCTTCTAGTGGGACAGACAGGCTTTGATTATTCCTTAGCTGGATGGCTTACTAAACATTTGCCAAAGCATCTTCTTTCTGGGCCTTTCCCTCACGTGAAGGAAGCTGTCAGATCTTATTCTGTGTTTGAAGAGATGCCTGAATGATCTCAGTCATGTCTGTCTGCAGCTCACATTGTGTCAAGTTCCAGCTTTCTTCTTTAGAACAGCAACAAATCTGCAAGGTTAGTTATTGCCTCAGTTCTGGAAATACAGCAAGAAATTGAATCCTGTAAAAGAAATGTGGACATTAGGTAAAGACTGGGTGATGGTGAGTTAACAAACAGCCATTGTGGTTAACATTCATTCTCTCAACTTCATTCTTCATTGCTGTCTACAACTCCCTGGAGGGAGGTTGTAGCCAGGTGGGGGTTGGTCTCTTCTCCCAGGCACCCAGCACCAGAACAAGAGGACACAGTCTCAAGCTGTGCCAGAGGAGGTTCAGGCTGGATGTTAGGAAGAAATGGGCCATTGGAATGTGCTGCCCAGGGAGGTGGTGGAGTCACCACCACTGGAAGTAGAGGGGGGAGAAGAACCTCCCTAGACCTGCTGGACACACTGCAATTCACAATGCATTCAGCAAAACCACTGGTTGCACATTTCTTTCACTCAGCCCCATCCAAAAGAAGTGTTTTATATATTTATATATATATATATATATGTGCAGCTCTGTACTGTGTGAAGGTGTTTGACTTAATCTTTTTTCTCTTGTCCAATGGCCATAATGTTTTGTGAGTTTTCTGAAGACAACAAAGTTTGAGAAACCTGTTCCCCAATCAACAGATAATGATCATGAAGGCTGAGAAGACTTAAGAAGGGATCTAATCAATTTCTATTAATATCTGAGGGCTGGAGGTCAGGAAGGAAGGGGCAGCCTCCGCTCACTTGTGCCCTGTGACAGGACAAGGGAGAATGGATGTAAACTATTGCACAGGAGATTCCACCTCAACATGAGGAGGAACTTCTTCACTGTGAGGGTCACAGAGCACTGGGACAGGCTGCCCAGGGAGGTTGTGGAGTCTCCTTCTCTGGAGACTTTCCAGCTCTGTCTGGATGTGTTCCTGTGTGACCTGTGCTGGATTCTATGGTCCTGCTCTGGCAGGGGGGTTGGCCTCGATGATCTCCAGAGGTCCCTAACATCCTGTGAGCTCGTGATCATGAGTACTATCACAATCAAGTTCTGCATCCATATTACTTCCCCAGTCTCATGCTGATCTCCATGAAAGCACTATTTCCCACACGGATTGGAGTTCATCTGCATGATAGGAAGTTGCATCCTCCTCAAAGACAGGAGTTTTTAATCCTCACCTACAAAAACTATGTTTTTGGCCACAGGCTATTGAGAGTCAGGAAAAATTCAGCTAAGTGGTGAAAATGTCATTAAAAAGATGTCTTTGAGTAAGTTAGAATGGGACTGTTTCAAATATACATTCTGAAGCAGTGCTGACAAACTGTAGCTTCTTAAAATAAATCAAGTGTCTTCTTACAACTTGAAGATACACCATAGAATCATAAAATCATAGAATGGGCTGGGCTGGAAGGGACCTCCAAAGGTCACCTACTCCAGTCCCCTCTGCAGTCAACAGGGACATCCTCAGCTAGATCAGCTTGCCCAGAGCCCCCTGTTGAGCCTCACTTTGAATATCTCTGGGGATGGGGCCCCAACCACCTCCTGTTCCAGTATTCTGCCCCCCTCATGGTAAAGAACCTGTTCCTAACAGCCAATCTAAATCTCCTCTTCTCTAGTTTGCAGTCATTGTCCATTGTCCTGTCACTCCAGGCCTTTGTAAATAGTCCCTCTGCAGCTGCCTTCTAGCCCCCTTCAGGCACTGGAAGACCACTATTAGGTCTCACCAGAGCCTTCTCTTCTCCAGGCTGAAAAACCCCAGCTCCCTCAGCCTGTCTTTGTAGCAGAGGTGCTTCAACCCCGCAATCATTTTGTGGCCCACTTCTGTATAGAATAGCATAGCATAGCATAGAATAGAATAGAACAGAATTAGCCAGGTTGGAAAAGACCTTTGAGATCATCAAGTCCAACCTCTCACCCAACACCGTCTAATCAGCTAAACCATGGCACCAAGTGCCTCGTCCAGTCTCCTCTTAAACACCTCCAGTGATGGTGATTCCACCACCTCCCTGGGCAGCACATTCCAATGGCCAATCTCTCTTGCTGGGAAGAATAGCTTCCTAACATCCAGCCTAAACCTCCCCTGGTGCTGCTTGAGACTGTGTCCTCTTATTCTGATGCTGGTTGCTTGGGAGAAGAGACCAACCCCCACCTGGCTACAACCTCCCTACAGGTAGCTGTAGAGAGCAAGAAGGTCTCCCCTGAGCCTCCTCTTCTCCAGGCTAAGCAACCCCAGCTCCCTCAGCCTCTCCTCATAGGACTTGTGTTCCAAACCCCTCACCAGCTGTGTTACAGCAGTGTGCATATCTGCATGGATTTCAGCTGCTGAAAGTTAATGAATCTTGGAGCCTGAATGACTGAATTCACTGTGGCTGTGTGGTGTTTCTTGTAGCACCAGAACTAACTGACCTGCTCCTTCTACAGTGCCTGGGTTTATAGATACTCTGTCCTTTGGGTAACGAGCTCCTATGCCTTGACACTTTTCATGTCTTAAATGCTTTTAATCACATGCTGCTTACATTACCTTGATTACCTGAAAGGATGGTGAAGCTTTACTGATCCCTGTTTTGTCGTGTAGGCACTCAGCAGTACCCATCAGGTGATGTTATTCAGTGTGACAGTTACTCAGCTTATACTTCAGGGAAGATATCAAAGCTACTATCTAGTCTGTAGTATAAGTAAGCTTTCATGATTACCAGTTAGAATGATTTGGAACTGCTCTCACCCCAGTGGCTCCACGACATTCAGCTTTTCAAAAGGTTTTGTATTTCCTTTTTTGGTGGTTTTTTAGTCTTTTCAAGTCTTCAATTGCTGTTGCTAGAACAATAAATGTGAATATTTTTTTGCCTCTCAGTCTTACATCTGTAGTACAAATAATGAAGTCTGAAATGCAGCAGCTCACATGCATAGCAGAGAAATTGTCCTCTGATAACTCTGGAAGGAAATGCAGGAGGAGATTGTCATGGCTGCAGATTTATTGGATGTTTATGTGAGGCCTGTATGGTTGTGCTGGTGTAGAGTGCTAGGCTCTTCTTGCAATAACTTTAAAGCCAGGGAAGTGACTGCTGGATTGACAGGATAGAAAGTAGAAGTAATAAAGGAGGGGAAAAGAAGACACCATGAATCTACAGTTGAGGTGTTTAAAACTTCCTTATACTTCCTCCAGGTCATACAAATATAGAGGGAGTGTGGCTGACCTGGCAACTCCAGGTTTTTTGATCAGCTGCTACTTAGCCTTCAGCAGAACACCTCCAGGCCCTCCTGACTTAATCCTCATTTGTGACATTTCTGTTTAGCTTCATCTCTCTGATTCTCAGGGAGAAGGAGATGTTTACTATTACAATATAAAAAGTTATAGATATGCCTATAGCACTTCATGAACAAATCCAAACAAATTTCTTCTTTCATGTCTGCCCTATATGGTGAGAGATACTTGTACACAAAGTCATCCGTGACGGTGTTTGGAGGGTTCTCTGTTGGCTTAGCTAGAACTGGATTTCGCAGTAAGCAGAAGCGCAAGGCAGCGTTGCAGGAGGAGATCCTAAGTGAGCAAAGTAAAGACTGCAGGCCTGTGTCTTTTGTTGGGGATTCTGTCTGTCATTTTCCTGCCCAACTCCACTGGATTGATGAATGTGTGCAGAAATACCGAAGAGCCACAGCCGCTTCTTTCCCTGTGGTTTGTGAGGATGTCTGCCTGACCGTTTGGCTGGAGTGGCAGCACCATCCCAGCCACTTCAGCTGCCATCCCTGTCAGCCCCAGTGAAACTGAATGGGAGCAGTTTTTTGAGGAGGCATGCTTCAGACTGACAGGACCTCTGAGGGCAATGAATTCTAGGACAGAGGGAAGAATGTGCAAGAACAATACTTTCCACTTTCAATTACACGTCTCAATGTCTAATTAGAAACTTGCAGTGATTTCGGTGCTGACATCTGCTTTGAGTCACAGCAGGGAAATAGTACAGATTTTCATTCACTTTGTGGTTTTTTTGCAGATTTCCCCTGTATTTTAGTGGTATTTACACTTTCCAGAACCAAAGCAAGAAAAAAATTGACATTACCTTGCCTGCCTCATCCATTGCAGACCAGTTACGCATCTAGAGTAGAGTTATAAACTATGGCTGCAAACTAGGTTGCAAACAAATTTTGCCTCAGGCATGAACCATAAATTAAAGTAATAATCATCCCTGCAAGAGACAACTTTTCCTCCTCAGCTCTTTGGAAATAAAAAGGAAAGTAGGTCAGAGAAATTTAGGATATTTTAGAGTACGTACAATATTGTATTGTTTGCCAGCACCTAATTTACAATTACAGAGCTGCATGAATATTGAAATGATTCAGCTTCCCATTATAAATGTATGTGGCAGTTTGGTTGTTGATCAGTTTATGAAGTTAATGCAAATGAAACTGTCTTCCTGTCAGCATTTGAAATCTATAATGCAGTCATGTTGTATATTCAGGGACAGGCCATTGACAGTCAATTAACAAGTTTGATTGGTATGTCAACTCATTCTTTTGAATTGTTAATAGTATGTTAATAGCATTCATTTCTTTGTGCAGTCCCATTTGCAGCTTCACAGTTACAGCTATTTTTTTTCATGATTCTGAGTAACCTAAAATAGTGCCTTAATAATAGATTATTAAACACCTGTCTGGTGTAGCTTAGGGAGGTTTTTCTAGACTGGGAGTTTGCAGTGGATCCCTTTGATATTCAAATCAACAAATGATAGCCTTTTTATTCAAAACGTAAGTTCTTTTGATGGTTAGCTTGTTAAGAAATACTCAGCTCCAGTCTGACCTGATCTGCTTTCCCATGGAAAAGATCTGATGCTGTTTGAAGGTTCATAAATGGAATGCCAATGACAATTTGTTGTTGACGTTTTGCTGCCTCAGCCTTCAGATGCTGCCGGTTGATGTGCCGCTTTAGCTTCGCCAAATAATGCTTGCAGGTAAATGATCCTCCTGATTGATCAGGCAGTTTCAAAGCAAAGAGCTCTCTTCTGTGGTCTGTAGCCCTGGTTTTTGAGGCTTGGAGGGGTACTTTAAAAGATGCATCAAAGTTGACAGATGAGTCTGGAGGCAAGGGATGATGGGAGACAGCAGGATTCTGGGAATATTTTTTAGAGAATAACATATTAGTGAGAGTTTTGAAGCCCTTCAAAGGTCTATCAAACCAGCTCCCTGTTGCAGAGTTATTCCTCCTTTACAAAGATAAAAAAAAATGTAAAAATTGAAATTGGAGACACTGCTCTTCTCTCCATTTCCTGTGTTGGGATGCTGTTGATCTGCTTTATTGTTCTGTGGTGGTGGTTTGAAGGCCTTAAGTAGCCTGAATTTCACCATTAGCTCTGCCTGCACTCAGTCCTGCAAAGTATAGTTTCTGCAGAATCAAAGGATTGTATCACTTGCAAAGTCACAGTGGGCAATGGGTAACATTCCTTTACATGAGCTGATCCAGGCCACCATGAGTTAGCTTTACAAACAAGAAATAGAAATATCACAAGGGCTGTTTCACAGAATCACAGAATCATTCAGGTTGGAAAAGACCCTCAGGATCACCAAGTCCTACCCAGAACCCTACTCTACAAGGGTCACCCCTAAACCATGTCCCTAAGCACCACATCCCCACCACCTTGAAACACATCCAGGCTTGGGGACTCCACCACCTCCCTGGGCAGCACATTCCAATCCCTGACCGCTCTTGCCATGAAAAATGTTTCCTGATGTCCAGTCTAAACCTTGGCCAGTTGTAGCTTGAGGCCATTCCCTCTTGTTCCGTCACTAATTACCTGGGAGAAGAGACCAGCAGCAGCCTCTCCACAATGTCCTTTCAGGTAGTTGTAGAGAGCAATGAGGTCTCCCCTCAGCCTACTCTTTTCCATCCTCAGCTTCTTCAGTCGTTCCTCATCAGATTTATTCTCCAGGCCCTTCCCAGCTCCCTTGCCCTCCTCTGTACTGGCTCCAGCACCTCCACATCTCTCTTGTCTTGAGGTGCCCAAAACTGAACACAATACTTGAGGTGTGGCCTCCCCAGAGCTGAGTGCAAGGGGACAATCCCCTCCCTGCTCCTGCTAGACACAGCATGTCTGATACAGGCCAGGATGCCTTTGGCTTTCTTGGCCACCTGGGCACAGTGCTGGCTCCTATTCAGTTGCTTGTTTCTCCACTTTTCTCCATATTACATGCATTACCCTTTCATACCTTTCTTCATTCCTTTCCTGATTCTAACATAAGTATTATTCTGAAGAATCAGGCTAGCATTTAGAAGTTCAAAACACACATCAGAGAAATAGTTCATTTCTCTTTGGTTTGAGCATTTAATTATTCACAATCAGCATGTGATATTTTTTTCCTGGGGAAAAAAACCAACAACATTAAACTCTAGGTTTATTTTGTTGAAGAGCTGTAAGATTTAACTCCTTCAGGCCTGAATGGCTGAAGCTGAGTGCTGTGAAGAGTTATGTTGCAAACACAAACCCTGGAGTCACACATTGAATTGATGTGTGTTAACTAGACTTCCTTGGACTCCACATGAAATAGCTTTCGCTGCTCGAGTTTGGGACAAACATTTATAGCACCAAAAATCTTCTCCCAAAACCCTTCAACCATTGCTTAAAGCCAGTAGATGAGCAGTCAAGTCCTGGAACTTCAATCTTGTATGCAAATAGAATGTAAAATTTTGATGAGACAGTTTCCATCCCTGGAAATTTTGGCTTTTGGGGATACTTTTCAAACACCCTGCGCTTCCTAGCTGATAACTGGAAGCTCTTTCTGTTGGGCTGATCAAACAAACTATCAGACATTCATATTGTCATACATAGTCATATTTGCAGTTGAAGAAGCTATCGTTTTCCTAGGCTCAAAAAAAACCCACCCAAACCAAAATTAGGCCTTTAAACTGTGCTCAGCATGATTTGTAGACTTTGGTAGAGCCTCTCTGTTTGAAGAGGTACTCTGTTATTTATGAAATTCAAGTACAAGGTTCAAACTTTTCCTGGTAGTCATGTCACTGGTATTAGTTCTAATCCTTTGTGGGCTCAGTTAGGTTTTAACCATTAAATAGCTGGGGAGGGACTTTTTAGGGTGTCAGGTAGTGATAGGACTAGGGGGAATGCAGCAAAAATAGAAGTAGGTAGATTCGTGGGTTAGTTGTTTGGGTGGTGTTTGATTGGTTGATGGGTTGGACGCGGTGATCTTGAAGGTCTCTTCCAACCTGGTTTATTCTGTGTATGTATTCTATGTATGTATTCAGATTGGATGTCAGGAAGGAGTTCTTCCCCATGAAGGTGGTGAGACAATGGAACAGGTTGCCCAGGGAGGTGGTGGAAGCCTCATCCCTGGAGGTTGGCTGGATGAGGCTTTGAGCAACCTGACATCGTGTGAGGTGTCCCTGCCCATGGTGAAACTGGATGATCCTTGAGGTCCCTTCTAACCCTGACAATTCTATGATTCAATATACTTCAAAGAGAACTTCTTGATGTGTGTTCACATGAGGCTTCCATGAGTAGTTTTATATTCAAAAATATGAATGAATCTACCTTCCCCACATGATCTCCATTTTATCATCTGACTTGTCTTTTAACTAGCCTAAAGAGTTCACAGAAATTGTGTTCCTGCATTGCTGTAGGTGTTCTGCAGTGTAAGTCTGTGTTTTCTTCTGTGTTAAATATCTTTCATACTGTTCAATGCTTAGCATTTTTAAAAAATCCAGAAGCTAACAATCAGAGAATCACAGAATCAATAAGGTTGGAAAACACCTCAGAGATTATCAAGTCCAGCCTGTCACCCAACACCTCGTGACAACTAAACCATGGCTTCAAGTGCCACGTCCAGTCCTTTCTTGAACACCTCAAGGGATGGTGACTCCACCACCTCCCTGGGCAGCACATTCCAGTTGCCAGTCTCTCTTTCTGGGGAGAACTTTCTCCTCACCTCCAGCCTAAACTTCCCTTGGTGCAGCTTGAGACTGTGTCCTCTTGTTCTGATGCTGGTTGCCTGGGAGAAGAGACCAACCCCCCAGCTGGGTCCAAACTCCCTTCCGGTAGTTGTGGACAGCAACAAGGTCTCCCCTGAGCCTCCTCTTCTCCAGGCTAAACAACCCCATCTCCCTCAGCCTCTCTTCACAGGGCTTGTGCAATGATCAGCTCATAACAGTTTGAAATGCTTGGAATGTCAGCAGGTAAAATTCATCATTGAGAATGTGTCAATTTTGATTTACCATTCATTGTAGAGCTTCTCCTGATTTTATTGTTTTTGTCAGGGAGGGGGCTCTTTCCATCCTGTACTGACTTCTAGCATACTGCTTAGAAGGATCAGCAGTGTCTTAATCCAAGTACCTGAGTACGTTTGAACAAATTAGAACAGTTCCAGAAGACAGCGAGAGATGTGTGGTGATAGGATGAGGGGCAATGGTTTAAAAGCAGAGGAGAGTAGATTTGGAATGGATGTTAGGAATAAGTTCTGCACCATGAGGGTGGTGGAACAATGGAACAGGTTTCCCAGGGAGGTAGTTGAGGATCCATCCCTGGAGATACTCAAGGTCAAGCTCAGCAAGGCTCTGGACAGCTTGATCTAGTGGAGGATGTCTCTGCCTACGCAGAGGGGTTGGACTAGATGACCTTTGGAGGTTCTTTCCAGCCCCAAACCATTCTATGATTCTATGATTCTGCTAATTCTATCTTAGTGCAACTAGACGTACCTGTACAGTTTAGTGCACCACCCTCATTTTGTAGAACATGTTTCTATCATCCAATCTACATCTGCTCACCCCTAATTCCAAACCATTGCTCCTTGTCTTATCACTCCAGGCCTTCGCAAACAGTCCCTCTGCAGCCTTCTGGTAGCCCCCTTCAGGTATTGGCAGGCTGCTATTAGGTCTCCCTGGAGCCTTCTCTTCTCCAGGCTGAACACCCCCAGCTCCCCAGCCCCTTGCTCATTTCCTCTGGGAAGTGGTGGCTATGTCTATTAAAAAACTGATTTCTGCACTAAACAATCTTTAATGTGCATGAAAGTTCTTTACTGTTGATTTCTATTTAGATAGTCACAGCTACTAGTAAAATCCATGTGAGAGTGGATATACAGAGAGGCTAAACAAAGTACAAAGCCACCCTATATGAGTAGACTGAGAGCTGTCACTTCTAACTGAGCAATGCTGTTATTACAGTTAACTATTTTCAGCTAAATTATTCTTAGTTTCATGGAACTGCAGCTTTCTGAGCTCCCAGTTATCACAACCTAGTATCTTAAAGTAGCCAGTGATATTCATGAAAAGCAAATGTGGAGGAAGCATATTAAGCCAAGTGGTGGCTGGGAGCTACATCTTTCCTGTAAGAATAGAATGTCACGGTGTGAATGTGTTTCATACACTGTGAATTACTGTTGTGTGATGAACAGCTTTCACCTTTCAATACTGAGTATTTTCTCTGCCTAGCTGTCCCTTTTCTGTTTACAGTCACACTAACCCCTTCGACAGCTGGCATGAGGAAGGATTGGAAAGACAGGTAGGAATGGGACAAAAATAAACAAGTCACTCTTCCTAGGCTTTTGTGACTGCAATCTTGAGGCTCTTTGGAGAATCACTGCTTTCCAGAACAGTATCCAGCCTTCAGCAGTAGCACTCGAGTTGTTCTTAGAAACTCCAACCTAGATATTTCTCCTGTACCTTCTTGGACTGCTTTATCACTTCAGTGACACTTTAATCGGTGATTTAATTTACTCTAAGTGGACATTCTCAGTAGAAACTTCAGCTCACATGGAAAGCATATTATGAGACACTGGGGACAGAGTGGCTGGAGAGGATGAAATGGACCTGGGGGTGCTGGTTGACAGCAGCTGAACATGAGCTAGCAGTGTGCCCAGGTGGCCAAGAAGGCCAATGGCATCCTGGCCTGCATCAGGAATAGTGTGGCCAGCAGGAGCAGGGAAGTCATTCTGCCCTGTACTCAGCACTGGTTAGGCCACATCTTGAGTACTGTGTCCAGTTCTGGGCTCCTCGATTCAAGAAAGATGTTGAGTTGCTGGAAGGTGTCCAGAGAAGGGCAACAGAGCTGGGGAGGGGTCTGGAGCACAGCCCTGTGAGGAGAGGCTGAGGGAGCTGGGGTTGCTTAGCCTGGAGAAGAGGAGGCTCAGGGGAGACCTTCTTGCTCTCTACAACTCCCTGAAGGGAGGTTGTAGCCAGGTGGGGGTTGGTCTCTTCTCCCAGGCAACCAGCACCAGAACAAGAGGACACAGTCTCAAGCTGTGCCAGGGGAGGTTTAGGCTGGATGTTAGGAAGAAATTCTTCCCAGCAAGAGAGATTGGCCATTGGAATGTGCTGCCCAGGGAGGTGGTGGAGTCACCATCCCTGGAGGTGTTTAAAAAGAGCCTGGATGAGGCACTTGGTGCCATGGTTTAGTTGATTAGATGGTGTTGGGTGATAGGTTGGACTTGATGCTCTCTGTGGTCTTTTCCAACCTGGTCATTTCTGTGGTTCTGTGAGATTACTCTCTTAGTGTATTTTATGCTTAGGTATAAAAGCAGAGCCTAAGTCTGTAATACAAACACATACAGGTTGTCACAGTCATGGATGACACAGCATCAAACAGTCACACAGGTATACAAAGTTATCACATTATCTTTTTCCTTCCCACAGACACTGGCTGTACACCATTACCTTACAGCCTCTCTCTCTCTTGTTACATGTGCTTTCCAGTCCCTTAAAACTGTAAGCCCAAATAGAGACAAATGGAGAAATGAAGGAGGGAGGAATGTCATGTGAACATGCAAGCTATATCTTCTTTTTCACTACTTAACTGGCAGAGAAAGCATGCTGTTATGTTATAAAGCATGCTGTTATGTTATAAAGCTATTCTCACCAGAACACATTTAATATAACAATCATAAATGAACTGTGGGGGAAACCCAAGTGAATATTTCTGTAACCTCAGGTAAGGTTAGGCATTTTTCATGGACATTTTTCATTTAACAGTGGGTGAAATAAAAGTATGGGGGGTTGAACTTTTATTTCTTTACCCTACCAGCTTAAAATGCTTTTCATGCCCTGAATGAAGCTTTACTAGCCTGGAAACTGAAAATCTGTGTTGGTGATGAAAAGGAAAACCTCCTGGCCCCCCAAAAAAGTACTTCATCCGCTCAGAATAATCATCTGAAACTTTGGTATCACCTGATCTTTTACAGCATTTCTTTTGGAGAATGGCAATCCTACCTTTCCCAAGGGTATGGAACCAGGCTGTGATGCTTTAGGAAATCACAGAACCACAGAAAACATCCGGGTGGAGGAGACCTCAGGGATCATGCAGTCCAACCTTTGACCCAGCACTGAAGGGTCAACACTAAACCATGGCCCTAAGCACCAGGTCTACAGGCTGCTTAAACACTTCCCAGGATGGTGACTGCACCACTGCCCTGGGCAGGTCATTCCAAGGTTTGAAAACCCTCTCTGTGAAGAAATATTTCCTAACATCCAGCCTGAACCTCCTTTGGCACAGCTTGAAACCATTTCCTCTGGTCCTGTCTCTTGATACCAACCAGGGAGAAGAGGCTGTCCCCTCCTCGCTCCAACCTCCCTTCAGGTAGTTGTAGAGAGCAATGAGGTCTCCCCTCAGCCCCTCTTTTCCAGACTGAACAGCCCCAGCTCCCTCAGAAGCTCCTCATCTGTTTCATTAGCCTAGGATAGGTGTTGCTTACCCTGGGACAGGTATTTGATAGAGCTGATGAATGAAACCTGTTACCTGAGAACACAGCCTGTCTTCTTTTCTCCTGCACTGAACTTGCTTCTAGTAAAGAGCAGTTGTGATTGAATCTAAACTGTTCAGCGCTTCTGCAGTCAAATTTTCTCCCTTGTTATGAATTTCTGTACTTCAAAATATTGTTGCCATATGTTCTGGCATGAGTTTTCATTTCTCCTAAGCAAAGTCTCTCTTTTTCTTTCTTCTTCTTTTTCTTTTTTTTCTTTTTTTCCTTTCATGCCTTTATTTCAACCCAATCTGTGTTCACTTTTATTATTTCTGCTGGTGAACATTCTCATTTAGTACCCTCTGTGGGTTTCATTACCATGCTGTTAATCCCTTCCTCCATTGACTTAATGAAGATGTTAAACAAAATCAGGCCTCATCCCAGTCCCAACGGCACCCCACTTCAGTGCCCTGGCATTTTCATTACTCTCTCCTCGCAGACTATCAGCTACTTAACAGCATTTATCATTATTAGGGTTCAAAATAATGCCCAAATAGCACTGTATCAGATGTTTTAGGAATGCAGATGAATTACAGCCGTTATCCTCCCTTATCTGGGCACATAGAATTCATTTCAAACCCCCAAGCAACTGTAGTGGACACAACATGCAGCATCCATTGCATGTGCAGTAATCAGTGCTCAGTAACCCAACTTCCTTTGCACTTTATACTTTGAGATATCCTTCTTTATACTTTGAGATATTCCTCTTTTCCACTTTCCTTTTCTGTTCCCTGCCTCTGCCTTTACTTTGTGGTAAACACTAGGACAAGGGGATTGGAAAAAAACTAGAAATGGGTAAATTCTGATTGGATGTCAGGAAGAAGTTGTTCCCCATGAGGGTGGTGAGAGACTGGAACAGGTTGCCCAGGGAGGTGGTGGAAGCCTCATGCCTGGAGGTTTTTAAGGCCAGGCTGGATGTGGCTCTGGGCAACCTGCTGTAGTGTGAGGTGTCCCTGCCCATGGCAGGGGGGTTGGAACTAAATAGAATAGAAATAGAAATAGAAATAGAAATAGAAATAGAAATAGAAATAGCAATAGCAATAGCAATAGCAATAGCAATAGCAATAGCAATAGCAATAGCAATAGAAATAGAATAGAAATAGAAATAGAAATAGAAATAGAAATAGAAATAGAATAGAATAGAATAGAATAGAATAGAATAGAATAGAATAGAATAGAATAGAATAGAATAGAATAGAATTAACCAGGTTGGAAAAGACCTTCAAGAGCATCAAGTCCAACCTATCACCCAACACCATATAATCAACTAAACCATGGCACCAAGTGCCTTAACCAAGCTCTTCTTAACCACCTCCAGTGATGGGGACTCCACCACCTCCCTGGACAGCACATTCCAATGGCCAATCTCTCTTTCTGGGAAGAATTTCTTCCTCACCTCCAGCCTAAACCTCCCCTGACACAGCTTGAGTCTGTGTCCTCTTGTTCTGGTGCTGGGTGCCTGGGAGAAGACACCAACCCCCACCTGGCTACAACCTCCCTTCAGGTAGTTGTAGAGAGCAATAAACTCTCCCCTGAGCCTCCTCTTCTCCAGGCTAAGCAACCCCAGCTCTCTCAGCCTCTCTTCACAGGGCTATGCTCCAGATCTCTCACCAGCTTTGTTGCCCTTTTCTGGACACATTCAAGTATCTCAGTGTCCTTCTTAAATTGAAGAGCCCAGAACCGGACACAGGACTCAAGCTGTGGCCTAACCAGTGCTGAGTACAGGGGCATAATGACTTCCCTGCTCCTGCTGGCCACACTATGATGCAGGCCAGGATGCCACTGGCCCTCTTGGTAAGCTGGGGTGGCCTGAGGTCCCTTCTAACCCTAACAATTCTATGATTCTATGATTAAGGCTTTCATTCCTCATCCCCACCCTAATTGTTTTAGAATAGGCCAATGTTAGTTCTTTTCTTTCATTAGTTTTGTTTGGCATCTTTATTCAGAGTGATATGAATAAGGAATGAGTAAATGATAATTAGTTGAGAGGTTTTACTCCAGCTTTTAGATAAGGTATGCTCAGAAAGCTGAGTGCTCAGCAGTTTTTCACAGTTGGCAGATTTTGCTAATGTGCTTGTGTGAGAACTTGTGATTTTTAGTTGTTTTTTTCCAAAAGCTTGAGAGGAAATAGAAGGCTCTACAAAAGGTGACAGATTCATAGTCTCAAAGACTAGAATTCCACTGTCCCAGGGAAGAAATGCATCAAGGATGGATGCTCTTGGTAGCTTGATCATTTTCAGGTAGGGAGGCTGTGCTTTTTCTCATGAGAAAAAAACATCTTTTAGGATGTGATGAGAGAGCTGCAGCCCATGGGTTATTGAGTTGTTGTTGGGACAGGGAGGGGCTGGAAGCACTGTGAAATGTGATTGATCAAGGCAAGAACAGGGTGCCCAGGAAGGTTGTGGATTCAGGCTGGAGAAGAGGAGGCTCCAAGGAGACCTTATTGTGGCCTTCTAGTGTCTGAAGGGGGACTACAAGAATGCTGGGGAGGGACTTTATAGGACTGGGGGGGAATGGAACAAAGCTAGAAATGGGGAGATTCAGACTGGATGTTACGAAGAAGTTCTTCCCCATGAGGGTGGTGAGAGCCTGGCACAGGTTGCCCAGGGAGGTGGTGGAAGCCTCATCCCTGGAGGTGTTTGCAGCCAGGTTGGATGTGGCTGTGAGCAACCTGCTGTAGTGTGAGGTGTCCCTGCCCATGGCAGGGGTTTGGAACTAGGTGATCCTTGAGGTCCCTTCCAACCCTAACAATTCTATGTTTCTATGATTCTATGCCGCTTCCTTGGGGGCATTCAGGGCCAGATTTGGTGGGGCCTTGAGCATCCTGGTCTAGTGGGATGTGTCTCTGCTCGTGGCAGGGGGTTTGGAGCTGTATGATCTTTAAGGTGCTTTCCAACCCAAACCATTCAGTGAATCTGTGAATGTTTATGGAGCGTTTATCCTTATCAGTGAAGTCTTTGAACTAGCTGCTGTGATGTTCTGTCAAGGAGCAGTCTGTATGTACCCTGTGTGCCAAATGTGCAAGTAAAGAATATTTTGCCTCCGTTTTCTTTCATTTCCACTCTGTGTATTAGAGATTCCAGGTGGAACAAAACAAGAGCCCTGTATAAGACCAGACAGGCTGTCATGCCCCACATGGATGTATTAGAGGGCAAACCTTTTTCATTCACCTTATTGGAACCTTTCCTAAATGTTTGTAATTACAGAGGCCAACTTTAAAAGCTGGCTTTGGGGTTTGTTTTTTTTTTTTGTTTGGGTCTCATATTCCCTTGGAATTTGAGCATCAACTTTTGTGGTGGTATTTGGTGGCCTTTTTTGGTGAAAATTTCTGTTTCTGAATCTTTGTTTTCTGTAAATCAAAATCATCCAATGGCTCAGGTTGGAAGGGACCTCAGGGGTCATCTGCTCCAACCTCCCCACCATGGGCAGGGACACCTCTCAACTAGACTCGACTGCTCAAGGCCATATCCAGCCTGGCCTTGAACACCCACAGGGAGGAGGCAGCCACAACCTCTCTGGGCAGCCTATTCCAGAGTCTCACCACCCTTGTACTGAAGAACTTCTTCCTAAGATCCCGTCTAACCCTGCTCTCCCTCAGCTTCAAACCATTCCCCTGTCTCCTATTGCTAGACACCCAGGAAAAGTCTCTTTCCAGCTTTCATATAGGTGATAGGGCAAGGGACAGTGGTTTGAAGCTGAAGGAGAATAAGGTTAGACTCTGGAACAATGGAGAAGGAGGAGTGGGTTTTAGTCTTGTATCTTGGGTGGCTAAATACATTTTGAAACATGAAGCTCCAGCCCAGCATACTCTGAGTCACAGCACTGCTGCACATTGTGGAAGTGTTGGAGCTATTTCATAAAATCATCGAATCACAGAACTGTCAGGGTGGGAAGGGACCTGATGGCTCAGCCAGTCCCAACCCCCCTGCCATGGGCAGGGACACCTCACACTACAGCAGGTTGCTCACAGCCACATCCAGCCTGGCTGCAAAAACCTTCAGGGATGAGGCTTCCACCACCTCCTTGGGCAACAGAACAATAATGTGATGGGGTTTAGTGATTCCTTTTTTGACCTAACTACCAAAAAAGGGAAATTCTGGAGTTGTGAGTATGATGTGCAGGCATTTTGTGAACTTATACATGGATTTTTAGAAGTGTAATTTATTGATTTAATCAAAATAGGAATAAAAATAAGAAAAAGAGTTATATTATTTGCTAAAAAAAAATAATTCAAATTAAAAATAAGCATTTTTAGTAAGTTTTCAGAATTCAAAAATAGTGTCATATTTTTATTCAAACATAATAGAAACTTTACAAAAGAAAGAATAAATATTTTAGTCATTTTTTAAACTAAAAAATAGTTAAGTGTCATCTTTTGAGAAAAAATACTAATTTTTAAACGAAAAAATTAAATTTTGGGGGTAAATTTTTTTATTCAAAAATAATAAGTGTCATCTTTTGAGAAAAAATAGTGTCATCTTTTGAGAAAAAAATACAAATTTTTAAACTAAAAATTAAATTTTTGGAGTAAATTTTTTTATTCAAAAATAATGTGTCATCTTCTGAGAAAAAAATATAAATTTTAAAACAAAAATAAATATTTGGAGCTAAATCTTTTTATTCAAAATAATAAGTGTCATCTTTTGAGAAAAAAATACTACTTTTTAAACTAAAAATTAAATATTTGGAGCTAAATTTTTTGATTAAAAAATAATAAGTGTCATCTTTTGAGAAAAAATACGAATTTTTAAACTAAAAATTAAATATTTTGAGCTAAATTTTTTTATTCAAAATAATAAGTGTCATCTTTTGAGAAAAAATACGAATTTTTAAACTAAAAATTAAATATTTTGAGCTAAATTTTTTTATTCAAAATAATAAGTGTCATCTTTTGAGAAAAAAATATGAATTTTTAAACTAAAAATTAAATATTTGGAGCTAAATTTTTTTATTCAAAATAATACGTGTCATCTTTTGAGAAAAAAATACTACTTTTTAAACTAAAAAATATTTGGAGCTAAATTTTTTGATTCAAAATAATGTGTCATCTTTTGAGAAAAAAAATACTACTTTTTAAACTAAAAATTAACTATTCATAGTAAATCTTTTGATTAAAAAATAATAAGTGTCATCTTTTGAGAAAAAATACGAATTTTTAAACTAAAAATTAAATATTTTGAGCTAAATTTTTTATTCAAAATAATAAGTGTCATCTTTTGAGAAAAAACTATGAATTTTTAAACTAAACATTAAATATTTGGAGCTAAATTTTTTTATTCAAAATAATACGTGTCATCTTTTGAGAAAAAAATACTACTTTTTAAACTAAAAATTAAATATTTGGGGTAAATGTTTTGATTCAAAAATAGTAAGTGTCATCTTTTGAGAAAAAATACTACTTTTTAAACTAAAAATTAAATATTTGGGGTAAATTTTTTGATTCAAAAATAATAAGTGTCATCTTTTGAGAAAAAAAAGCTAATTTTTAAACTAAAAAATTAAATATTTGGAGCTAAATTTTTTGATTCAAAAAAAATTAGTGCTGTCTTTTGAGAAACAAAATACTGATTTTTAAACTAAAAATTAAATATTTGGGGTAAATGTTTTGATTAAAAAATAATAAGTGTCATCTTTTGAGAAAAAAATATGAATTTTTAAACTAAAAATTAAATATTCAAAGTAAATTTTTTTATTAAAAAATAATAAGTGTCATCTTTTGAGAAAAAACTATGAATTTTTAAACTAAAAATTAGATATTTGGAGCTAAATTTTTTTATTCAAATAAATTAGTGTCATCTTTTGAGAAAAAATATGAATTTTTAAACTAAAAATTAAATAGTTGGAGTAAATTTTTTGATTCAAATATAATAAGTGTCATCCTTATCTCCAAAAAAGAGTAAATGCAAACATTTGCAATTCAAATATAAACATTTTTGGTCATATTGTCAGTTAAAAATGGTTCATTAAAAATTAAAAAATTTAAAAAACAAATATTTTTAGTAATTTTTTAAAATTCAAAACTAGTCCTTTTAGTCAAAAATAATAAATGAAAAATGAAAAAAAATGAATATTGTTTGTGTTTTTGAAGTTCAGAACTAGTGTTGTATTTTTAGTCAAAATGAAGGTCATTCTGCCCCTGTACACTGCACTGGTTAGGCCACACCTCGAGTCCTGTGTCCAGTTCTGGGCACCTCAGTTTAGGAAGGAGGTTGACTTGCTGGAACGAGTCCAGAGAAGGGCAACAAAGTTGGTGAGGGGTTTGGAACACAAGCCCTACGAGGAGAGGCTGAGGGAGCTGGGGTTGCTTAGCCTGGAGAGGAGGAGACTCAGGGGTGACCTTATTGCTCTCTACAACTACCTGAAGGGAGGCTGTAGACAGACAGATGTTGGTCTCTTCTCCCAGGCAAACAGCACCAGAACAAGAGGACACAGTCTCAGGCTGTGCCACGGGAGGTTTAGGCTGGATGTTAGGAAGGAGTTCTATACAGAGAGAGTGATTGCCCATTGGAATGGGCTGCCTGGGGAGGTGGTGGCGTCACCATCACTGGAGGTGTTCAGGAGAAGACTTGATGGGGTGCTTGGTGCCATGGGTTAGTTGTTTGGGTGGTGTTGGATTGGTTGGTGGGTTTGACGCAATGATCTTGAAGGTCTCTTCTAGCCTGGTATATTCTCCTCTCCTCTCCCTCTCCCTCTCCCTCTCCCTCTCCCTCTCCCTCTCCCTCTCCCTCTCCCTCTCCCTCTCCCTCTCCCTCTCCCTCTCCCTCTCCCTCTCCCTCTCCCTCTCCCTCTCCCTCTCCCTCTCCCTCTCCCTCTCCCTCTCCCTCTCCCTCTCCTCTCCTCGAGTCTCCTCCTCTCCCTAGTGTTGTATTTTTAGTCAAAATGAATACCTTTTAAAAATTAAAAAAATTAAGACAAATTTGGGGGGGGTTAATTCAAAACTAATAAGTGTCAGATTTTTAGTCAACAATGATACATTAAAAATGAAAACCATTCTTTATATATATATATATTTTATTTTTTTTTTAAATTCAAAAGTGGTGTCACATTTTCCATCCAAAATAATAAGCAAGAAAATTTGGAAATAAAAAATTTTAGTGATTTTTTTTTTTTTTTGGTCCAAAAATAATGTGTCATTTTTTGGTCAAAAATAATGCAAAGGAAAGTTTAAAGCCATAAATATTTTAGTCAAGGGTGATGTTTTTTGGTCAGACAGGGGAAGTGTCACATTTGTAGTCAAAAATAATAATTGAAAGGATTAAAATGTTTCAAAATGTAAGTGTTTTAGTCAAAAGTGCCAATTTTTTTTTAGTTGAAAATAGCAACTGTCATATTTTTAGTCAAAAATGGTCAGTGAAAAGGGATACAATTAAGGGATACAATTTAGTCCAAAGCACTGCTTTTTTAGTTGAAAATGCTAAGTTGTAGTCAAAAGTAACAAATTAAAGGAATAAAATGGAGAAAAAGGAATATTTGAGTCAAAAGCAATGGTTTGGTAGTTGAAAATAGTTAAGTGTCACATTTTCAGTCAAAACTGATAAAGAAAAGGCCTAAAATTTCAGCAAGGAAATGTTTTAGTCAAAAAGCCATGTTTTTCAGTCACAACTAATAAGCGTCCTATTTTGAGGCAAAAATAAGCATTTAAAGGGTTAAAGTTTTAGAAAAAGAAATAGTTTGGTCAAAAGCACTCTTTTTAGTCAAAAATGTCGTCACATTTTTAGTCAAAACTGATAAATAAGAGGAATGCAATTTTGAGACAGAAATATTTTAGTCCAAAGCAGTATTTTGTAGTCGAAAAGAAAGTCATATTTTCAGTCCCCAAAAAAATCAATATAAAATTGAAACATTTTAAGAAATAAATGTTTTTGGGCAAATAATGTATTTTTTTGGTTATTATATAGGTATGTATCCTTCATTTTTAGCTACACATTTCCTCAGAAGCAAGCCTGCCTCAAACTAAACTGGGTCCGGCTCCTGGATGGAGGGAATTTTCTTAGAGCAGAGATTTGCAGCGGTCCAAGGGAAAGACGTGGCGGAAATGGAAGGCTGTGGCGTGTTAGAACCACTTCAGTCAGACCCAGTTTGTGTTCATAGTGCGACCTCCAAGCTTTTCAATTACTGTTGTCTAAACAGCACCTTCAGAACTTTGCTCACCCTGGGCAGCCGCATCAAAGATTGCGCCTTGCAGAAAGCAATTTTGCCGTCATTAGCTAAAATAAGAGGGGGGCCCTCAGAAGAAAGGATTATCATGTATTAAATAAAGAGTTCACCACCTTACAGCTTTAATCCCGTTAGGAAAGATGATTTCCATCTAACTTAATCAGCCAGAGGTCTTTATTGCCTGGAGTATTAATTGATTTAGGTCTTCATTAAGGTCAGAGGTACACACGGGTGACCAGAGGCAGCCTATTAGCGGGTTGTCAGTTATGCTTATTCACATCGACTGGGTATAATGGTGGCTTATTTCCCTCCTAGGTCAGGAGGGTCACCGAATCTTTTGTGCACCCTGACCTGTTAAAGGGCAGCAGTCACTCAGACACCAAACTGCCTTGGTAACAAAGCTTTGGCTGATTGCCTATTGACTCCATCCTTGCCAAGAGTCAGGCCTTTGTTCATAGGCTGCAACCATTAATACCTGTGGGGGAATGGTGGAAAATTCCCTGCAAAATTTTCCTGTGTAGGTGATCCTCCTCTGGCAGGGGGGGCTGCACTGGATGATCTTCCAAGGTCCCTTCCAGCCCCTGAAGTTCTGTGATTCTGTGATTCATCTCTAGCTAAAGTTTTCATAATGCCAGCAGGAAAGGTTTCATGAAGTTTCCAAACGCTTCAGTGCATATCTATAGGTATCCTTGCTTCTGTTTCTTTCCAAGTAGCTATAATTACAGAATTTTCTTACTAAGTATCAGCTGCAGTTAGTCCTTATGTCCAACTAAGTCTAGTTTTCTCATCATTTCTTTTCCTGCATTATGTTTTGTGGGGGGTATGTTGTGTCCTTTTGGTAACTCAGAGTACTGTTAAATTGTCTTTTTCATGGGTTGCAAAAGTTCACCGTGGCACTAAGGGTTGCTCTCAGCTTCCCTTTCCATAGTGCTGTTGATGCTTTCACAGAATCACAGACTGTTGGGGGTTGGACAGGACCTTGAAAGATCATCCAATCTAACCCCTCTGCCACAGCAGGATCACCTAGAGTAGGTCACACAGGAACACATCCAGGCAGGTCTTGAATATCTCCTGAGAAGGAGACTCCACAGCCCCCCTGGGCAGCCTGTTCCAGGGCTCTGGCACCCTCACAGTGACAAATTTTTTCCTATGCCTCAACTTCCACCATTGCCCCTTGTGCTGTCACTGGGCATCACCCAGCAGAGCCTGGCTCCAGCCTCTTGGCACTCACCCTGCACATCTTTATAAATATAAATGAGGTCACCCCTTAGTCTCCTCTTCTCCAAGCTCAAGAGCCCTCAGCTCCCTCAGGCTCCCCTAGTAAGGAAAATGTTCCACTCCATCATTTTTATAGCTCTGTGCTGGACTCTTCCAAGCTGTTCCCTGAGGTCCTCCTTGAACTGAGGGGCCCAGAACTGGACACAATATTCCAGATGCAGCCTCACCAGGGCAGAGTGGAGGCAGAGGAGAACTTTCCTCCTGCTTTCCTGTAAAGTAAATGCATGTTAAAAAATAAAAGTGCAATAACCCAAGAATTTGCTACTATCCTATCCTCCTTCTGTGTTAACTGTGGTAGAGAATACAGAATTAACCAGGTTGGAAAAGACCTTAAGAGATCATCAAATCCAACCTATCACCCAACACCATCTAATCAACTCAACCATGGCACCAAGTGCCTCATCCAGGCTCTCCTTAAACACCTCCAGTGATGGTGACTCCACCACCTCCCTGGGCAGCACATTCCAATGGCCAATCTCTCTTTCTGGGAAGAATTTCTTCCTAACATCCAGCCTAAACCTCCCCTGGTGCAGCTTGAGACTGTGTCCTCTTGTTCTTCAAGATTATCAAGTCCAGCTCTATATTATAACTAATTCCTGCAGGAAAAGTAATAAATCTCAGATCCCAGCATTCCTATCTCTTGGAGCTTGGATGGCATGCTCTGGGGATTCTGATTGTCCACTGCATTCCCTTGCTTATTTACTGTTGTGCTAACTGAGCAAAACAGCTGCTCAAGTCTTAAATGAGCTTATTAAGGCTCACTGTTCATTTAACCTGAAAATCAAAAGGGAAGAAATGTGGAATTGCTTGGGACCTCCCCATCTAGAAACTCCTTACTGCTAAGGAGCTGTGTTTGAGGTAGATTGGGTCAAGTCAACATCTCAGCAGCACAAGCTCTCTGGTTTGGGTTTGTCAAATCTTTGGAATTTTAGCACTGGAAAGATGTGGCTGGGCTGCAAGTGAAAATGAAATCATCACTGGGAGCTCAGACAGCTAGCATATAAATACACACCCTGTAAGTCATGGGGTTGTTTCTGGGCTGAGCTTACTGGCTGTGTGAATCCTCTAGACTTGATATACTGTGAACCTATAGTTTGAAAGATCTTCTGTTATCCTCCTAGATGCTCAAAAAAAAGAGAAGATAAACTGTTGTGAGGTTCTAGCAGGGTTTTGCAGAGCACTGTCACAGCACAGGGACTGACACCCATGCACTGTGGTGGCATCCCTTGTTGTAAGCCTTCGGTGCTGTGAACAGGATGTTGTGATGCCAGGCTGGATGTGGCTCTGAGCAACCTGCTCTAGTGTGAGGTGTCCCTGCCTGTGGCAGGGGGCTTGGAACTGGATGATCCTTGAGGTCCCTTCCAACCCTAACAATTCTATGATTCTATGTCTTCCCTGTCTCAAATGCCTTCTATTCTGCTAACAAGTTGCTGTATAATACTTAGGCAACCTCTTGAAATCTGCTGTAACAGTGTTTGTCCTGGTTTGCTGCTTTGTCCCTGCTGATTGTTTGTTTATGTTTGCTTTCCATGACCCAGTCAGTGGGACAGAGAAGGGGAACATCCCCCCCCCCTCCCCTTATCCTAAATGATGTCTTCTTGAAACACTCACTGCAAACCCATGGCCATATTTTGACCTTTATTTCCCCCTCTTTCTCCCTTGCATCCACCCTTCCACAACATGGTGACATGCTAGGAATGCTGTTTTTCTATTAGTTCCATCAAGACATAAACAAGTGTGTTAGGAACAGAGGGGGGGTTTAAACTGGGGGGTTTTAAGAGAACTCTGCAAAATTCCCACTGAATCTGAGCCAAAATCGGTGCCAGTTTTGCTCAAACCCTTCAGATCTTTTTGTTGTTTGGTTTGGTTTGACCTTGCTTATGACCACTGGAGCTTAATTGTATCAGAACTACCCCAGGATACTTGAAGAAAGTGCTATCTTGGTCCTTCTTTCAAAACACTGACAGATATTTTATTGTTAATTAGTATTCATATTATGTCTCAAACAATCTGTTCAAGAATAGGGGAAGTGAACTGGTTGAACAGCTCTTCTGTCTACCTAATAATTAATATGGGTGATGCATGGAAAAACCAGCAGCCCAACAGGGGGGAAAGGGAAAAAACAAAAGAGGAAGAAATATTGCCAGTGTGATTTCTTTCCTTCCCCCCCCCCCCTCTGCCTGCAGAAGTCTAAGCTACCTGTGCTGGAGTTTTTGCCTGATGCGTGGGTTGAACTTTGCAGAGGTGAAAATGAGTGGCTTGCTTTAACAAAACAAACCTGTGCCCCTCTGAATCATATCTTCTTGAGTTTGTTTCTCATCTTGTCAGTATGCCACTTGGTAGCTGGCTGGACTCCCTTCTTCAATGGCACAGATTTAAAATAGCACAGTTAAAAAAAAAAAAACACCAACACCCAAAACCAACCCAAAAACCAATCAAAAAATACACCAACAAAACCCAAACCATTTGTTCCTATCAACCAAAATATGCTTGCATATATAGATAGATATATATATATGTTGTTCCCAAATTCAGCCTTATGTATAGCATTATCCAAGCAATATTTCAGATATTTTAAACCATTCCAATGGTTGATGGGTGTCAGTTGCTATGTTTCCTCTCTGCCTCCTCCCCCTCTTCAGCTGCTAATCATAGAACTTGTATGCCAAATTGTGTAAGATACTCTTCCAATAGTTGCATGTGTGAGTCTTTTGTGAGACACAGACAGTTATGAGGACAGATTTGGAGTTGCATATGGGTCTGTCACATGGTTTGATTGCCATGTCTTCTAGGACACAGATTTCTTTCTTCCTTTTTTTGTTTTTTTTTTTTAATGATTCTTAATTCTGAAGAATTTATTATTTTTTTTTACAGTTCACACAGTAAGTTCTGCACAACTGTCCTGGTTTGAGGCCAGGCAGATCCCCTCTTGCCCCTGAAAGGGGCAAAAGAATGACACTCGCACAAATGGATTGCAAAAGTGGTGGAAAGCTTAAGTGGAAAAGCAGCAAGTGTTTAACAGAAGCTACAAAGCATAGTGACAAAAGAATCCCCTATACAGAGTCCCCTATGGCACATCCCAAATCCCCTACACAGAGTCCCCTATAGCACACCCCAAATCCCCTACACAGAGTCCCCTATAGCACACCCCAAATCCCCTACACAGAGTCCCCTATAGCACACCCCAAATCCCCTACACAGAGTCCCCTATGGCACACCCAAAATCCCCTACACAGAGTCCTCTATAGCACATCCCAAATCCCCTACACAGAGTCCCCTATAGCACACCCCAAATCCCCTACACAGAGTCCCCTATGGCACACCCAAAATCCCCTACACAGAGTCCTCTATAGCACACCCCAAATCCCCTACACAGAGTCCCCTATAGCACACCCCAAATCCCCTACACAGAGTCCCCTATGGCACACCCAAAATCCCCTATACAGAGTCCTCTATAGCACATCCCAAATCCCCTACACAGAGTCCCCTATAGCACACCCCAAATCCCCTATACAGAGTCCTCTATAGCACACCCCAAATCCCCTACACAGAGTCCCCTATAGCACACCCAAAATCCCCTATACAGAGTCCTCTATAGCACACCCCAATTCCCCTACACAGAGTCCCCTATAGCACACCCCAAATCCCCTACACAGAGTCCCCTATAGCACACCCAAAATCCCCTACACAGAGTCTCCTATAGCACACCCAAAATCCCCTACACAGAGTCCCCTATGGCACACCCCAAATCCCCTACACAGAGTCCCCTATGGCACACCCCAAATCCCCTATACAGAGTCCTCTATAGCACACCCCAAATCCCCTACACAGAGTCCCCTATAGCACACCCAAAATCCCCTACACAGTCTCCTATAGCACACCCAAAATCCCCTACACAGAGTCCCCTATGGCACACCCCAAATCCCCTATACAGAGTCCCCTATGGCACACCCCAAATCCCCTATACAGAGTCCCCTATAGCACACCCAAAATCCCCTACACAGAGTCCCCTTTAGGACACCCAAAATCCCCTACACAGAGTCCCCTATAGCACACCCCAAATCCCCTACACAGAGTCCCCTATAGCACACCCCAAATCCCCTATACAGAGTCCCCTTTAGGACACCCAAAGGCCTCCCAACATTTCCTTCTCCCCACATGAGGGTGTATGCCAAACCCCCAGGGCTCTTTCTTCCCCTGCCCCCCTCGCCACTGCTAGGCTAGTCTCAGGCTGGCATTAGACCTAGCCAGGCCTAAGAGGCCATGGAAATAGTCCCCCAGCGTTACCTGGTAGGGAGCATCCCCCATGGGAGCAGAGAGGGAAGAAAGAGGAAGAGAGTGACTCTGCAGATGGAGTTATAGGGGGCAGGATATTATGGGTATGAACTATGCAGCTTCCTGTGTCCACCCACTGGGTTGGACCCTCTGGAGACCGGAGGTGTCACTTCTGTGGCAGGAACAGGAGGCAGCCAGCCTGAAGTGCCACAGCAGTTCTGCCTGAAGATACCCTGCACAGTCCATTTTCCCTCTTTACTCTGAGCAAAGTGCTTCCTGCGCTGGCTTCAAAGCCGCTTACGCCCACCTGGCTCCCCGCTTCTGCACTTACTGTTCTTTTGATACTGCATAAAATGTAGTGGTTCAGTGCTGAGGAGATGTGCAGCCTTTCTGAAGAGGTGCAGCATAAGAGGATGAAAAGTTTTGATATTTACATTAAGATTTTATAATAGATCTTTGAGATGTCTGACTGGTAAGAATAAATGTTTCCTTTGCTGGCTGCTGTTATAAAAAGTAGGTCTTCAGAGTGTTGCTGGGAAGACTTTGAACGTGAGCCCAAAGGAGCTGCATTGCAGCTCCACTCTGAAACTGTGTAGGTGGTGTGCAGCTGGCCACTCATTTAGCTCCGTTCTCTTTGGTCAAGTAGCTCTACTCTGCATTTAATTGCCAGTCTGCAAGTTCCTTTTGTGTTCTGGTAGGTTCTCATTACTCTAGTCATGCACAGTCTGGAGGTATTCTGCAAGCATTACTTGTATAGTGCCTTTACATTTGCTTACCTCCCAGATGTAAACTTCACAGAATCACAGAATCACCAAGGTTGGAAGAGACCTCAAAGATCATCAAGTCCAACCTGTCACCACAGACCTCATGACTACTAAACCATGGCACCCAAGTGCCACGTCCAATCCCCTCTTGAACACCTCCACCACCCCCCTGGGCAGCCCATTCCAATGGCTAACAACTCTCTCAGTGAACATATATTTATCTAGCACAGAATCATACACTTGTTAGGGTTGGAAGGGACCTGAAGGATCATCCAGTTCCAACCCCCCTGCTATGGGCAGGAGCCCCTCACACTAGATCAGGTTGCTCAGAGCCACATGTATCTAGATATCTATATATCTGGGTATATTCTTACATTAAATCTGTTCTGGTGTAGGTGATCCTGCTCTGGCAGGAGGGTTGGACTAGATGATGTTTTGAGGTCCCTTCCAGCTCACCTGAAGACTTAAAAACCAAACAAACAACAAAAAATAGCATTGAAGCAAAGACAGTGTGCATCATAATTCAAAAGCAAAGAGCAGGACCATAAATAGTCATGTTGGGACTTCAGTGTGATCCAGCAGCTGTAACAGTCAGTAATAAGTCAGCAATATCAGCCTGATGAACCTGGTGGCTTTCTGTGATGCGAGTTACAGCATCAGTTGATAAGGGAAGAGCAATTGGTGTCATCCACCTGCACTTGTGTAAAGTGTTTGACACTGTCCCACATGACATCCTGGTCACCAGTTTGGAACATTATGGACTTGAGGATGCAGCACTCACTGGATAAGGAACTGGCTGATGACCACACTCAGAGAGTTGAGGGCAACAGCTCCATGTCCAGATGGAGACCAGTGATGAGTGGCATCCCTGAGGGGTTGGTATTGGGACCAGTGCTGGTTAACTCCTTTGTCAGTGATATGGACAGTGGGATTGAGGCACCTTCAGCAAGGTTGTGGATGACACCAAGCTTTGTGGTCCAGTTGACACACTGGAGGGAAAGGCTGCATCCAGAGGAACCTGGACAGGCTTGGGAGGGGGCCCAAGCCAACCTCATGAAGTTCAGCAAAGCTAAGTCTTGCATCTGGGTTGGGGCAGTCCCAAATACCAATATGGGCTGGGTGAGGGGTGGCTCCAGAGCAGTCTCAAGGAGAAGGACTTGGCAGTGTCACTTGATGAAAAACTCAACATGAGCTGGCAATGGGTGACTCCACCCCCTGCCTGGGCAGCCCATTCCAGCAGCCAATCTCTCTTTCTGGGAAGAATTTCTTCCTAACATCCAGCTTAAACCTCCCCTGGCACAGCCTGAGACTGTGTCCTCTTGTTCTGGTGCTGGTTTCCTGGGAGAAGAGCCCACCCCCAGCCTGGCTACAGCCTCCCTTCAGGTAGAAATCTTACTGGCTTCTTTTTATTTGCTTCTAGGTTGGCGATGTTCTCTACTGTGCTGGCCAGATTGCTCTGGTACCCTGCACGATGCAGCTGGTTAGCGGCGGCGTACGGCCCGAGGCCACGGTGTCCCTCCGTCACGTTGAGAGAGTTCTTCAAGCTATGAGCCAGAAGGTTGCCCTCCACCACGTCATCACAGCCAGCTGCTACGTTACTGACAGCAAGCACATTCCTCTTGCTCGCTCTGCCTGGCAGAAGAGATTAAGAGAGCATGCAAAGGTAGCTGTGAGATTCCTTTTCTCCTTTCTGGGCTTACAGTAAGGCCTAATTGAGCTGTTGTGTTCTGACTCAGGAGTGCTTGTGCACAGCTGAGAAATGAAATTGCTTCGTAGGAAGTTAGGCTCATCATGAACTTTGTCTTAATTCACCAAAGTAGTATGTGAGGAACTCTTACTGAGCAGTCAGTTCCTCCAGTAAAAATGGGAACAGTACTTTAAGGGCAATGAAACTGGTGAGGGGCCTGGAGCCCTGTGAGGAGAGGCTGAGGGAGCTGGGGTTGCTTAGCCTGGAGAAGAGGAGGCTCAGGGGAGACCTTCTTGCTCTCTACAACTCCCTGAAAGGAGGTTGTAGCCAGGTAGGAGTTGGTCTCTTCTCCCAGGCAACCAGCACCAGAACAAGAGGATACAGTCTTAAGCTGTGCCAGGGGAAGTTTAGGCTGGAGGTTAGGGAGAAGTTCTTCATGGAGAGAGAGATTGGCCATTGGAATGTGCTGCCCAGGGAGGTGGTGGAGTCACCATCCCTGGAGGTCTTCAAGAAAAGAGTGGATGAGGCACTTAGTGCCACGGTCTAGTTGATTGGATAGGGCTGGGTGACTGGCTGGACTGAATGATCTTGGAGGTCTCTTCCAAACTGGTTGATTCTATGATTCTATGAATTATTTCTGGCCATATATTGTTTACATAACAAGAGCTGAGCATTTTCCATCCACTTTTTCACAGTACCTTAGAGGTTGGAAGGGCCCTGCAGAGATCATCCAGTCCAACCCCTGCCAAAGCAGGATCACCCAGGGTAGTCTGCACAGGAATGCATCCAGATGGGGTTGGAAAGTCTCCAGAGAAGGAGATTCCACCACCTCTCTGGGCAGCCTGCTCCAGTGCCCCATCACCTTCGCTGTAAAGAAGTTTCTCCTCATGTTGAGGTGAAACCTTCTATGTTCAAGCTTGTACTTGTTCTTCCTTGTCTTATTACTGTGCTCCACTGAAAAGAGCTTGGCCCTTTCCACTTGACACCCACCCCTCAGATAATCACAGACATTGATCAGATCCCCTTTCAGCCTTCTCTTCTTCAGACTAAACAGCTCCAGGTCTCTCAAGACTCTTTTCACAGGGGAGATGCTCAAGTCCCCTGATCATCCCCGTGGCTCTCTGTTGGACTCTCTCCAGCAGGTCTCTGCCTCTCTTGAACTGGGGAGCCCAAAACTGGACACAGCATTCCAGGTGTGGTCTCACCAGGGCAGAGTTGAGGGTAGCTTTACTCTCAGAATCAGGTAAACAGTGAGGTTTGAAATTGGGAAGAAGTCTGTAAAATGACTGATCCACTGTACATTTGTACTTCTCCCCCACTTATTCCATAGAATCAGTGAAAACAGGAACCTTTTTTCCCTCTCTTTTGGAGTAGCCTGTTGGCTGCTGTAGGTTATTGCCTTTCTGTGTGGAAGCCAGAGCAGAGAGGCTTTACCTTGAAGGCATCTGCATTGAAGAGTCTCAGTAGCACATCCCTTACTTGTGTGGGGGTTTGTTTATTTTTTGATATTCCCAAACCACCACAGTCAATTCTGTCAGATAGCATGGCAGGAAATTATGGTCTGTGTTCCTCAGGAAGTAAACTAAGTGAGCCAAACCAAAAGTATTTTGTTATTCTTGAAGTTAGTTCAAGCTGTGGCCAAAGTCCTGAATCAATATCAGCCTAAGCAGGCAGTGTTTAGCCTGAAGAAGAGGAGGCTCAGGGGAGACCTCATTGCTGTCTACAGCGACCTGAAGGGAGGTTGTAGCCAGGTAGGGGTTGGGCTCTTCTCCCAGGCAACCAGCACCAGAACAAGAGGACACAGTCTCAAGCTGTGCCAGGGGAGGTTTAGGCTGGATGTTAGGAAGAAGTTCCTCACAGGAACATTCCAATTGACCATTGGAATGTGCTGCCCAGGGAGGTGATGGAGTCACCATCCCTGGAAGTGTTTAAAAAGAGCCTGGATGAGGCACTTGGTGCCATGGTTTAATTGATGAGATGGTGTTGTGTTGGGTAATAGGTTGGACTCGATGCTCTCGAGGGTCTTTTCCAGCCTGGTTGATTCTATGATTCTAAGGATTACTTAGTAAGAATAGATGGTGTCTCCATTAATTTTTTCCTGCCTCTGTCACCCATCAGAAGAGGAGTTTGTGCAAACAAAACAACACAGAGCAGAACTCACTTCTTGTAAACTGTACATTGAAACCATGAAACTGAAGGTGTTGTAGAATCACAGACTCTTTTTGGTTGGAAAAGAACTTTAAGTTCGTTGAGTCTGACCATTAACTCTTCCAAGTCTGGTGCTAAACCATGTCCCTTAGCACCACATCTGTTTGTCTTTTACACACCTCCAGGGATGGGGATTCAAACACCCCTCCTGGGGAGTCTGTTCCAGTGTTTGAGAACCCTTTTGGTGAAGAAATTTCTTTTAATATCCAAGTTAAAGCTTCCCTGGTGCAACTTGAGGCCCTTTCCTCTTGTCCTGTCACTTGTTGCCAGGAAGAAAACACCCACCTCACTGCAACCTCCTTTCAGAGACTTGTAAAGAGTGAGGTCTCCCCTCCTTTTCTCCAGGCTAAACAGCCCCAGTTCCTTCAGCCTCTCCTCACAAGACCTGCTCCCCAGATCCTTCACCAGCTTCACTGCTCTTCTTTGGACCCACTCCAGCACTTCAATGTCTTTGTCCCAAAGCTGAACCCAGTGCTCAAGACGTGGCCTCACCAGTGCTGAGTCTAATCACCTCCCTGGTCCTGCTGGTCCTGCTCTTCCCAATACAGGCCAGGCTGCTGCTGGCCTTCTTGGCCATCTGAGCACACTGATGGCTCATGCTCATCTGGTTGTCAATCAACACCCCCAGGTCTTCCTCTGCTGGGCAGCTTTCCCCAAGCCTGGAGTGGTCCATGGTGTTGTTTTGGCTTAAGTGGAAGACCCAATACTTGGTCTTGCTGAACCTCATATAGTTGGCCTTGGCCCATCAATCCAGCCTGTCCAGGTCTGTCTGCAGAGCCTTCCTTACCCTCAGGCAGATCAGCTTAGTGCCATGGTTTAGCTGGTTAGATGGTGTGGGGTGATAGGTTGGACTTGATGATCTCAAAGGGCTTTTCCAACCAGGTTAGTTCTGTGACTCTGTGAACACTCCCAAAGAGGATTTTATAGATGGATTTTAGACTTATATTTATTGAATATTCTACATTTAATGGCAAAAATGAGGGTATATTAAAATGGAGGTGTTTGTATTTAACACAGTGAGTAAATCACACCCATCTGAACTGCCAAAGGTTATTTTTAGAGCAGCAAAAATTATTAGTGTTCTGTGATATAGTGATGTCTGGTAAATATCCTCTGCATAAATAACACTGTTCAGCAGCTTCAGTGAAATCATTCAACATACTTCATGTCAGCAGTGTGTAAAGCACAAAAGGGATTGTATAAATTGTTTAGGACACAAATAAATTTGGCCCAGCAGAGCATAAAATAGAAAGCAGTGTGAGAATTGTTCTCTGGGTGTGTTCATATAAATCAAAAGGTTTCCTTTTAAGAGCAGGATGTGGACACAGATTTGGCCAAAGCTTTGTCTGAGATAAGGCCACAGGGTCAGACACACTTACCTGGACTTTACAGGACCTCTTGTCATGTTGACAGTGACAGTTGTCTTTTAGGGACTACTTGAATGATGAGGAGAAAGATAAATTGAGTGTGTTTCAGAGTAATCTGTTGTTTTACTGATACTCAGAGGAGTGTCTCTACTGAGCAATTGTAAGAGAGGGAGCAAATTGGAACAGTAAGCAAGCTGGACCCCCAGCAACTTCTGATTTGTTTCAGACACCCAAACTCTGGCCCCTTCACAGCATCACAGAATGTCAGGGGCTGGAAGGGACCTCGATAGCTCATCCAGTCCAACCCCCCTGCCAGAGCAGGGTCATCTACAGTAGGTCATGCAGGAGCGCATCCAGGCAGGTCTTGAATATCTCCAGAGAGGGAGACTCCACAACCCCCCTGGGCAGCCTGTTCCAGGCTTCTGTCACCCTCACAGTGACAAAATTTTTCCTTCTGTTTCCATGGAACTTCCTCTGCCTCAGCTTCCACCATTGCCCCTTGTGCTGGCATTGGGCATCACCCAGCAGAGCCTGGCTCCAGCCTCTGGGCACTCACCCTTTACGTACTTATAAACATTAATGAAGTTACCCCTCAAGCTCCTCCTCTCCAAACTTCCTTATTCCAGCATCATTCCTTGCTTCCTACACAACTCCTTTCCACTCCTGTCATCCTGGTTTCCCTCATTCCAGATGGCAGCTCAGTAGCTGTGCTCCAAGCACCATTCCCTGCAGTCTTACCCCTCCAGTGTAACCCTGGGTATTGTCTCCCTGAACTCCAGTTACCCACAGCCACCAGAGGTTGTGTCCTGAGAGCTGGCATCCAGCCCTTCTCTCTGTCCCTTTGAGTCACAGTGTCATTGGAAATGCTGTTCAGGGTGACAGAGGAAATCTGATGGAGGTGTGGAAGGCTGTAGTAGAAAGAGAAAAATAGCAGAGAGGGAAGAGTAGGAAAGCAGCACCACTGAGAAAAAGAAATCACTGAGCTACCAAAAAGTTCTTTGGATCAACACTTGGAACGTTGAGAGATGCTTCCTTTGTTAGGACTGAAAGGGTATTGTGGGATCTGAGCTAAACATTTCAGTTCTGTTGGTGGAGGAAAAGGATGCCATCCAGAGGGACCTTGACAGGCTGGAGAGGTGGGCACAAGCCAACCTCATGAGGTTCAACAAAACCAAGTGCAGGGTCCTGCAGCTGGGTCAAGGCAATCCCAGCCACAAGTCCAGGCTGGGCAGGGTCTGGCTGGAAAGCAGCCCTGAGGAGAGAGACTTGGGGGTGCTGGTGGAGGAGAAGCTCAACAGGAGCTCTCAGTGTGCACTTGCAGCCCAGAAAGCCAATCAGATCCTGGGCTGCAGCAAGAGAAGTGTGGCCAGCAGGGCAAGGGAGGTGATTCTCCCCCTCTGCTCAGCTCTGCCGAGACCCCACCTGGAGTACTGCCTCCAGATCTGGAGCCTCTATTACAAGAGGGATCTGGAGGTGCTGGAAGGTGTCCAGAGAAGGGCGACGAGGATAAGCAGAGGGCTGGAGCTGCTCTCCTGTGAGGACAGACTGAAGGAGTTGGGGCTGTTCAGTCTGGAGGAGAGAAGGCTCTGAGGTGACCTAATTGTGGCCTTCCAGTATCTGAAGGGGGCCTACAAGAAGGCTGGGGAGGGACTTCTCAGGCTATCAGGTAGTGATAGGACTAGGGGGAATGGAATGAAGCTGGAGGTGGGGAGGTTCAGGCTGGAGGTGAGGAGGAAGTTCTTCCCCATGAGAGTGGTGAAGCCCTGGAATGGGTTGTCCAGGGAGGTGGTTGGGGCCCCGTCCCTGGAGGTGTTTAAGACCAGGCTGGACAAGGCTCTGGCCAGCCTGATCTAGTGTGGGGTGTCCCTGCCCATGGCAGGGGGGTTGGAACTAGATGATCCTTGTGGTCCCTTCCAACCCTGACTGATACTATGATGCTATCATAAGGCTGCATTGCTGTTAAGCAGTGCTGCTGGAGAAAACAAATTCTAGTTCAGGAATCACAGAATGTTAGGGGTTGGAAGGGACCCAGGAAGCTCATCCAGTCCAACCCCTCTGCCAGAGTGGGATCACCTAGAGCAGGTCACACAGGAACACATCCATTGCATATCTGCAGAGAGGAAAGCAGTGGTTCAAATGAAAAGAAAAGCCAGGCTGCAGCTGCAGGAGTGGAAATCGAGTTGAGGAAAGCACAAGTTCAAGGTAAAAAACAGGCTGCAAAAACAGCATAAAGGCAGCTATGCAAACAAATAATCAAAGCCAAAGCCTAGGGGAAATAATTGGAATTAACAAATCCAAGTGCCAGCCATTGGCAGCTTCTCCCCACCCTATTTTTAAGTTACACTCCATCCACAGTCCTGTGGGAGTTCCCAGGCACACTTTGAAGCAATCCTGGGGAGATGAATTTAGGGACCTTCCCTAACACACCTAGTCAGAAGTACTAACAGTTGTGTGGTAGAAGAGTTTGGGCTCAGCATTTAGAGGTTATTATTTTTAATTACTTTTTTCATTAAAACAGCCACCCCCTCCCCCCCTACTCCCCCCCCACAACTTTATAGCACTGCTAAAACTTCCTGGAAGAAGAACTGACAGTTTCCCAATTAAGTCTCATCCTGTGTTTTCCTTTCACATCTTTTAATGACAGTGTCATGCAATAGGATGGTTTGATAAAGCAGTTTTGCTAACTCATTCAGCAGAGTAATCAATAGGGGGGAAAAAAACACACCACATGAGGCAGATGGGTTGTGGTCCATTTGTATTGGGTGGGACAGATGGCATTATTGATAGATGGAAACATTCCAAGTAATTATTGTGTGATGATGGAACAGTGCCTGTGCCTGCAAAGTTTGTGTTCATTTACTTTGTGGCACCACTTTGTTCAGGGGGGGTTGAGTTGTACCCTGCCGACGGCGCTCCCACTAGAGTTACCTGGGAGCTGAGTCCACCCCCTGCCTTCTTTTTTCCCTCTCCAGGGGTTTTCCATGCAGAACCCTCCCTGTGGTAGTTTGTTGGAGTATTTCAAGTGGTGCACTGCACTCCTGTTACTACCAAGGCTGAGGTGGGCAAGGTTGTGATTACGTATGGACGGGGCAGAATGTGCCTCAAGAGGGCTGGAGCTCCTCTGCTGTGAGGACAGAGAAGATCTTAGTGGTCTGATCCCCTCCCTCCAATAAATTCCTGAGCAAATGTTCTTTGCAAGCAGTGTGCCCAGGTGGCCAAGAAAGTCGATGGCGTCCTGGCCTGTATCAGCAATGCTGTGTCCAGCAGGAGCAGGGAGGTGATTATGCCCTGGGACTCAGCTCTGGTCACACCTGGAGTACTGTGTCCAGTTTGGGGCAGATGTGGAGGTGCTGGAGCCAGTGCAGAGGAGGGCAAGGAAGCTGGGAAGGGCCTGGAGAATAAATCTGTTGAAGAGCAACTGAAGGAGCTGGGGATGGTTAGTGTGAAAGAGAGGAGGCTGAGGGGAGACCTCATTGCTCTCTACAGCTCCCTGCAAGGACACTGAAGAGAGGTTGGTGCTGGTCTCTTCTCATAGGTAGTGACAGAACAAGAGGGAATGGCCTCAAGCTACAGCTGGGTAGGTTTAAATTGATCATTAGGAAACATTTTTTTCAGGGCAAGAGCAGTCAGGCACTGGAATGTGCTGCCCAGGGAGGTGGTTGAATCCCCAAGCCTGGATGTGTTTAAAGGTGGTATGGATGTGGTGTTTGGGGCTATGGTTTAGGAGTGACTCTTGTAGAGTAGGGTTCTGGCTAGGACTTGGTGATCCTGAGGGTCTTTTCCAACCTGAATGATTCTGTGATACCTTTAAAAGTTCTGCAGCCCACCTTCTGACAGAAGCTTCCTTGGCTTCCTGCAGCGAGCATTCAGGATGAGTGGCTGTGATCCCATGATTGTTTCCAATCCAGCAAAGAGTGCTGCAGCTGAGTTTCATTCTGCCAGGAATGCCAGTCAGGTTGTTGACAGTGTCTTAATATCATGTAATGCAGAAGTGATGGGGAAGAGATTTGCAGTGTTAGATCTGATAGCTGCTGCAAACGGCTCTCTTGCTTGTTTCCGCACTCGGGGAGCTTGATGCCAATGCTCAGGCTCTAAATTTAAACCTTTTGGGGGCAGATTTACAAACTGGTTAGATGTCAAAAGATGTAAATGAGCCTGAAAGAGGATTTTTAAAAGCTCTCTGAGAGCAGTCAGCTAGGGGGGCACTGGGCCCATTCCAGGGAGCACCCCACATTGTACCCCCATCAATACCACTGGCACTGCCCTGTGTCTTTCCACCTCACCTCCCAAACGATGTCTGGATCACAAGTTGCAAACAACTTAAGCCCCTGAACAAGAAGCTGCCTAGCTACAAGCAGTGGGGTTTTGGAATAATTACTATGTTTTCATGGCAGCCAGTTAGCATCATGCTTCTGAAGAAAAGGACCTGGGAGTGCTGGTGGAGGAGAAGCTCAACAGGAGCCAGCAGTCAGCACTTGCAGCCCAGAGAGCCAAGCAGAGCCTGGGCTGCAGCAAGAGAAGCAGAGCCAGCAGGGCCAGGGAGGTGATTCTCCCTCTCTACTCCACTCTGCTGAGACCACAGCTGGAGTACTGCATCCAGTTCTGGGCCCCTTATTACAGGAATGATCTGGAGGTGCTGGAACATGTCCAGAGAAGGGCCATGAGGATGAGCAGAGGGCTGGAGCTGCTCTGCTATGAGCACAGACTGAGGGACTTGGGGCTGTTCAGTCTGGAGAAGAGAAGGCTCCCAGGAGACCTAATTGTGGCCTTCCAATATCTGAAGGGGGCTACAAGAAAGCTGGAGAGGGACTTTTGAGGGTATCAGGGAGTGATAGGACTGGGGGAAATGGAACAAAACTAGAAGTGAGTAGATTCAGATTGGATGTTAGTAAGAAGTTGTTCCCCATGAGGGTGGTAAGAGACTGGCACAGGTTGCCCAGGGAGGTGGTGGAAGCCTCATCCCTGGAGGTTTTTGAAGGCCAGGCTGGATGTGGCTGTGAGCAACCTGCTGTAGTGTGAGGTGTCCCTGCCCATGGGAGGGGGCTTGGAACTGGCTGATCCTTGAGGTCCCTTCCAACCCTAACAATTCCATGATTCTTTGTCCAGAGAAGAGCAACAAGGCTGCTGAGGGGTTTGGAGGGTGTCATATGAAGAGCAGCTGAGGGAGCTGGGGTCATTTAGTCTGGAGAAGAGAAGGCTGAGGTGAGATCTTACTGCTCTCTACAACTACCTAACAGGGGGTTGGAGTAAGGCTGGTGCTGGTCTCTTCTCCCAAGCAACCAGTGATAAGATGAGAGAAAATGGGTTTAAGTTGTGCCAGAGTAGGTTTAGATTGGACATTAGGAAAGACTTTTTGGTGAGAGAGTGGTGAGACATTGGACCAGGCTTCCCAGGGAGGTGATGGAGTCACCATCTCTAGAGGTGTTCAGGAAGCTGTGGGTGTGGTGCTTCAGGATGTAATTTAGTGCTCATGGTAGTTGGGGTAGAGTTGGACTCCATGATCTTAAAGGTCTTTTCCAGCCTTAATGGATCTATGATTGTGAATTCTGTGTCCTCTAAATAATAGCATAAGTCATACTAACTGAATTGGTCTCCTCCTTTTACCAGTTTCTTGAAGAGAATAGGTGAGGAACAGAAGTAAATGAATAGTATAAAAGTATAAATAATAGATTAGACTCCTCCTGCATTCACACTGCAGCCAAATCCCATCTGGGTTGATTAACAGAAGGGGTAACATTACCAGGAGAAAACTAAATAGTTTTGAAAACCCTTTCCACCAGCCAGTACCTTTGGCCTGTCAAAAATTCAGTAGGAAGACAGCACTTGTTTCTCTTGCCCTTTTTTCTCTCATCAGGCTTCTAACATTTTGTGCTCCTAGCTGCTGTTTTGAGTGCTCCATAGTTTGATATATTAAAGCAGGCTTCTTTTATTGCCCATGTTAAGAGCATGCAGTGCATTCAAACAGCACAGTGGTAGCAGGTCTTTCATCCTGTGCCTGGTGGATTTCCTTTCCCCTGCCTTCAGATTAGCAAAGCTTTTGTATTCATTTGGAGCAGCTGTAATGAGAATATTTAACACAGGTCAAATGCAGATGGTGGAACTCCAGAGGTCCTTGAAAACAGCCTGCCTTTTAACACTGGGCCGTGGTGGGAGCTGAAAGGCTTGCCAATTTCACCTTCTAGTGAGACTGTGATATTCTGCTTGGAACATAAGTGGAGCCTTCATAGGTATATAGTCAACAAAAGACCAACCAAGCAGTCTGCATGGTTTCAGCTGAAGCCATTATTAGCAACTGAGTACATCTCTCTGCATTAAAAAATTGTATGGTTGCATAACATTGTAAATGCTATCCAGCAATTTCATTTGCAGGCTATAAAGCATGAGAACAGGAATGGGGAGCATTTGTTGTGTGAATGTTGGTGTAGACAGATACACATACAATCAAATCCTTAGCTGGTACAAGTCAGCATGGCTCTGATTTCCATGAACTGATTTGGTGGATGGGATGACCATGAGCCAGCAAGGTGCTCTTGTGGCCAAGAAGGCCAATGCCATTCTGGGGTGGATTAGAAGGAGTGTGGATAGTAGGTGCAGAGAGGTTCTCCTCCACCTCTACTCTGCCCTGGTGAGGCTGCATCTGGAATATTGTGTCCAGTTTTGGACCCCTGAGTTCAAGTAGGACCTCAGGGAACTGCTTGAAAGAGTCCAATGCAGAACCACAACAATTATTAAGGAGTGGAACATCTTCCTTATGAGGAGAGCCTGAGGGAGCTGAGGGCTCTGTAGCTTGGAGAGGAGGAGCCTGAGGGGTGACCTCATTTATGTTGATAAAGATGTGCAGGGGGAGTGCCCAGAGGCTGGAGCCAGGCTCTGCTGGGTGATGCCCAATGACAGCACCAGGGGCAATGGTGGAAGCTGAGGCAGAGGAAGTTCCATGGAAACAGAAGGAAAAATTTTGTCACTGTGAGGGTGACAGAAGCCTGGAACAGGCTGCCCAGGGGGGTTGTGGAGTCTCCCTCTCTGGAGATATTCAAGACCTGCCTGGATGCGCTCCTGCATGACCTACTGTATATGACCCTGCTCGGGCAGGGGGGTTGGACTGGATGAGCTTTTGAGGTCCCTTTCTGCCCCTAACATTCTGTGATGCTGTGGTTTGCACCAGCTTCTTTGCCATTTACAGGTAATCTGTGCATGCATTGTAAACATTGTTTTTCAGTCAGACACAGTGAAGAAGTGGATGTCAAGTTCTTCAGGCTGGTAAACAGCCTGGTTCATCCAGACTGACTGATTTTCCCTTGCAGCAGTTCCCTTAGAAGAGTTTTTTTGAGTGGTTCTTCATCTCCTTTGCTGAAAATATTAATTCTGGTTTGAGCCTGTCACTTTTGTGTTAAGCAAGAGGGCATATAGGCATCCACTGTTTGCTTGGGCCAGAGCCCCTGGTCAAAAGTCTTATGTGTGATGACTGTAAAAGCCATTAACAGGATTTCAGCCCTGAGGTGAGTACCTGTTATCTGTGCCTCTTTATAGAGGGGAGTGCCTCATTTTGGGTGAAAAGGCATCAAATTTCACCCAGCAAAGTCCTAATTATGTGTAGGGCACTTTGAATCCTCCCAACTAGGAAAGGAATTTCAGGAAGACCATCAGCTTCAGAGCTGTTTTGTTTTCTTCTGGTTGGGTTAATCCTGTCGATTTGGACTGCAAGAAAAGCCAGACTGCCACCCAGACCTGCACAGACCCAGACTTGAGCAGCCAAGTCTAGTTTAGAGGAGTGCCTACCCATGATGGAGAGGTTGGAGTAGATGATCTCTGAGGTCCCTTCCAACCTAAGCCATTCTATGATTAGCAACTGCTCCTTCCTAAAACTGTAGCAAGTGAATCTCTTTCAGACACCACAAGGGTTCTTTCCAAGTCAGTGCAGTTTGATGTTAAGCACCAAGTAGCCATTCTAGTTCTTGGTCTTTTCCAGGGAGTGTATTTAACTTGACTTTTTGGGTGTGAGTTCAATGAAAATCAGAAAACTCAGATCTCAGAAACTAGTCAAACTTTTATACTGAGAGCCTTTCCTGTAGCTCTGCAGGCAGTATCCTCTTTGGCATGGTTATGCAGGACCTGGCAAAGCCTTCTTGTTGCAAGAAGCAGACTCAGCTCTGGTCTGGTCAGGATGGAGTGAACTTTATTCTTAGCAGCCCTTCATAGCAGGTCTGTTTTGGACAGATCTGGGACATCCCATACCATATAATACCCTTCCAGTACCTGAAGGGGGCCTACAAGGAAGCTGGAGAGGGACTTTTTAGGGTGTCAGGGAGTGACAGGACTAGGAGGAATGGATAAAAACCTAGAAATGGATAGGTTCAGAAGTTCTACCCTATCAGGGTGGTGAGAAACTGACACAGGTTGCCCAGGGAGGTGGTGGAAGCCTCATCCCTGGAGGTTCTTAAGGCCAGGCTGGATGTGGCTGTGAGCAACCTGCTGTAGTGTGAGGTGTCCCTGGCCATGGCAGGGGGCTTGGAGCTGGCTGAGCCTTGAGGTCCCTTCCAACCCTAACAATTCTCTGATTCTATGATCCTGCACAGCAATAAAACCTGGGAGTGGGCATTCCTCAGAACCTAAATGGGCATCAGTCCATTAGTGGCAGGTGATGAATCACAGAATCACAGAATGGCTTGGGTTGGAAGGGACCTTAAAGATCGTCTAGTTCCAACCCCCCTGCCCTGAGCAAGGACACCTCTACTAGCCCAGGTTGCTCAAAGACCCATCCAACCTGGCCTTAGGATAAGACATGCACAACTTCTCTGGGCAATCTGTCCCAGTTTCTCACCCCCCTCATAGTGAAGGACTTCATCTTTTGTCTAATCTAAATTTCAGTTTAAAGCCATTAGCCCTTGTCCCATCACAGTATACCCTTGTAAAAAGGCCCTCTCCATCTTTCTTATAGGCCCCATTTAGGTACTAGAAGGTTGCTCTCAGGTCTCCTTGGGGGCTTCTCCAGGATGAAGAGCCCCAACTCTCACAGCCTGTGAGAAGCAATCCATCTCTGTGATGATCTTTGTGGCCCTTCTCTGGACTCAGTTCAACAGGTCTATGTCCTTCTGGACAGCTGGGGCCCCAGAGCTGAACACAGTACTGCAGGTGGTGTCTCACAAGAGCAGAGTAGGAGAAGAGAATGAACTCTTGTCTTTGCCTCACCAGTTTTACAATTTTCACTTGTTAAACTCTCTTTATCTCAACCCAAGAATACTCTCTGGTTTTGCTCTTCCTGTGGTCCCTCCCAGCCTGCTGGGGGTGAGTGAGTGGCTGTGCAGGTACTTAGCTGCTGGCTGGGGTCAGCACCACAAATAGCTTCAGCAAATTACCACTGAAGGTGGCTGTACAGTGAGAGAGAGCCTGACAATTGAGAGAAGTTTAGTGGTGCCACCAGAATTGTCACTTGGTTTTCATTCTGCCTCCAGCAGCATCACAGTCTTCTTCATTACAGGCTCAACAACAGGAGCTGGTGGTGCTGTGCATGTGCAGGTGAACAGGTGATTGCAGTTAGAATATAGAGTCATAGAATGGGTTATGTTGGAAGGGACCTTAAAGATCCTCTAGTTCCAACCCCCTCCCATGCCATCAGCAGGGACACCTTCCACTAGCCCAGGTCATTCAATGCTTCATCCAGCCTGGCCTTGAGCAACTCCAGGGAGCGATGTCCCTGGGCAGCCTCTTCCAATGTCTCACCAGCCTCACTGTAAAGAATTTCTTTCTAGTATGTCAGGTAAAGCCTGAAAATTGGTTTGAAAATTAGTTATCATAGTATCAGTCAGGGTTGGAAGGGACCACAAGGATCATCTAGTTCCAAGCCCCCTGCCATGGGCAGGGACACCCCACACTAGATCAGGCTGGCCAGAGCCTCATCCAGCCTGGGCTTAAACACCTCCAGGGATGGGGCCCCAACCACCTCCCTGGACAACCCATTCCAGGGCTTCACCACTCTCATGGGGAAGAACTTCCTCCTCACCTCCAGCCTGAATCTCCCCACCTCCAGCTTCATTCCTTTCCCCCTGGTCCTATCACCACCTGAGATCCTGAGCAGTCCCTCCCCAGCCCTCTTGTAGGCCCCCTTCAGATCCTGGGGATACTATTTCCAGAGCTCCAGGTCAGAGTTCAGAAGGAAAGCAGACTTTCAAGGAAAACTTCTGGGCAATCAGTCTCTGAAATTGAAATTCTAAATCACAAAATCAGTTCTCCTTAATGCCCACAAAGTGGATTTTGACCATTGACTTTCCTCCTGTTCTGTCCCACGTGGCTCCACACACACCAAATGCTTTTCAAGTGGAATCTTTCCCTCTTGAACAGCCTTCATTCAGTCCAAGTCTCTTTCCTAAGTGCTTCTTTTTGACACCACACCTGCAAAATAAACCCCTCCGAGTGACAGTCTGTGATCACATTTCATGGGGCAGACTTTCAGTTTCTATTGCCATCAATTGATGACTTTGTTCCTTAAATAGTTATCTTCCCCCCACCCACCCCCTGGTAACTGATAGATTGAATGATGTATGTTTAAGGGGTGTTTGAAGGAATATTAACTTCAGCCATTAAGTGGTTATCTCTTGGCTCAGGAGCCTTTGGTTTGTTGGGAGACAGTTAATGCTTTTGAGGCAAACAAAGCAGCTTTTCCAAGATGTAATTATTCCCTTATCAATTTTACATTCTCCTGCCCTTTTGAGCATCCAGCATGCAGGGCTGGAATTTACATTTAGCTCTGCAGGATGTCCTTTCAATATTAGTATGATTATGAAGGAAGAAATCCCAAATCAAAGTGAATTTTTGCTACAATGGTGAGGTGTGGGAAGGTGCAATTGGAGGAACAGCAGCGTGCATTATTGTATTGAACTAACTCACAGCTTGACTCAAAGTCCCTGCTGGGGGAGAAATGTAGGGGAACTGGCAGAGTTTTGCTACATCTGCTCCCTACTGCTAACAGGCTTTACCCTGCTTCATTTTTATTATGCTTGCTGTTTAGATATTTTGCTTCTGAAATGATATCTGTAACTAGGAGAGGACATGAAAGGGAGCACGACAGGTAGGGGCTGTTTAAAAATTGAACACTATCAGCAAGGGATATTAAAGGCCATAATGAGTAAGATGCTTGCCTTCTCAGTGTGGGGTTTTTAGAGTTCAGGCACTGCAGTGCTGGTGGAAAGACTGAGTGTAAGTAGTGGGTAAAAGAGATTTCATAGCTTGAGTAGCTTGTACAGCCAGAAGGCACCATTAGATCATTTAGCCTGACCTGTATATCACAGACCATTGCATTTCACCCAGATATTCCTCTTTTGAACCCTGTGAGTATACTTAGACTAAAAGGAAGAAATTCTTCCTAGAAGGAGTAACTGGCCATTGGAATGTGCTGCCCAGGGAGGTGCTGGAGTCACCATCACTGGAGGTGTTTAGAAAGACCACTTGGTGCCATGGTTTAGTTGATTAGATGGTGGTGGGTGATAGGTTGGACTCGATGATCTCAGAGGTCTTTTTCAACCTGGTTAATTCTGGATTCTGTAAAATACATCAGGCTGTAAGAGTTTGAAATGCTTTATGCTACTGGATGAGAACCTGAGGGCCCAGTATCAAGGAGACATCTTCTCCTCCAAGCAGTCAGATCCATTTTTAAAGCTAATGTTGATTGCCTAATTGTGAATTTTTAGGCATTTCCCCCTGCTTTTGACAGCCATGCTGGGAGTTCTGTGCTTACATTCTCAGTCCAGATTCCTTGCAGTCACAGAATTGTCAGGGTTTAGAAGGGACCTCAAGGATCAGCCAGTTCCAACCCCCTGCCATGGGCAGGGACACTTCACACTAGATCAGTTTGCTCACAGCCACATCCAGCCTGGCCTTAAAAGCCTCCAGGGATGAGGCTTTCACACCCTCCCTGGGCAACCTGTGCCAGTGTCCCACCACCCTCATGGGGAAGAGCTTCCTAACATCTAATCTAAATCTCCCCTCCTCTAGCTTGGATCCATTCCCCCCCAGTCCTATCACTCCATGACACCCTCAAAAGTCCCTCCCCAGCTTTCTTGTGGCCCCCTTCAGATATTGGAATGGCACAATAATAATCACTGCTGTAACTGAAGCTTATAACCATCTAAAAAAGCAGGGGAAATGGTATTGTGCATTTTCCATTCCCTATCACCACATGCTTCCCATAACTGATTAGCCAACATTTAAGAATGTTTCCCTTGCTCTGATGGTGGCATAATTGTGCAATTATGAAATGCATTTTGAAGAGAGATTGAAAATGTGTAACATTTAATGGGTAGCTGAAAACTCCTAAATCCACAGGGCTATCAAAGCTGTGCTTTTACAATCTTCATGCTTACATGATAAATCAAGCAAATATTGAAGTTCCAGTCTGAAAGAGGAGGTTTTTCTCCATCAGTGTGCATGCAGAAGGAGGTGTCTTCCTTTCAGCAGGCCAGTTTGAATTTTCTGTCTGTCTTTATAGAATCACAGAATGGTCTGGGTTGGAAGGGACCTCCAAGGGTCATCAAGTCCAAACCCCTCTGCAGTAAGCTGGAGCATCCTCAACTAGATCAGGCTGCTCAGAGCCCTGTTGAGCCTCACCTTGAATACCTCCAGGGATGGGGTCTCAACTACCTCCTTGGGCAACCTGTTCCAGTGTTCTACCACCCTCACTTTTTCCTAACATCCAACCTAAATCTGCTCTTCTCTCATTTCAAACCATTGCCCCTGCAGGCCTTTGCAAACAGTCCCTCTGCAGCCTTCTTGTAGCCCCCTTCAGGTACTGGCAGGCTGCTATTAGGTCTCCCCAGAGCCTTCTCTTCTCCAGGCTGAACACCCCCAGCTCCCTCAGCCTGTCCTCATAGCAGAGGTGTTCCAGCCCCCTGAGCATTTTTGTGGCCCTCCTCTGGCCCTACTCCATCAGGGTCATGTCCTTCCTGTGCTGAGGTCTCCAGAGCTGGACACAGTACTCCAGGTGGGGTACATCTATTTATCCTCTTAAGTCATTATTTGAGCTTCATTTTCAAGCAAAGCTGTAAGCCCAGAAAGCAGAGGTCTTACCCTGCTTATTCCAGACTTCCTGCACAGGGTTCAGCCTTTCCAATTGTTTGTTTATCTTAGAGACTCCTTCAAAGCTGTGTCTTCATCTTAATGTGATTGCTCTTATTTTGATCATCTCACAGAGCTTCTCACTTGCTGAAAGGAAAGGATTGAAACCCAGTAGATCCAATAATAGCAAAGAGGAACAAAATTAACAAGGGAATGATATCCTTATGCACTAAATATAATCCAAAGAGACTTTGTAAGGTTAGGTCTTCGATTTTAGCTGAGCCTTTTTGCTGTCAGAAGTGATGAATATTTGTACTGCTTCTTGGCCTCTGTTGCCAATCATGCTTAAAGATAGAATAACAAGTTGCTAAATGATTATGCTTGAGTGATGTGAGCTACAAAACAGATACAGTTATTGATCTGATTTCCCAGGAACTCTGCCTGGCTTTCAGGAGTTCCCATATTTGCTAATCTGTTTTTAAGTTGATGCCTACCTATAGTAAGCATGACATAAACACCAGCACTATTCAGGGGGGCCATTTCTCATGCAAGTTTTGATTCTGCAAAGACTGAAACATATTCTTTATGCAGCAAAAGGCTGTCTCAACTTAGAAAATCAAATTCACACTAGGTCTATTGTGGGAATTGGGCCCTGAAAGTGATGTCAGTTAATTTTGGTGGTAGTTTCTCCTGACATACTTAGTCAATTATCATCCAGTTTTAGTCCTTCCCCTTGAGAATTCCTGATCACAGCCAGCAATATGGTGGATGAGAAGCTCAACATGAGCCAGCAGTGTGCACTTGCAGCCCAGAAAGCAAATCATGTCTTGGGCTGCAGCAAGGTAAGCATGGCCAACAGGTCGAGGGAGGTGATTCTCGCCCTCTACTCCGCTCTGCTGAGACCACAGCTGGAGCCCTATGTCTAGTTCTGGAGCCCCTAGTACAGGAAGGATCTGGAGGTGCTGGAAGGTGTCCAGAGAAGGGCCACAAGGATGAGCAGAGGGCTGGAGCTGCTCTGCTATGAGGACAGACTGAGGGAGTTGGGGATGTTCAGTCTGGAGAAGAGAAGGTTCCCAGGAGACCTAATTGTGGTCTTCCAGTATCTGAAGGGGGCTACAAGAAAGCTGGGGAGGGGCTTTTGAGGGGGTCAGGGAGTGATAGGACTGGGGGGAATGGGAAAAAAATAGAAATGGGGAGATTCAGATTGGATGTTAGGAAGACGTTGTTCCCCATGAGGGTGGTGAGACACTGGCACAGGTTGCCCAGGGAGGTGGTGGAAGCCTCCTGCCTGGGGGTTTTGAAGGCCTGACTGGATGTGGCTGTGAGCAACCTGCTGTAGTGTGAGGTGTCCCCACCCATGACAGGGGGCTTGGAACTGGCTGATCCTTGAGGTCCCTAAACCATGACGCCAACTGCCACATCCAATCCCCTCTTGAACACTTCCAGGGATGGTGACTCCACCACCTCCCTGGGCAGCACATTCCAGTGGCCAATTACTCTTTCTGGGAAGAACTTTCTCCTCACCTCCAGCCTAAACCTCCACTGGCACAGTTTGAGACTGTGTCCTCTTGTTCTGGTGCTGGTTGCCTGGGAGAAGAGACCAATCCCCACCTGGCTACAACCTCCTTTCAGGTAGTTGTAGAGAGCAATAAGGTCTCCCCTGAGCCTCTGTTCAGCCTTCAGGCTGAACATCCCCAGCTCCCTCAGCCTCTCCTCACAGGGCTGTGCTCCAGACCCCTCCCCAGCCTAATTACCCTTCTCTGGACACGTTCAAGAGTCTCAATGTCCTTCTTAAATTGAGGGGCCCAGAACTGGACACAGGACTCAAAATAGTCTCTACCTGACAGAGTGATAACTGTTGTAGCCAGGAAGGGGTTGGTCTCTTCTCTCAAGCAACCAGCACCAGAACAGGAGGACACAGTCTCAAGCTGTGCCAGGGGAAGTTTAGGCTCGAGGTGAGGAGAAAGTTCTTCACAGGGAGAGTTGTTAGCCATTGGAATGTGCTGCCCAGGGAGGTGGTGGAATCACCATCCCTGGAGGTGTTCAAGAGGGGATTGGACGTGGCACTTGGTGCCATGGTTTAGTCATGAAGTCTGAGGTGACAGGTTGGACTCAATGATCTTTGAGGTCTCTTCCGACCTTGGTGATTCTGTGAACTGCTGTCAGCTTTGGCCCCCACATTGTGGAGCAGAGAGGACCAAAATCTCTGAGGGCCACCTCCTGTTTTCTATTCACAGTATATAACCAATGCTAAACTTTCAGGTTTATCAGATGTGATTTTTAGTCTGCCCTCCTTGTGGTCAGGTATTTTTTGGCGTGGGGCAAACAATCTCTTTTATTTTAGGAAGGAATACTACATGTCAGACTTTTCCTATTGTTTTGTAAGCTTTGCAAATGCAATATTCTTAACAATTTTCTTGTTATCAAACACTGTGGTATTCAAGTCTTTGAATTCAGGCATCTTATACCAGGCATGCATGTGGCCTATTTATTAGATGAACTAGGGTGTTGAAAAGGATTGCTTCTATCTCACTTTCTTCCAGAACTGACATTTTTATTCTGATTCCGTTTTCCTAGTGGAATCTTTACTTATTAAAGTCATAAACCTATTGTTGAGAGACTCTGGCAGAGCTTAAACTGGATCTCAGGAGTTTGATGCCGTGTGTTCAGTGCAGGCAGGGTAAAAGAAATTTTAAATGTATTATTTAAAGGCACATTAATCTTGCTGCTGTAATGCTGTAATAATGCATGCCATAGAAGGTTTGCATAAACTCAGCTTCTAAAAGCAACATCACAGGAGCTTTCTTTTTTGTTCCCCAAGTCGGTTCTTTGTAGAGATAACAATTATGCATTCATCTCTGTCTCCTATAGCCTGATTCCACATTCAGCTGTGAGATAGGTAGACCCTGGTCCTTACTCACATAACAAACAGAGTATTTCTCCTTTGGAAGGGATGCTGAAATGTGCATCTTCTTCAGGTCAATGGAATAAAAGAGTTAAATGCATGTACAATAAATTGAGTATGGGTTTGCCTTCTCATTCCTGTGTCTTCACTGGCCTTTTAATAGGTTAGATATTTTAACTAGGTTAGATTTTACATGTTGATTAAATTAGTATTAAATTTAGATAGTATTTAGATAGATTTAATAGATATTTTAAGTTATTATTCAATGTAGACATTTCACTATATTATTTACATTTATTTAATAGATTTTTAGATTATTTAGATATTATTTGGATAGATTTAATAGATATTTTAGATTATTATAACATTTAGATATTATATAGATATTATTTAGATTGATTTAATAGCTATTTTAAAGCATTATTACATTTAGCTATAATTTACCTATTATTTACATTGATTTAATAGATATTTTAGATTATTATTACATTTAGATATTATTTATCTATTATTTACATTGATTTAATAGATATTTTAGATTATTATTACATTTAGATGTTATTTGTCTATTATTTACATTGATTTAATAGATATTTTAAGGTATTCTTTCATTTAGCTATTATTTACCTATTATTTACATGGCTTTAATAGATATTTTAAATTATTATTTATCTATTATTTACATCCAAGTTGGGAGCAGATGTTGGTCAGTTAGAGGGTAGAAAGGCTCTGCAGAGGGACCTCAACTGACTGGACAGATGGCCAGAGTCTAATGGCATGGCATTCAACAAGTCCAAGTGCCAGGTGCTGCACTTTGGCCACAGCAACCCCATGCAGAGCTACAGGCTGGGGTCAGAGTGGCTGAGAGCTGCCAAACAGAGAGGGACCTGGGGGTGCTGATTCACACCCGCCTAAACATGAGCCAGCAGTGTGCCCAGGTGGCCAAGAAGGCCAATGGCATCCTGGCCATTGGCACAGGTCATTGTGCCCTGTGCTCTGCATTGGTTAGGCCACACCTTGAGTCCTGTGTCCAGTTCTGGGCCCCTCAGTTTAGGAAGGACATTGAGACACTTGAACGTGTCCAGAGAAGGGCAACAAGGCTGGGGAGAGGCCTTGAGCACAGCCCTGTGAGGAGAGGCTGAGGGAGCTGGGAGAAGAGGAGGCTCAGGGGAGACCTCATTGCCCTCTACAACTGCCTGAAAGGTGGTTGTAGCGAGGTGGGGGTTGGTCTCTTCTCCCAGGCAGCCAGCACCAGAACAAGGGGACACAGTCTCAAGCTGCACCAGAGGAGGTTTAGACTCGAGGTGAGGAGAAAGTTCTTCACTGAGAGAGTTGTTCATCATTGGAATGTGCTGCCCAGGGAGGTGGTGGAGTCGCCGTCCCTGGAGGTGTTCAAGAGGAGATTGGACGTGGCACTTGGTGCCATGGTGTAGACATGAGGTCTGTGGTGACAGGTTGGACTCGATGATCCTCGAGGTCTCTTCCAACCTTGGTGATACTGTGAGACTGTGTGATTTAATGGGTTTTTTATTTTTTAATTAAAATAAACCCCACAGCATTAATTCTTCTTTAAGATCAGTGCTTTAAAACCAACAATTTGTGTCAGTCAGCTGCTGACCCTTCAAGCCCATCACTTCTCATTCAGCTGTGGGCATCGCACTGGGTTCAGGTGTGCTCTGCAGCGCTGCTGTGAGTGCGTTAGGCAGTGGTTAGTGTGAGAGTGCTCTGTAGCTTTCCTGACTGTGCAGTGAAAATGGAGAGAATCTTTTCTGAGAGCTGAGGCATCCGAAATGCAAGGACTTGGTGTGGTGACTTCATCAGTCTGAGCAAAGCTCAGGAAATCACCATGCACACAGCAGGTCAGGAAAGAGCTTTGCTTTAACCATAGAATGGGTTGGGTTTGGAAGGGACCCCCAAAGGTCATGTAGTCAAACCCACCTGCAGTCAGCAGAGATGTCCTCCAGGTTGCCCAGAGCCTTGTCCAACCTGACCTTGAATATCTCCAGGGATGGGGCCTCAACTATCTCCCTGGGCAACCTGTTCCAGTGTTCCACCACCCTCCTGGTAAAGAGCATGTTCCTAACATCCAGTCCTTCCCGTGTTAAGGGCTCCAGAGCTGGATGCAGGAGGCCAGAACATGTGCTCCTTTACAGAAGAGTCTACAACAGTGCTCTTAGCAAAGGACCCTTAAAAACAGATTTATCTTCATACTGCCACAGCTGTCTGCCAGACACTCTGAATCTCCATGATGAGAGAGCAGAATCAATTGTGAAAAACAACTTAATCATAACATATTCCTCTTCCTTTTTTTCACTCTAAATGCTTCTTCTATTGTCCCAGCATCATCTCAGTAGAATTTCTGAGCAAGACCTTCTCTCTTCATTCTCATTTACTCGACAGGCTATCACAAAGATACTCAGCTCTTTATGAGACAGTTGTGAGTTTCTGAAAGGTAATGCATAAATGCAGCATCCATGTACAACACAAAATGTCAGCACTTTCTCTGAAAGGAAGCCAGAGGAGGTCATTGTTAGAAGTATTTCTGTCAGCTTCTGTAGCAGCTGGGGAAAGATTATTAGTCCCCAGTAGCTGCATCGCTTGTGCTTTGTGCAAGCTCTGAAGTTAAAGGTTATGAGTGCTGTGGTCCTGCACAGGTGCACCCTGAAACAGTCTTTCACACAGAATGATTCTCATTTGTTTAAATTTGGAAATGTGCTTTCTCCTGGCCTTAATTTTTGTGTAGTCCTTTATATTCTAAATGGCAGCTGAAGGCAAGCAGAAGTAGTGAGTAATTGATTTAACAACCTCAGACAAGTACAGGCAAGTAGCAAAGTTTGTCTTAGTGCTTGATGTGACCTGAGAGAGCTTCCTTAGACCTGGGTTTGGGGTTTTTTTCCCCTCTAAACAGTACCTCAGCACCTTGGGCCAGCACAGTGGCCTTTAAGCCTGGATGAACATGACTTTTTTTTCTTCTTTTTCTTTCCTCCTCAGTGCAAAGCTCCAGCATTTCATCTTTTCAAACTGTTTTACAGCACTCAGAGCAGAATTATATTGACAAGGTTAGAATTCATCTCCTAGAGGAGAATGCCGTGCTCCTCCTGTTAAGTGCTAATATAACATTTATGTGGTGGTGCCTTAATAACAGCCCTGGCCAGCCTAATGAAAGTACTGAAAGCAAACACTATTCAGTGAGATTTTATTATGACTGAAGTGACTGCAATTTGAGACAAATTATCCCTATTTTTGTTCCCATATCAACCCCAGAAATGCTAAAGCAATTGCTATGTGTTTGGGATAGAATTAGGCTTCGCCGTCGTTAATACAGCCGTGAGTGCATTTCTCATGTAAACAGCTCAGGAGGGTCAAGGCAGCAAAGGGATTCTGTGCAAAAAAATGCCTGTCAATAAGTTTTGTGAGGGGATTTTGCAATGAAGTGCCTGCAACCTGTCATTATTTCTTCCTCTCCAAGTTGAGAGGGAGTGGATGAAAATCGAGCTGGTGAATTGAAGGCACTGGGAGCTCTCTGGCCTTATCGACTGCAGGCAAAATGACAGCTCTGCCTTCTCAGGGCTTTTTGCTTTCAGAGGGCAGGCAATGGGCACTGTTCTCACAGTATTCCCAGGATATATATGGTGGTGTAAGCATATATATGTGTGTGTGTGTATATATGTGTATATAGATACACATATGTGTATCTATATATACATATATACATATGTGTGTATATATATGTATAAAGTTATAATCCATGCACACAAAGAAGATGATGCAAATCACTGATATAAGTCCTGGCCTGTATCAGGAATAGTGTGGCCAGCAGGAGCAGGGAGGTCATTCTGCCCTGTGCTCAGCACTGGTTAGGCCACACCTTGAGTCCTGTGTCCAGTTCTGGACTCCTCAGTTCAAGAAAGATGTTGAGTTGCTGGAAGGTGTCCAGAGAAGGGCAACAAACCTCTTAGGGCTGTGCTCCAAACCCCTCCCCATCTTTGTTGTCCTTCTCTGGACACCTTCCAGCAACTCAACATCTTTCCTAAACTGGGGGGCCCAGAACTGGACACAGGACTCAAGGTATGGCCTAACCAGTGCTGAGTCCAGGGCAGAATGGCCTCCCTGCTCCTGCTGGCCACACTATTCACTTCCTATACCTATTAACCTGCTGCAGTGCAATTTATGCCAATGTTTTTGCAAAGCAGAAAGCCTGTCCCACTTATTTAACACCATCAGAAGGCAAAGAACTCCGTTACTCAGAGTTAGGTTACCAAGTTAGCTAATGAGATGTGCTGGCTGATATGAAAACAATTTAAATATGCTTTCTAAATGAGCTCTCTTATTAAGAAAACACATTTTGCCTTCTAACAGGGCTTGCTCAAGGTCCTTCTGCTATTCAGAACTGTCTGAATGATGTCTTTGCTGTATCTGAACAGTGTGACAGAATCACAGAATGGGAGGGGTAGGAAGAGACCTCTGAAAAAGATCTAGGGTGGGATCACCTAGAGCAAATCACACAGGAACAGAATCACAGAATGGAAGGGGTAGGAAGAGACCTCTGAAAATGATCTAGGGTGGGATCACCTAGAGCAAATCACACAGGAACAGAATCACAGAATGGAAGGGGTAGGAAGAGACCTCTAAAAATGATCTAGGGTGGGATCACCTAGAGCAAATCACACAGGAACAGAATCACAGAATGGAAGGGGTAGGAAGAGACCTCTGAAAATGATCTAGGGTGGGATCACCTAGAGCAAATCACACAGGAACAGAATCACAGAATGGAAGGGGTAGGAAGAGACCTCTGAAAAAGATCTAGGGTGGGATCACCTAGAGCAAATCACACAGGAACAGAATCACAGAATGGAAGGGGTAGGAAGAGACCTCTGAAAATGATCTAGGGTGGGATCACCTAGAGCAAATCACACAGGAACAGAATCACAGAATGGAAGGGGTAGGAAGAGACCTCTAAAAATGATCTAGGGTGGGATCACCTAGAGCAAATCACACAGGAACAGAATCACAGAATGGAAGGGGTAGGAAGAGACCTCTGAAAATGATCTAGGGTAGCATCTCCTAGAGCAAATCACACAGGAACACATCCAGCAGGGTTTTGAATGTCTCCAGAGAAGGAAACTCCACAACCTCTCTTGGCAGCCTGTTCCAGTGCTCTGCCACTCGCAAGGTGAAGAATTTTTCCCTCATGTTTACATGGAACCTCCTGTGTTCCAGTTTGTGCCCATTGCTCCTTGGCCTATCACTGGACACCGCAGAGAAGAACCCAACTCCATCCTCCTGATCCTTGCCCTTTAGCTATTTCTGTGCATTACTGAGATCCCCACATTGGTCTCCTCCAGACTAAACAGCCCCATCTCTCTCAGGCTTTCCTCATGTGGTAGAGGTTCCAGTCCTTTAATCATTGTAGTGGCTCTCTGCTGGACTCTGTCCAGTACTTCCTTGTCTGTCCTGAACTGGGGAGCACAGAATTGGATGCAGTATTGCAGTATCTTTCAGCACTTCAGCTTTTAAAAAGACCATTGGTATGAACAAATGTGACTATGCAGAAAGACTATTTTTAGTGCAGAAGCAGTGCAAAAGAAATGATGATCAGCATTTTCCAAGAGGGTGTAGGCAAAGTGGTAGTTTGAGAGCAGATTTAAGCTCTCAGACAAATTCATAATTGCTCAAGAGGACTTTTCAGTAAGGATCAGAGTGTTAGGGGCTGGAAGGGACCTCGAAAGATCGTCCAGTCTAACCCCCCTGCCAGAGCAGGATCACCCAGAGCAGAATCACCTATTCCAGGTCACATAGGAATGCATCCAGGCAGGTTTTGAATCACCCCAGAGAGGGAAACTCCACAACCCCCCTGGGCAGCCTGGTCCAGGGCTCTGTCACCCTCATAGTGACAAAATGTTTCCTCCTGTTTCCATGGAACTTCCTATGCCTAAACTTTGACCCATTGCCCCTGGTCCTGTCATTGGCTCCATCCTCTTGGCACTCACCCTTTACATCTTTATAAACATGAATGAGGTCACCCCTCAGGCTCTTTATCTCCAAGCTAAAGAGCCCCAGCTCCCTCAGGCTCTCCTCATAAGGATGATGTTCCACTCCATCATCTTTCTGCCTCTGTGCTGGACTCTTGCAAGCAGTTCCCTGAGGTCCTTCTTGAACTGAGGGGCCCAGAACTGGACACAATATTCCAGAGGAATATTGTGAAGAAGGAAGATGTAGAGGGAAAAGTCTCCACGAGATAACTGCACTGCACATCTTTCTTTGGAGTATTCCAGTTAAATGTGAGCAACATTAATTCCTACCAGCTCTGTAACACACACAACCATGTGTTTATCTTTTAGGCTGACCATTCAGAGATGTGTCATGACGTGCCTGCACCTGGATTGCTTGCTGTGGTTGTGGTACCTCAGCTCCCCAGAGCTGCCGCCATCGAATGGCACGTCATCGCCGCAGCGGATGAGCCGCTCCAGAGAAAACGCTTTGCAACCAGGATGTCGTCAGGGGGCTTCCAAATCGAGTGTGAGTCTGTGGAGTCTAGCTCTGCATCTTGTGCAGCAGTCTCTGTACAGCTCAGCTTCATTTCACCACCCACTTCTCAGCCTGATTTAGATGGACTTCTTCATGACTTAGTAGCTGTCTTTAGACAAGCTGTTGAGAACCTTTCAGCCGGCTGCAGCGCAAGTCCTTTGTCTCTTAGAGTTTTCTTCAAGGAGGATGTCTTTGATGCTGGAGCACTACAGACAGGTAAGACACATGATGACAGAATCCAGGTGTGAGTACTAAGTGTAAGGTAATTTTTGTTTACTTCTACATAAGGTTTCAGTGGAAGAAGACATTTTAGAAGTGCCTTTCAAAGGTAGGTGTCCAAGAAGGCCAACAGCATCCTGGCCTATATTAGCAACAGCGTGGCAAGCAGGACGAGGCAAGTGACTATGCCCCTGTACTCAGCACTGCTGAGGCCACACCTCAAATTCTAGCCTCAGTTTTGGGCCTCTAACTACAAGAAAGAGATTGTGGTGCTGGAGCATATCTGAAGAAAGGCAATGAAGCTGGGGGAGGGTCCTAGAACAGCAAAAAGGAGGAGCTGAACATTGATCCATATTGTCAAGAAGCATCAAAGTTGTGGTTAGACCTCCTCAAAGACAACTAAGAAGTATAAAGCTAGACTCTATCCCTCCTAGAAAGGACAGGTGAAAAATACTCTACAAAAAGAAAAAAATGGCATAGAAATGTAAGTTTCCAGACATCCTGTGCTGGATTCTATGGTCCTGATCTGGCAGGGGGGGTTGGACTCGATGATCTTCAGAGGTCCCTTCCAACCCCTGACATCCTCTGATCCTGTGATCCTGTGAAGTGATGACACAAGAAGAAACAGCCTCATGTTGCAATATGATGGATGCAGTATTCCAGGTGGGGTCTCAGCAGAGCAGAGTAGACAAGGAGAATCACCTTCCTCACCCTGCTGGCTATGCTTCTCTTGATGCAGCCCAGGCTCTGCTTGGCTCTCTGGGCTGCAAGTGCTCACTGCTGGCTCATGTTGAGCTTCTCCTCCACCAGCATCCCCAGGTCCTTTTCTTCAGGGCTGCTCTCAAGCCAGTCCCTGCCCAGCCTGTATCAGTGCTTGGGATTGCCCCGACCCAGCTGCAGGACCTTGCCCTTGGTCTTGTTGAGCCTCATGAGGTTCAAGGTCAGGCTTGATGCAGCTCTGGGCAACCTGATCTAGTTGTGGATGTCCCTGCTGACTGCAGAGGGGGTTGGACTAGATGACCTTTGGAGGTCCCTTCCAACCCAAATCATTCTATGATTTAGATATGTTTGTTGCTTTTCTGGTTACCAAACATGTTTCTCAGACAGAAATGTTTTATTCTTGTACATTTTGAAGTCCAAGCAGGATAAAGCTCTGTGTTACTTGTGCTCACCTCACAGCTGACCTGACTTTGAGCAGAAGGTTGGAGTAGAGAGTCTTGCTCCAGTGTGAGTTGTTCTGCAGTTCCATGCAAGAGAAGTTCAGGATCAAGCTGGAGAATGAATCCCTTGCACTGAAGTCTTTGAGCAGCTCTCCATTTTTTCTGCCCCTGTACACTGCACTGGTTAGGCCGCACCTCGAGTACTGTGTCCAGTTCTGGGCTCCTCAGTTCAGGAAGGAGGTTGACTTGCTGGAACGAGTCCAGAGAAGGGCATCAAAGTTGGTGAGGGGCTTGGAACACAGCCCTGTGAGGAGAGGCTGAGGGAGCTGGGGTTGCTTAGCCTGGAGAAGAGGAGACTCAGGGGGGACCTTATTGCTCTCTACAACTACCTGAAGGGAGGTTGTAGACAGACAGAGGTTGGTCTCTTCTCCCAGGCAAACAGCACCAGAACAAGAGGACACAGTCTCAGGCTGCGCCAGGGGAGGTTTAGGTTGGATGTGAGGAGGAAGTTCTACAGAGTGAGAGTGATTGCCCATTGGAATGGGCTGCCTGGGGAGGTGGTGGAGTCACCATCACTGGAGGTGTTCAGGAGACTTGATGGGGTGCTTGATTGCATGGTTTAGTTGATTAGGTGGTGTTGGATGATAGGTTGGACATGATGATCTTGAAGGTCTCTTCCAACCTGGTCTAGTCTATTCTATTCTATTCTATTCTATTCTATTCTATTCTATTCTATTCTATTCTATTCTATAGCTCACTTTTATCATGATTTGGGACTCCATTCAAATGACCAAATTCTGGGTGCTAACAGGCACTCTTTTCAGAAGTAACAATGACATATTCATGCTTTAGGACAAGGGAATGAATCCTCTAGATTCGAGGGTGCCTGGTTTTGAACCTAGGCTGATCCACAGAACCACAGAAAGATTCAGGCTGGAAAAGACCCTCAGGATCACCAAGTCCAGCCAATAACCCTGCTCTGCTCTCTTTTATTTAAGCAGAACTTGCAAAGCAAACAAATTCCCTGCTTTTTCCTCAATGTTTATTTTTTTCCAGATCTCATTCCCTTACCAAGAGAATACAGAACAAAACAACGTTTCAGCTCTAATTAATTTCTTCTGTTGTACATCTGTCTTCTGGGCTATGCTCAATTTGGGGCAGCTAAGAACATGCTAAAGCACAAAAGCTTATTTCATCTGTCAGACCTACAAAACTGGTAGACCATACTGCTATTGAAATCAGGCAGAGCTTTGTTATCAGTTTGAGCAAGGAACAAAATCAGATCCTCAGTCTATATTTATCTCAAACAAGCATGCACTTTAAAAGTCCTTGCAGACCACAACTGATCCATATTAATTAGCTGACATAAATGTTAGCCCTCAAATACTCCACTGCCCCATTTTTTTTCCCCCCTTAACCTGCAGCAGTCTTTGAAGAAAATTCATCTTGACATTGTTTAATAGATTTAAAGTACAAGAATTGAAAGCTATAAAAATGTGGCATAGAATAAGCATATTTAATCCAGGAAGCAAGGAGTGAACATATAGTCTGACAGAATGTTGTTGTTTTTACTACATCTTGTTTAAGAGCTAGAAAGGAAACCTGATAAAACATGTTCCTGGCACAGGATGAACGTTACCATGTTGCCTGCTCTCTTTCTGGTGTTTCTCAGGCCATAGAATAATTCACTTCCAAATACATTTCATTTCCTTTACTAAGTGCTGTGATGCTCAATAGAATGCCTAAATGGTGTGCATAAAGATTTGATCTGATTCACTTCATGAATGGTTTGGAATGAGAGAAGAGGAGATTTAGATTGGGTGTTAGGAGCAAGTTCTGCACCATGAGGGTGCTGGAACACTGGAACAGGTTGCCCAGGGAAGTAGTTGAGGCTCCATCCCTGGAGATAGTCAAGGTGAGGCTGGAGAAGGCTCTGAGCAACCTGATCTAGTGGAGGTTATTCCTGCTGACAGAAGGGTTGTTGGACTAGATGACCTCTGAAGGTCCCTTCCAAACCTTTCTATGATTCAATGTTATACTGCCAATGGCACAGGAAGATCTGTTGGTGATTGTCACACATTGTTCTGGTTGTGTTCAGATCTCTGCACTGTCATCCTAATTCCTGTCATTAGAGCAATTTTATCACTACCTCCCCTGCTAAGAAATCCCTTCTTGAGCATCTGTAGAATGTCAAGACTACATTAAATTTACCACTATCACTAATTCATTGATGAAGAATTTAAAAGTACCTTCTAGTTCAGAAATGTTTCCAGGAGGTAGATGTAAAGGGAAGAAGTCTCTATATATGAAAGTAATTTCTCAAAACAGTTGTTCCTGAAGTGTATTTTATTGATACTTTCAACCTGATACAAGACTATTACATACACTGTTTCTGATTCACAATCATCAACTCACAGAGCACAGAAAAGTGGCAGGATCACATCTTTGGATCTGCTGGCCAGGCTGCTTCGGAAGCAGCCCAGGCTGCCCGTGGCCTTCTGGACTTTATTTAGAGTGTCAGGTAATGATAGGACTGGGGGGAATGGAGCAAAACTAGAACTGGGGAGATTCAGCTTGGATGTTAGGAAGAAGTTCTTCCCCATGAGGGTGGTGAGAGACTGAAACAGGCTGCCCAGGGAGGTGGTGGAAGCCTCATCCCTTGAGGTTTTTATGTCCAGGCTGGATGTGACTGTGAGCAACCTGCTGTAGTGTGAGGTGTCCCTGCCCATGGCATGGGGGGGTTGGAACTGGCTGAGCCTTGAGGTCCCTTCCAACCCTAACAATTCTATGGTTTTCTGATTAAATGAGTGGGGATTTGGTGACCAAACCCAAAAAATAATTATTTAAACTAATCTTCCATCATTTGTGTAAGATCTTGAAATGCAATTGAATGTCTCTTCTAGAAAGGCCTGGGAAGGACATAAAGGTCATTTTGTTCTGGATTAGAATTTCCAGTCATCAGAGTCAAAGGAGGAAACACTGCCACAGATCTTTTCAAATGATTCTCTGATCAGCTGAGTGGGTTTCTGGTGACCAAAAAACATTATTATTATTATTGTTATTATTATTATTATTGTTATTGTTATTGTTATTGTTTTATTATTATTTTATTGTAATATTAATAATGATAATTTATTATTATAGTAATAGTAATAGTAATAATTGTAATAATAATAATGATAATGATGATGATGATGATGATGATGATGATAATAATAATAATATAATAACAACCAGGTTGGAAGAGACCTTCAAGATCATCGTGTCCAACCTATCACCCAACACCACCTAATCAACTAACCCATGGCACCAAGCACCCCATCAAGTCTCCTCCTGAACACCTCCAATGATGGAGACTCCACCACCTCCCCAGGCAGTCCATCCCAATGGGCAATCACTCTCTCTGTGTAGAACTTCTTCCTAACATCCAGCCTAAACCTCCCCTGGCACAGCCTGAGACTGTGTCCTCTTGTTCTGGTGCTGGTTGCCTGGGAGAAGAGACCAACCTCTGCCTGTCTACAACTTCCCTTCAGGTAGACAGCAATAAGGTCACCCCTGAGTCTCCTCCTCTCCAGGCTAAGCAACCCCAGCTCCCTCAGCCTCTCCTCACAGGGCTGTGTTCCAAACCCCTCACCAACTTTATTGCCCTTCTCTGGATACCTTCCAGCAAGTCAACCTCCTTCCTAAACTGAGGGGCCCAGAACTGGACACAGTACTCAAGGTGTGGCCTAACCAGTGCAGTGTACAGGGGCAAAATGACCTCCCTGCTCCTGCTGGCCACACTGTTCCTGATGCAGGCCAGGATGCCATTGGCCCTCTTGGCTGCCTGGGCACCCTGCAGGCTCATGTTCAGCCTACCATCGACCAGCACCCCCAGGTCCCTCAAAATAATCATTTCTGTAAAGCTATCCAAAGAAATCAGATAAAGCAGTTTGCAGCTGATCAAGATGAGAAGGAGGCACGTGCATAGTCTGCATATTGTAGCAAGCTGGTGTTACTGCTGTCAAAAGAGGCTCAAGGTTTGTGATGCAAATGCCAGACAGATAGCTTTCTGTCATCCTCAGACCAGATGTGAAGCTTCACTGAACAAAGTGTAGTAGTGATGGGGAACTTCTCCGAGGCAATCCCTCGTAACGTGTGAGAGCATTATGGGCGCCATGCTGGGAGCACAGAACGTGGTGGAAGCAGGAGGATTAGCTTAAGCTGACATATATACTTAGTAAGAGGCTGTTAAGCCTTTAGAAGTCTTTAACATAAATTTGGCTATTTCTTTCTTGTTCTCATTTAAATATGCATTAATATAAATGTGTCAGGATGATTTGCTATACCATCCAGCTGACTAGCTTATGCTCCAGCAGGGGAAGGCTGAATGCTCAGGAGTTATCCCATTATGATTTCACAAGCCTTGTTCACAGGAGGTATGCAAAATATTTGGGAATATTTATTAGGGAGTAGAAAAGGTCTTGCATTCACCAGAACATCATATTACATAACCCCTTTTTAATACTGTAGGAGGGGGAAAAAATGAAGTGGGGATATAAAAAAGGCAGAAGAGAACAGGAATAGAGAGGGAGTCTGATAGCACCATTAAAATGAATGTATAATTAGTTTTAAATGTGGCTGTAATCTGTAAATGCTTAGAGCTAAAAGGGCTTTTAGGACTGATGTGTTTAGCAAGTTTCAGTGGTAGTGCAGGTTAAAAACTATTTCTGATATGGGTCAAGTGTAGTTCAGCTGGGCTGGAGAAAACCTTACTTGAAATGGGACTGTGTCTGGACCATGAGCCAGCAACGTGCTCTTGTGGCCAAGAAGGCAAATGTCATTCTGGGGTGCATCAGGAGGGGTGTGGTCAAGGGAAGTCCTCCTCCTCCTCTACTCTGCCCTGGTGAGGCCACATCTGGAATATTGTGCCCAGTTCTGAGCCCCTCAGTTCAAGAAGGGCCTCAGGGAACTGCTTGAGAGAGTCCATGAAAATGATGGAGAGGAACATCTTCCCTATGAGGAGAGCCTGAGGAAACTGAGGCTCTTGAGCTTGAAGAGGAGGAGACTGAGAGGTGACCTCATTCATGTTGAGAAAGATGTGCAGGGTGAGTGCCCAGAGGCTGGAGCCAGGCTCTGCTGGCTGATGCCCAATGACAGCACGAGGGGCAGTGGTGGAAGCTATAGGAAGTTCCATGGAAACAGGGGGAAACATTTTTTCCCTGTGAGGGTGACAGAGCCCTGGAACAGGCTGCCCAGGGGGATTGTGGTGTCTCCTCCTATGGAAATATTCAAAACCCACCTGGATGTGTTCCTCTGTGACCTGAGCTAGATTGTATGGTCCTGCTCTGGCAGGGGTTTTGGACTCAGTGATCGCTTTGGGTCCCTTCCAATCCCTGGCATCCTGTGAGCCCGTGAGCCCGTAGGCCACATGGAGAAGGTGAGAACAGTTGCCAACCTGAAGATGTAATTTTCACTTTGGTTTTTGTGTGTCTGTGTTTCTTGTTGAGGAAGCAAAATATTTTTCAAGTCTAATACTTGAAGCAGGGAACCTACACTGCTGCTGCTCAAGAGAGTTACATTAGTACTTAGGGAAATAAATCAGATTATAATATGCACAAGCAAATAGGAAATACTGCTGTGATGCATGAGTGTGTTTGAAATGACATTTGAGAAGGGTAAAAATAGCTAAATGTGGTCTTCAGCCACAGACATGGCTTTGCAGTCTTGCTATTTCTACCTAAACTATGCAGTCAGGAGAACTTCTGTATCAAATGACTAATAACATGCAGAAATGTTGAGCTTTTCCTGTCTGTTTTCAAGGTTGTGCTGTTAGTGCCTCTACTGCAAGTCACTGTAGTCCTACTTTTAGCAGAGCATCATAGAATCACAGAATGGCTTAGGTTGGAAGGGGCCTCAGAGATCATCTGCTGCAGCCTCCCCCACCATGGGCAGGGACACCTCTCTACTAGACTCAGCTGCTCAAGGCCTCATCCAGCCTGGCCTTGGACACCCCCAGAGAGAAGGCATCCACGGCCTCCCTGGGCACCCTATTCCAGAGTCTCACCACCCTTGTACTGAAGAACAACTTGCTCAGCTCCAGTCTGACTCTGCTCTACCTCAGCTTCAAACCTGTCACTCTTGTCCTGTCTCTAGACGCCCTGATGTAAAGTCCCTCTGCAGCCTTCCTGTAGGATCCCTTCAGGTATAGGACAGCAGCTCTAAGGTCACCCCAGAGCCTTCTCTAAGCTGAACACCCCCAGCTCCCTCGGCCTGTCCTCATTGCAGAGGTGTTGCAGCCCTTGGATCATCCTTGTGGCCTCCTCTGGACTCATTCCAACAGCTCTGCATCCTCCCTATGCTGGGGACAGCAGAACTGGATGCAGTATTTGAGGCAGGGTCTCAGCAGAGTGAAAAGGCAGAATCCCCTCTCCTGCCCTGCTGGCCACACTCCACGTCTCACACAGAAGTGAAACTTTTTGTCTGCTGTCAAAGACATGGAAAAATTGTTTTAGTAGTTGTGTTGCCTCTTGACTCCATTTGCATAGGAAAGTGTTTTGTGCCTGTGAGGCAGCTTAAAATATGTTAGACCCTACCATAGGGCTGTGGCCTTCCCTCATTTAGGATGGGAAATCTATATAGTAAGTGCACAGATGCTGGATTCAACCACTCAATGCCAAGGCCAGACAGCAAAGGCAGAACTCATCCTTAGTCAGAGCGGGCAGGCTGTGACATCTAAAGGTTCTGTTTTGTGCAGTCATGCATAAAAATCTTGGCCAGATCTTTAAATGGAAACAAATTCTTTAGTTGTTTGGCCCAAGTCTGATCTAGAAGATACACCTTTTGTCCTTGATACACAACACCAGCAATATATTGCTAAGGCTGTCTTAAAGCTACAACTTCAGATTTCTTTCAGAATATCACAGAATCACAGAATTTCAGGAGTTGGAAGGGACCTCAAAAGCTCATCCAGTCCAACCCCCCTGCCAGAGCAGGGTCACCTAGAGCAGATCACACAGGAACACATCCAGGAGTGTTTTGAGTATCTCCAGAGAGGGAGACTCCACAACCCCCCTGGGCAGCCTGTTCCAGGGCTCTGTCACCCTCACAGGGAAAAAAAATTTCCTCATATTTACATGAAACTTCCTCTGCCTCAGCTTCCACCACTGCCCCTTGTGCTGGCATTGGGCATCACCCAGCAGTGCCTGGCTCCAGCCTCTGGGCACTCACCCTTTACATCTTTATAAGCATTGATGAGGTCACCTCTCAGTCTCCTCCAAGCTAAAGAGCTCTCAGCTCCCTCAGGCTCTCCTCATATGGAAGATGTTCCACTCCCTTCATCATCCTTGTGGCTCTGTGCTGGACTCTCTCAAGCAGCTCACTGTCTCTCTTGAACTGAGGGGCCCAGAACTGGGCACAATATTCCAGATGCAGCCTCACCTGTGCAGAGTAGAGGGGGAGGAGAACCTCTCCCAACCTACTGGTCACATCCCTTCTAATCCACCCCAGAATGGCATTGGCCTTCCTGGCCACAAGAGCACATTGCTGGCTCATGGTCATCCTTCCATCCACCAGGAGCCCCAGGTCCCTTTCCCCTTCACTGCTCTCCAGCAGCTCAGTCCCCAACCTGTACTGGTGCATGGAGTTGTTCCTTGCCAGCTGCAGGACTCTACCCTTGCCCTTGTTGAACTTCATCACATTTCTCCCTGCCCAGCTCTCCAGCCTGTCCAAGTCTGGCTGAATGGCAGCACAGCCTTCTGCTGTGCCAGCCACTCCACCCAGCTTGGTGCCCTCAGCAAACTTGCTGACAGTGCACTCTGTGCCCTCAGCCAGGTCATCGATGACGTATCTGCCACTAAATTCTAGCATCAATGTGTAGGTTATTTTATGCCACCAAGCTGTCTTTCCACATGATCTGGAAGTGCTCCTGATCTCTTAGCCAGCTTAATTGTTTGCCCTGGCATTGGAATTTGCCTGTTGAACATTTCCATGCAGTGACTTCTGGGGCAGAGTGGACCTGTCAGGAAACAGACTGCATGAAGTGCAAACATCACAGCAAGATGTCAAAATTAATTGTGAGAGACTTTGCTTAGTGCCTTATTGACAGAGAACCACTATAAAAGCATCTTAAAACAATGACATCAGGCATCCAATCATTGCCAAAGTTGGATCATCTGGTGTTTAATATGTGAGGCATATATGATCTGTCTATCCAGAAACCACTTGTGACTAACTTATTCTTTTGAGGACACATCCCAGATTATGGTTTGCAGTTACATAGGGAGTTTTCCCCTGAGACTGCTTCAACATGCCAACATGTTGGCACCAATACTAAATCAATACAAATGGAAAGCACTGAGATTTCTAGAGCCCTCTGCAGCATTTGCACAAATCCCTCTCTATATTAAGTCTCTATTTATAAGCAAAGGGGAAAAAAGCCCCCAGCACTGTTGTGATGTTCACAGGATGTTAGGGGTTGGAAGGAACCTCCAAAGATCATTGAGCCCAACCCCCCTGACAGAGCAGGACTATAGAATCCCACACACAGGAACACATCCAGGTGGGGCTTGAAGGTCTCTAGAGAAGGAGACTCCACAACCTCTCTGGGCAGCCTGTTCCAGTGCTCTGTGACCCTCACAGTGAAGAAGTTCTTCCTCATGTTGAGGTGGAGCCTCCTGTGCTGGAGTTGCTATCCATTGCCCCTTGCCCTATCATAGGGTACAGGTGAGCTGAGCCTGTCCCCTCCCTCTTGACACTCAGATATTTATAAACATTTATTAAGTCCCCAATAAGTCTTCATAGAGTAGAATAGAATAGAATAGAATAGAATAGAATAGAATAGAATAGAATAGAATAGAATAGAATAGAATAGAATAGAATAAACCAGGTTGGAAGAGACCTTCAAGATCATTGTCTCCAACCTATCACCCAACACCACCTAATCAACTAACCCATGGCACCAAGCACCCCATCAAGTCTCCTCCTGAACACCTCCAGTGATGGTGACTCCACCACCTCCCTGGGCAGCCCATTCCAATGGGCAATCACTCTCTCTGTGTAAAACGTCCTCCTAACCTCCAACCTAAACTTCCCCTGGTGCAGCCTGAGACTGTGTCCTCTTGTTCTGGTACTGGTTGCCTGGGAGAAGAGACTAACCTCTGCCTGACTACAAAAGCCCAGGGCTCTCAGCTTCTCCTCACAGGGTTCCTGCTCCAGTCCCTTCATCATCCTCATAGCCCTCGGTTGGACTCTGTCTGATTTAGGAAGCCTACTAATCTTAACATAATTGTAGGCTGCAAATGCATTGGAGACAATGTCATACATGCTGCCCTCCTTATTACCCCTCTGCTACAAGGACAGGCTGAGGGAGCTGGGCTTGTCCAGCCTGGAGAAGAGAAGGCTCAGTAGATCAGGTATCAAATTCAGCAATGCATCTGAACAGTCTGAGGTTATCCAGAAGGTTTGGCCATTTGCTTGGATGCAGATAAATCTTTCTTGTTTTCTTTTGGCATGGATTCATTCTTTATCAAGATTTGAGGCTAAGAAAGAAATGGAAATAATGCCTTGATTCAAACCACAAATGCAGAAGATAATGCTGTGGGTAGAGTTTGCTTTAACAGCCTAGACCTTACCTTTTGTCTGTATCATAGAACCATAGAATTGTCAAGGTTGGAAGGGACCTCAAGGATTATCCAATTCCAAGACCCCTGCCATGGGCAGGGACACCTCACACTACAGCAGGTTGCTTAGAACCACATCCAGCCTGGCTGCAAAAACCTCCAGGGATGAGGCTTCCACCACCTCCCTGGGCAACCTGTGCCAGTCTCTCACCACCCTCATGGGGAAGAACTTCTTCCTAACATCCAATCTGAATCTCCCCACTTCTAGTTTTGCTCCATTCCCCCCAGTCCTATCACTCCCTGACACCCTCAAAAGTCCCTCCCCAGCTTTCTTGTAGCCCTCTTCAGATACTGGAAGGCCACAACAAGGTCTCCTTGGCACTTTCTCTTCTCCAGACTGAACAGCCCAGACTCTCTCAGTCTGTCCTCACAGCAGAGGTTCTCCAGCCTCATGGCCCTTCTCTGGACATGCTCCAGCACATGTGGATAATGGAAGCCAAAGAGGCTACCTCCCTGAAACCCAGGTGTAGCATGGACACAAGGATTACTTACTGCTCAGAGTCAAGACTCTGGAAATGCCTTTCTATACCACTGACAATTTTGTTTTCTTCTGCCCTGGCCTTTTCTCTGTAGTTTAAGACATCTCTCTTTTAGACGTGGGAAGGAGAATCACAGAATGGCCTAGGTTGGAAGGGGCTTTAGAGATCTACTCCAACCTCCCTGCCATGGGGAGGCTATTAAAGCAAACTCCCTGCCATGGGCAGGGACACCTCTCAACTAGATTCTGCTGCTGAAGGCCTCATCCAACCTGGCTTTGAACTCCCCCAGGGAGGACCTTAGAATGCATCTACTCTCAGCTCCCCTCCACGGGCAGGGACGCTTCTCAGATAGATTGGGCTGCTCAAGGCCTCATCCAGCCTGGCCTTGAACACCCCTGGGGAGGAGGCATCCACAACCTCCCTGGGCAGCCCATTCCAGAGTCTCACCACCCTCATGCTGAAGAACTTCCTCCTGAGATCCAGTCTTCCTGCTTGTGGCAACAGAAGGATTGAGGGACTTGGTAGCTTCACATCAGATGGCAAAATCTATTACAGAGTTTCATTTTCCTGAAGTTCAGAGCTGAAGTTAGGGATGCTCAACAGCTTTGCAAATGAGGTGGTGCTTAGGGGCAAGAACAGGTAAGCAGAGCCCTGCAGAACAGTTCATTGAAGTGCATGCCTTGTTCCAGAAAGGAGTCTGAGATCAAATCTGGTTTGAGATTGCTCTTCTACTGGGCATAACTTTGTCATTTTAGAATTGCCAAGGGATCTTGTCCTTCCCAGGCTTTCATGAAGAGCATAACTAATTGAAGCCAGCCTAAGGCATTTGCTGCAGTTACATACATGAAGCTAAGTGCATCCCAATTTAGCTGGTTATTTTGTCTGTGCATTAACTGCACAGGATGTGCTTTGAATTCTTTTGTTTAGTACCACACAGCACAGCTTACCTGCTGTGATTTACTCAGGTATTTGGGTCACCCAAACTACAACAGCAACAGAAATGAAAAAAGACCAAACCAAGGAGGGCAAGAAAGCTGGGGAGGGGTTTGGAGCACAGCCCTGTGAGGAGAGGCTGAGGGAGCTGGGGTTGCTTAGCCTGGAGAAGAGGAGGCTCAGGGGAGACCTTATTGCTCTCTACAACTACCAGAAAGGAGGTTGTAGGCAGGTGGGGGTTGGTCTCTTCTCCCAAGCAACCAGCACCAGAACAAGAGGACACAGCCTCAAGCTGTGCCAGGGGAGGTTTAGGCTGGATGTTAGGAAGAAGTTCTTCACAGAAAGAATCACAGTATCACTAAGGTTGGAAGAGACCTCAAAAATCATCAAGTCCAACCTGTCACCCAACACCTCATGACTACTAAACCATGGCACCAAGTGCCAGGTCCAATCCCCTCTTGAACACCTCCAGGGATGGTGACTCCACCACCTCCCTGGGCAGCACATTCCAATGGCTAATGCTTCTCTCATTGAAGAACTTTCTCCATTGGAATGGGCTGCCCAGGGAGGTGGTGGAGTCACCATCTCTGGAGGTGTTTAGGGGGAGACTGGATGGGGTGCTTGGTGCCATGGTTTAGTTGATTAGATGGTGTTGGGTGATAGGTTGGACTCGACCTCTGAGGTCTCTTCCAACCTGGTCTATTCTATTCTATTCTTTTCTATTCTATTCTATTCTATTCTATTCTATTCTATTCTATTCTATTCTATTCTATTCTATTCTATTCTATTCTTTCTATTCTATTCTATTTCTTTCTATTCTATTCTAATCTAATCTAAAGATAGAAATCCTGATTAATTTTACTTATCTTCTGGATTCTTTTTCTTGTGGTTGTCTTTATCTCTGATACTATGCAAACCACTCAAACATTTGATCCCTTAAAAAGTGGTAAATAGAAACCTCAGCTATTTAAGAGTGCTTTCATTGAAGGTATGGCTTGTCACTTTGGGCTTAACTCACCTGAAAATACTTTATGGAGGAGTTTCTCTAACTTTCTAAGCATCCTGAAATTTCATTTTGATAGGAAACATGCTGTGCAGTACTTCCTCTCTACAGAAATTAATGCCTCACTGCTTATTCTGCAGTAATTTGCTTCTTGGCTGATGTCTGGGGCACGTGTTAGTTGAAGGAAACGTTTTGGTGGTTGGTGCTAGGCAGGAGTTATCAAGGAATGGCTTAGGTTGGAAGGGGCCTCAGGGATCATCTACTTCAACCTCCCTGCTATGGTCAAGGCGACCTCTCAACAGACTTGGCTGCTCAACATCTCACCCAACCTGGCCATCAACACCCCGGGGAGGAGGCATCCACAGCCTCCCTGGGCAGCCTATTCCAGAGTCTCTACACCCTTGTACTGACAAACTGCTTCCCAAGACCCAGTTTAAACCTACTCTCCCTCAGCTTCAAACCTGTGACTTTTGTCCTATTTCTGGACCCCCTGTTGAGCAGACCCTCTGCAGCCTTCCTGTAGGATCCCTTCAGGTATTGGAAGGCAGCTCTAAGATTCCCCCAGAGTCTTCTCCAGGCTGAACACCCCCAGCTCCCTCAGCCTATCTTCACAGCAGAGGTGTTCCAGCCTTTGGATCATCTTTGTGGCCCTCTCTGGACTCAGTCCAACAGCTCTGTGTCCTTCCTTTGCTGGGGACACCAGAACTGGATGCAGTGTTCAAGGTGGGGTCTCAGCAGAGCAGAGTCAAGGGGCAGAATCCCCTCTCCTGCCCTGCTGGCCACGCTCCTCTTGCTGCAGCCTAGGAGCCCATTGCTTGCAGTGCTTTTTGACACTGGGGTGTTTTCCCCACATTTTTTGTTTCACTTTTCAAGGGCATACTGCAGAGAGGCTGAACAGCATTTCAGAAGTTTTCATTGCTTTGGGTGTGCTTTAAGTCAAGAATTCCGAGTTCCAAGGTGCATTGATGTCAAGCCAAGGCAGGTCTGCTGTTTTTAGCTCTGAGCTGGATAGGAGCACTCAGTTAATTATCTCAGTCATTGTAACACACATTTCCAAACTCTCCAGGCTGTGCCTCCCACTATGTCATGTAAAAGAGAGGAGGCAAAGAGTGCACTTTCTGTAAGACAGTGAGACTTGAATGTGCTTGTCAAAACACAGGAAACCTTGTTTATTTTTCTAGCACACAAATGAAAGCTCTCCAAGGGTTGCTGGAAGAGCATCCCATGCTGGCCAGGAGGAGCTATGGGATTAGAGGCAAGACCTTGGCCCATTTGAAGCACAGTGATATGAGTGAGAGATTGCAGTCTGTAATTCGCCCAAAGGATGTTCCCTGCTCAGATGTATAATGCATAGAATCAGAGAATTGTCAGGGTTGGAAGCATCATCTAGTTCCAACCTTCCTGCCATGGCCAGGGACACCTCACACTACAGCAGGCTGCTCACAGCCACATCCAGCCTGGCTGCAAAAACCTCCAGGGATGAGGCTTCCACTACCTCCCTGGGCAACCTGTGCCAGGCTCTCACCACCCTTATGGGGAACAACTTCTTCCTAACATCCAATCTGAATCTACCCATTTCTAGTTTTGTTCCATTCCCTCTAGATCTGTCACTCCTTGACACCCTCAAAAGTCCCTCCCCAGCTTTCCTGTAGCCCCCTTCAGATACTGGAAGGCCACAATTATGTCTCCTATGAACCTTCTCTTCTCCAGACTGAACAGCCCCAACTCCCTCAGTCTGTCCTCATAGGAGAGGAGCTCCAGCCCTCTGCTCATCCTCATGGCCCTTCTCTGGACCTCTGGACACCTTCCAGCACCTCCAGATCCTTCCTGTGCTAGGGGCTCCGGACTGGACACAGTGCTCCAGGTGTGGCCAATTGCCCTTTCTGTGAAGAACTTTCTCCTCACCTCCAGCCTAAACCTCCCCTGGCACAGCTTGACACTGTGTCCTCTTATTCTGGTGCTGGTTGCCTGGGAGAAGAGACCAACCCCCACCTGGCTACAACCTCCCTTCAGGTAGTTGTAGACAGCACTAAGGTCTCCCCTGAGCCGCCTCTTTTCCAGGCTAAACAATCCCAGCTCCCTTAGCCTCTGGAAACAGCTCTGCTTGGTTTTCAGGTCACTGCAAGACTGGAAGCTGGGGACAAGTACTTTCTCCTTCTTTTCATCTGTGATGATCAGGTTCAACGTCAGAGCTCTTCGTGGAGTCCCCCAACTGTTCCCCTCCACTCACAGGCAGTAAAAGCAGACCCCAGAGCTGCAGCCACGCTGTAATCCTTAGCCAATATTTTGTCAAACATCTGCTGGTGTTCCTGCAGCCATACTTGTTAATTTGACTAGCACTGTTACATTTGCTAAGTGACAATCCCTTTCGTAGCTCATTTGAGAAACACCCTTTGAGCAGATATGAGTCTTTATCTGCTCCTACAGGCTCAACCTTTCTGCATGTCTGGAGTTAATTGCATTAACTTCATGAATCTGTTTCATGATCTTAAAGCTCCTATGGGTGTTTTAATCTGGTGTTTCAGGTCCCTTTCTTGATCAACCCCCCAAGCTTCATCCTGTAGTTGTGAAGTGGATTTGACTAGCTCACTAGGTTGATTTAAAGCTGTTTGACTGGGACTGCTGTTGCTTGCCTTCTTTATGGATCACAGAGTTTAAGTTAGAGAAAAGCCTATAAAAAGTCAAGTAATGAGCAGGAAAGAAAGAGAACTTATCTTAAAAGATTGCTAAAACCTTTTATTGTCCCTAAAAGCACAACCATGACCTTCTGCAGAAGGGGATAGAAGCTGTGGCCACAGGGAAGCTTTCACACAGATTTCATTGCAAGATTGAAGCTGAAGTGAAAGGCCAGATAGTTTCCAGCCATTCTGCAGGCTGTGGACTGAAGGGGTGGAAAAAAATTACAGCTACTGGAGCAAGTTCAAACTGTTAGCAATTAAAGCAGGGCTGTCATCTTGCTCGGTGTTCTGTCCATGCAGAGCTTGTTGGAAATTCAGCAAACGCAGCTCTAGTGACATTTCCAGGGTAATATACAACTCCCTCTAGCAAAGAATTACCTGCAAGTACTGACTGCACCACCCTGACTTTCTTAAGAAGCATGTTAATTGCATTGTAGCCTTCCACTTCCACTTCCCAACCCTTTCCTTAACAGTTGTGCTTATGAGCTGCCACTATCACCAGCTTAAAAGCTAGGGTTTGGTTGTGGCTTTTTTTTCCCCTCCCTATACACTCTCACTGAGCAAAAGAAGCTTCTAAAAGTCCCAGGTATGTTTTTCATTTTGTGCCTTCAGGGAATTGAGGAAGTAGTGGTTTTAGTGATAAATATAGCTATAGATCTCTGTATCTATATATCCATAGCTATCTGTATCTATGTATCTATATCTCGACAGAGAGGTAGAGGTAGAGCTAGAGAGAGATGGTAGAGAGAGAGAGGTAGAGATGGTAGAGAGAGAGATGGTAGAGATAGAGATGGGAGAGAGATGGCAGAGAGAGAGAGGTAGAGATAGAGGTAGACATGATAGAGATGGTAGAGAGGTGGAGATGACAGAGATAGAGATGGTAGAGAGAGAGACAGAGATAGAGAGATAGAGAGAGATAGAGATAGAGATGGTAGAGAGAGAGACAGAGATAGAGAGATAGAGAGAGATAGAGATAGAGATGATAGAGATGGTAGAGAGAGAGGTAGAGATGATAGAGGTGGGAGAGGGAGATGTAGGGGTAGGAATAGAGGGAGAGATAGAGATGGTAGAGGTACAAGTAGAGATGGTAGAGCTAGAGAGAGGTAGAGAGAGAGGTAGAGATGATAGAGATGGTAGAGAGGTAGGGGTAGGAATAGAGGTAGAGATGGTAGAGAGATGGCAGAGAGAGAGAGGTAGAGATAGAGGTAGACATGATAGAGATGGTAGAGAGAGATGTGGAGATGACAGAGATAGAGATGGTAGAGAGAGAGACACAGAGAGAGAGAGAGATAATAGAGATGGTAGAGAGAGAGGTAGAGATGATAGAGGTGGTAGAGGGAGAGGTAGAGGAAGGAATAGAGGTAGAGATAGAGATGGTAGAGGTACAGGTAGAGATGGTAGAGCTAGAGAGAGGTAGAGATGATAGAGATGGTAGAGAGACAGTAGAGAGAGAGGTAGGGGTAGGAATAGAGACAGAGATGGTAGAGGTGGAGAGAAAAAGAGAGTAAGAGAGAGAGACAGGCCTAGCTGTAGCACTTTTTAGTCTTTTGATCTGAGGAGACCTTGCAAAGCATTTCAGTTCTCATCACCTGAATTGTCATGAGAAGGAATCTGGACACAAGAGAAGGGAGGCAGTGACTTGTTCAGATGTTCTCAGAAAGCCTGTGACAGACACTGAACCTTTGTCTCCTGAATTGGAGCCAAGTATTTTCCCCAGCCTACTCTCCTTCTGCGCAGGAGTCTAGGTTCCAAAATGCCAACAGGCATAAAAAGCAGATGAAGTAAACAGGTGTAAATGAGCACCCAGCTCATGAAATCCCAGCTCCACTGAAGTCTGTGGCAGAACTCCCTCCACCTTTCATGGGCGCAGCTTTCCCGCCGTGCCAGGCCATCTTTTAAAGACAATAGTGCCGTAGCTCCACGAAGGGGTCTTTCACATCTAAGCTCTCTGCTTTTTTTTCCCTCTCTGCAGTTAAACTTGGTTGATAATTTCCTGTCAGCTTATATTTCTCAGCCAGACCTCAACACCTTTCTTTGAATTCTTTTTTTTTTTTGCTTTAAATGAAAAAAAAAACAACACAAATATGTGCTGATTGTTCTGAAATGTACTAAGCTTGGGGTTTAGCATCATCATTTGGACAAATCTGTTTTCCTGGCTGGCTTCCTTTGTCTTGTCATTTCATAGGTAGTATTTTATCTCTTGGTAGCCAATTTCATTCTCAGTTACAGACACAAAGCAAAGAAATATACAGAATACAGAATTAACCAGGTTGGAAAAGACCTCAGAGATCATCCAGTCCAACCTCTCACCCAACACCATCTCATCAACTAAACCATGGCACCAAGTGCCTCAGCCAGGCTCTTCTTAAGCACTTCCAGTGATGGTGACTCCACCACCTCCCTCAGCACATTCCAATGGCCAATCTCTCTTCCTGGGAAGAATTTCTTCCTAACATCCAGCCTAAACCTCCCCTGGCACAGCTTGAGACTGTGTCCTCTTGTTCTGGTGCTGGTTGCTTGGGAGAAGAGACCAGCCCCCACCTGGCTACAACCTCCCTTCAGGTAGTTGTAGACAGCAAGAAGGTCTCCCCTGAGCCTCCTCTTCTCCAGGCTAAGCAACCCCAGCTCCCTCAGCCTCTCCTCACAGGGCTGTGCTCCAGACCCCTCCCCAGCTTTGTTGCCCTTCTCTGGACACCTTCCAGCATCTCAACATCTTTCTTAAACTGAGGAGCCCAGAACTGGACACAGGGCTCAAGGTGTGGCCTGACCAGTGCTGAGCACAGGAGCAGAGTGACTCCCCTGCTCCTGCTGGCCACACTATAAATGACATTAATTTGCCACTTGCCATTGATTGATTTATTTATTGTCTGTAGCCTACCTGATTACATTCTCTGTTTTGTAAGGTAGAATAACGTTTCATTAAGAGGCTGCAGAATTCCAGGCTTAAGGAATGTCTCACATCTTGAGTGGAAGCTGCCAATACAATTGATTTGTAACTATTTAATTGAAGGAGGGGGTGGTGGGGGGAGGGAATAAATACAGTAATTCAGTCTAATCACTGTTAGCATATGAATTATATTCAGCCTGTAAACTCCTTATTATTCATACAGAGAGGGATGTGCCCAATGATTAAGACCCCCAGGATTTGGTTGATAGGATAATCTGCATTTCTAAAGCAACAACAACAACAAAAAAAGCCCCCAAAGCAGTAGGGTATTTGATTCCCTACAACAAAAGTGGTGATGCATGTCAAAGCATGGTTTGACAAACAATATCTGCAGCTTGCCTTGCCCATTGGCTGGCTCCCTCCTCTGTCTGGAGTGTGCAGGCTTGATCTAATCATTGCTAATTATGCAGTTGTTTATCAGCTCATTTGGAACGCCCTGGACTTCAGTCCAGCTCAGCAAATTGCTGTGCTTTAAGGCAGTTCTCTCTCTCTCTCTCTCTTTTTTTTCCCCACATCCTAGGAAATGATAATATCCCCAGAAGGCAAAGAATTAATAATAAAAATCCCCTTTTGTAGAAGATTATCATTGCAGAGCAAATGGAGCAGATCTGCCCTATCTTAGTGCATTTCATATTCTCATTTTTTTTCCCCCTATGAAAGTTTGATGGAAGGACTATGTGGGGATCACTGTTTTATTAACTTGTTAAGAGACAAATCTACTGAGGCGGTGCAGCATATTGATTTCAGTGCCTGCAGTGGTCATGGATGACTTGGAGACATTTCCACGTGGAAGCCAGCTCGTCCCTTGCATGTTTTGTGGTCTTGATTTAGCTGTTTAGGCTGCCATTAAGGAATTAATGATTAAATTTACAAGGATGCTTTCCTGTCCGTTACTCAGAAGGTGTTCCTGCCTTCCACAGAATCACAGAATGGGCTGGGTTGGAAGGGACCTCCAAAAGTCATCTAGTCCAACCCCTTCTGCAGTCAGCAGGAGCATCCTCAACTAGGTCATGCTGCCCAGGGCCCTGTCAAGCCTCACCTTCATTATTTCCAGGGACAGGGCTCCAAGCAGCATCACAGTATCACTAAGGTTGGAAGAGACCTCAAAGATCATCGAGTCCAACCTGTCACCACAGACCTCATGACTAAACCATGGCACCAAGTGCCACATCCAATCCCCTCTTGAACAGCTCCAGGGATGGTGACTCCACCACCTCCCTGGGCAGCACATTCCAATGGCGAATGACTCTCTCAGTGAAGAACTTTCTCCTCACCTCAAGCCTAAACTTCCCCTGGTGCAGCTTGAGACTGTGTCCTCTTGTTCTGGTGCTGGTTGCTAGAGAGAAGAAACCAACCCCTTCCTGGCTACAACCACCTTTCAGGTAGTTGTAGAGGGCAATGAGGTCTCCCCTGAGCCTCCTCTTCTCCAGGCTAAACAATCCCAGCAACCACCTCCCTGGGCAACCTGTTCCAGTGTTCCACCACCCTCATAGTAAAGAACTTGTTCCTCACATCCTATTTCAATCTGCTCTTCTCTAGTTTGAAGCCATTGCCCCTCGTCCTGTCACTGCAGGCCTTTGTAAACAGTCTCTCTCCATCCTTCTTGTAGTCCCCCTTCAGGTAATGCAAAGTCACTATTAGGTCTCCCTGCAGCCTTCCCTTCTCCAGGCTGAATAACCCCAACTCCCTCAGCCTGTCCTTGGAGCAGAGCTGCTTCAACTCCCTGGTGATTCCAGATAATTTCTTCCTGGTGTGCTCACCCTCACTGAATCCTTTGTGAAGGATCACAGAAGCAAATCCACACTTTGTCTCATTCTATGGGACACAATATTCTGGCTGGTAGCTTTTGGGTTTGAAAGGCAATAAACAGAAAGTAGAACAATGCATGTAGCACATTTTTGATCAGTTATTCAACTGATCAAGCATGCAGCCATCTCTGGAGCGGGGGAGCTTGATATAGTTCATAAAATCCATCAGACAATACAGATGGCTTGATCTAATTATCTTTGTAGTTACAAGCATACATAGGTAAATATTTTACCCAAGATATTTAATGAGGAGTAAGGTAGCTGTCAAAATATTGACTTGCTGTATCCTCCAGGTGCTTCTCCTGAAGTTTCTGAAGTCTATAAGCCTCCCAGCCTTAGAAATCGAAATGTTTTACTTCCACCAGGTAGATGTGATGCCTTCTTTCCTGTTAATAGCCTCAACATAGAGAAAGAGGGTTTCTGTGCTGCATTTTGTGCAGAACTGGTGTACTAGTGCAGAATACAGAATTAACCAGGTTGGAAATGACCTCAGAGATCATCCAGTCCAACCTATCACCCAACACCATCTCATCAACTAAACCATGGCACCAAGTGCCTCCTCCAGGCTCTTTTTAAACACTTCCAGTGATGGTGACTCCACCAGCTCCCTGGGCAGCACATTCCAATGGCCAGTCTCTCTTGCTGGGAAGAATTTCTTCCTAACATCCAGCCTAAACCTCCCTTGGCACAGCTTGAGACTGTGTCCTCTTGTTCTGATGCTGGTTGCCTGGGAGAAGAGACCAACCCCCACCTGGCTACAACCTCCCTTCAGGTAGATTGTAGCGAGCAATGAGGTCTCCCCTGAGCCTCCTCTTCTGCAGGCTAAGCAACCCCAGCTCCCTCAGCCTCTCCTCACAGGGCTGTGCTCCAAACCCCTCCCCAGCTTTGTTGCCCTTCTCTGGACACCTTCAAGTCTCTCAATGTCCTTCTTAAACTGAGGAGCCCAGAACTGGACACAGGACTCAAGGTGTGGCCTAAGCAGTGCTGAGCACAGGGCACAATGACCTCCCTGCTCCTGCTGGCCACACTGTTTCTGATGCAGGCCAGGATGCCATTGGCCTTCTAGGTCACCTGGGCACACTGCTGGCTCATGTTCAGCCTACTATCACCCAGGACCCCCAGGTCCCTCTCTGCCTGGCTCCTCTCCAGCCAGAACTTGGAGACTTGAATTACAGTTTTAGCAATCATCAGTTCCCCTTCTCCTCTGGCATGTCTTTGTTTAATATATTGCATGGGAGAGACTTATCATACAAGTTTTATAAGCTTGCAATAAAATTATAACAACTGTTGTATTATATTATTTAAGTTGTAAACCACTGTAAGAAAGAGCAGGAGAAGTTGCATCGACCAAGGAGTCAGGAAAAATTATGGTGAAGGGGTATAAAATATATTGTGCTGAGTCCTACAGGGGGTTTTTGCCTGCTTTAGCATATTGTAAATCTTTGGGCAGCCTTCAGAATGAAACTGCAAGGAGATTTTTGCACAGGGCTGTAGCAAGCAGTTGAAGTGGGGGGAAACAAACAAACAAACAAACAAAAAAGAAGTAGTTAAAATCAGATTTATCATTTCAAAAGAAATCAGAAAAAGAGGTGACAGCAAAAAAAACCATCAAATCATCTGAAAGGTCAAAGTAGTGGCAAATGAAGGATCACCATCACTGGAGGTGTTCAGGAGGAGACTTGGTAGGGTGCTTGGTGCCATGGGTTAGTTGATTGGGTGGTGTTGGGTGATAGGTTGGGCACGATGATCTTGAAGGTCTCTTCCAACCTAGTTAATTTCTAGCCTAGTCTAATCTAGTCTGTCAGGGGGTCTGAAACTTCCAGATTTCCCCTGAGACAAAGCTGGAATTCTGGCAGAATAAACAACCAACTTCTCTATCTTCAGCAAGTAGGTTATTGGCTCCATAGAATCATATTATCAACCAGGTTGGAACAGACCTCAGAGATCATCAAGTCCAACCTATTACCTAACACCTAACACCTCCTGACAACTAAACCATGGCTCCAAGTGTCACTTGCAAGCCTTTTTTGCACACCTCCAGGGATGGGGACTCCACCACCTCCCTCGGCAGCACATTCCAATGGCCAATTACTCTTTCTGGGACAAACTTCCTCCTAACCTCCAGCCTAAACTTCCCCTGGCACAGCTTGAGACTGTGTCCTCTTGTTCTGGTGCTGGTTGCCTGGGAGAAGAGACCAACCCCCACCTGCCTACAACTTCCTTTCAGGTAGTTGTAGACAGCAGTAAGGTCTCCCCTGAGCCTCCTCTTCTCCAGGCTAAGCAACCCCAGCTCCCTCAGCCTCTCCTCACAGGTCTGTGCTCCAGCCCCCTCCCCAGGCTCATTGCCCTTCTCTGGACACATTTATTCTTTTGTGCTATCCTGGATGAAAAGGAGATGTGCCAATAACTTAGAATCTGGCAGGATTCATGGTATTAGCTTTTCAAAGTCCTAGATTTACCTAAACTAGCTGCTGAAGTTAGAAACATTTGCAGGAGGACTCAAATAAATTTAGCATGAGGTTCTGTCTATCCATGATAAAAATCCAGGCATCTTTCCTTTCTTTCTTGTGATTAGATGATGAGTACCATAATCAATAATAATAACAACAATAATAATGATCCTTTAGCATCTTTGTAGAATCATGGAATGGTTTCCATTGGAAGGCACCTCCAAAGGTCATCTAATCCAATCCTCTTCAAGGGACATCCTCCACTAGATCAGATTGTTCAGACCCTTGTTGAGCCTGACCTTGAATATCTGCAGGGATGGGGCTCCAACCACCTCCCTGGGCAGCCTGTTCCTTCCTGGGCAACCTGTTCCAGTGTTCCACTACCCTCATGGTACAGAACTTGTTCCTTACATCCAATATCTCCTCTCATTTCAAACCTTTGCCCCTCATCCTATCACTGCAGACCTTTCAAACAGTCCCTCTGCAGCTTTCTTGCAGGTCCCTTCAGGTACTGGCAGGCTGCTATTTGGTCTCCCCAGATGCTTCTCCTCTCCAGGCTGCACAACCCCAGCCGCCTCAGGCTGTCCTCACAGGAGAGCTGTTCATGCTTCATCTCTTTGTCTTACCATATTTTTTTAGGGCTTTAATGCCCCCTGAGTGCTCTTGTGGTAGGTTGAGGTTTTGTTGCCCTGCAAAGTGATGTAGCCCCAGTTCACCCAGGCTGAGGGTGTTGTGTTGCCTTTCTTTCTACTGTCTCGCTTTCTGCAAAACAGAAAGAAGCAGAGGTGCTGCTCTGGTTCTAATCAATCTTTCTAGCACTGTTGTAATTTAAAAACTACCTTGGAAAAGAAGCCTTTCCAAAGCAAGCCTACTCCATGCAGCATAGGTGATACTGGTGAGAACACTCCAGTGATGATGTTCCAGGAGAGGAGTGGCCCTCTGTGAGCATATGGCTTTCTGTAGCCTGTCCTTCTCACTCCAGCGTTCTGCAGTGCAGCAGGTATGATACTGCCTGACAAGTTAAGGCCCATGGCACAAAGTGTCAGTGCTGGCCAAAGAGAGGGCTCTGTGGGCATCTTTAAACCTGCTTTACTTGGAAACCGACATCTCTCCCTGAACAATTTATTTCCCTCTAGCAGTACTGCAGCATTGTTAAAACCAGGTCTCATACCTCAGATCACATCTTCAAAACAAGAGGAGGCAGAAGGATAAATCAAAAGCATGTTTCACTCTGCCTTATAGGGTTGGCCTTCTGTTTGTGGGAAAGAGAAAGGTCACCCTTCCATCACTCACACTTTATGTTTCCTAGCAGTGGCTAAAGCATCACATCCATTTTCCTTCAGAGCACTTTCAGTTTCATTAAGCCAGCCTCCCTTTGAGCTAACAGGGCTCTTGGTGGAGACATGGCTTAGGGCTCCAGAGGTGGAAATTCCTGTCAAAAGAGTCAGTATTAAGCAGAGGAACTGTTGGAGCTGCTGACTGACTGATCCACTGGGGATGCTGGGGGAACCTGGAAGCCCTAAGCAATAGATAAGATCCAAGCACCTCTTCCATTCCCTGCTGGGCAATGGAGTGTGCTGTACCTGCCACCCATGTGGCTAGTAATCACAAGAAGTACAAGCAGTGCAGTCTGTAGAATTCCTGATGGTCTTCTCCAAAGGTTGGGGTTGTTTAATATAAACAAGCAGTTCAGGACTATGTGTTTTACAGAATACAGAATTAAGCAGGTTGGAAAAGACCTTGGAGATCATCGAGTCCAACCTGTCACCCAACACCATCTCATCGACTAAACCATAGCACCAAGTGCCTCATCCAGGCTCTTCTTCAACACCTCCAGGGATGGAGACTCCAGCACCTCCCTGGGCAGCACATCCCAATGGCCAATCTCTCTTGCTGGGAAGAACTTCTTCCTAACATCCAGCCTAAACAGTCTATTGAAAAATAGTTCTGTATATATAATTACATATATCTCTGTGTGATAATTTAACTTTTGGACTTGGTGATCTCAGAGGTCTTTTCCTACCTGCTTAATTCTGTATTCTGTAACACAAGAAGGACATGGACCTGATGGAGCAGGTCCAGAGGAGGGCCATGAAAGTTATCAGAGGGTTGGAGCACCTCTGCTATGAAGACAGGCTGAGAGAGTTGGGGTTGTTCAGCCTGGGGAAGGTCTCTGGGGAGACCTTATAGTGGCCTTCCAGTACCTGAAGGGGGCCTACAAGAAAGCTGGGGAAGGACTGTTTAGAAGGATATGTAGCAACAGGACAAGGGTTAATGGTTTTAAAGTAAAGGGTAGATTTAGATTGGACATTAAGAAGTTCTTTACTGTGAGGGTGGTGGAACACTGGAACGGGTTGGCCAGAGAGGTGGTGGAAGCCTTCCTAACATCCAATCTGACTTCTTCCTCACATCCAATCTGAATCTCCCCATTTCTAGTTTTGCTCCATTCCCCCCAGTCCTATCACTCCCTGACACCCTCAAAAGTGAAGTTGTTTAACAGCAGAAGAGGTGGGAGGGGTGCACCAATGGTCTTCCAGGACTCTGATTTTACCTTCTAGAGTCTGGAGAATGACTTTTCATCAGGAAGGGGGAATGGTTTGAAGCTGAAGGAGAGTAGGTTTAGACTGGATCTGAGGAAGAAGTTCTTCAGTACAAGGGTGGTGAGGCTCTGGAATAGGCTGCCCAGGGAGGTTGTGGATGCCTCCTATCTGGAGGTGTTCAAGGCCAGGTTGGATGTGGCCTTGAGCAGCCAAATCTGTTTGAGAGGTGTCCCTGCCCATGCTGGGGTCTTGGAGTAGATGATCTCCAATGGCCCTTCCAACTTAAGCCATTCTGTGATTCTCGACCACTGTATTCTTGTGCATAACTGTGCTCATTGTGGTGTGCTCTCCAGAGGAAGAAGTGTATGCTGGGCCAGAATTTGGGGTCAGTCACTGGCTTTTCAAGAATGCACCTTAACAAATCATGCAATTTTCTATGACTCAGTTTCCTCCCTGTTCTGTGTTCCCTTTTCAGCCCCCTGGGGTTTTCTGTTGATGGCAAACTCTTTGTGGTGGACTTTGTCTATTATCCAGTGTTTATTCAGAGCCTGATAAAATGACACATGAGCCTTCCTGAAGGCTTTTATAGATGATGTTGTAAATAACTTCCAGTCAGAGTAAAAATGACTTGTGGCTCATATCACTCTGTGGCCAAATTTCAGCCTCTTTTTCTTTCATTTTGCTGTGTGTTGACACAGTTGAATGCCTCTCCCCTGATCTTAAACCTGTAACAAACTAGGAGCTCACATTACACAGGAAGCAGTGAGATTTATCATCTTTGGAGGCCATGAAGAGGAACAAAAGGCTTTCATCTTTCTCCTTTTCTTCCTTGGCTGTAGGGAATAGGAGGGTGCTGATACCTTGGGTCACTGCCATGCAGGATAAAAATCCAATTAAAATAAATCTCCCAGAGCAGGGGGAGGTTGCTGTGTGGCTCCCTCCAACTTTTGTGTGGATCATCAGCAATCCCTGGCAGCACGATTTCCCCAGGAAAACGGAAGCTGGGTTTTGTTCCCCCTCTGCATACTGCTCTGCCCTTCGCTGCACTGTGCCCCAGCTGAGTTTGCACAAGATGTCAGATGCAGTAGCAATGAAATTCTAGTCATTTGTAGACTCACTCGGGATTAAATCAGTGACCTCAGCACGAAAGGCAGTGAATGCCATGACCACTCTTTGTTACCTCTTCCAGGCAGCTTAGATTAAACTCTGCTGTGAAGCCAGACCTGGATCAATATGAATGATCTTCATCGACCTACTAATGGATTTAACATGTTTGCTGCACTTTTATCTGGTCTTCTTAAGTTGTTTACATTGGTGCAGCAGATTGGTTTACAATGATAAGCATCTAGAAATCACCCCATTAGTTTGCAGATGAAACTATATCTATCTACCCATCCATCTATCTTATCTGTCTATCTCTCCATCCATTTATCCATCTAGATAGATGGATGGATAGGTCAGGTAGATGGATAGATAGATGGATGGATAGATGGATAGATAGATGGTTGGATACATAGATGGATAGATAGGATAGATGGATAGATAGATGGATTGATAGATCATAGAATCAATAAGGCTGGAAAAGACCTCAGAGGTCATCAAGTCCAACCTATTACCTAACACCTCCTGACAACTAATCCATGGCTTCAAGTGCTACATCCTATCCCTTTTTGAACACCTCCAGGGATGGTGACTCCACCACCTCCCTGGGCAGCACATCCCAATGGCAAATTACTCTTTCTGGGAAGAACTTTCTCCTCACCTCCAGCCTAAACTTCCCCTGGTGCAGCTTGAGGCTGTGTCCTCTTGTTCTGGTGCTGGTTGCCTGGGAGCAGAGACCAACCCCCACCTGGCTACAACCTCCTTTCAGGTAGTTGTAGAGAGCTATAAGGTCTGCCCTGAGCCTCCTCTTCTCCAGGCTAAACAATCCCAGCTCCCTCAGCCTCTCCTCACAGGGCTGTGCTCCAGACCTCTCCCCAGCCTCCTTGCCCTTCTCTGGACACATTCAAGTGTCTCAATGTCCTTCTTAAATTGAGGAGCCCAGAACTGGACACAGGACTCAAGGTGTGGCCTAACCAGTGCTGAGTCCAGGGCAGAATGATTTCCCTCCTCCTTCTGGCCACACTAATCCTGATGCAGGCCAGGATGCCATTGGCCTTCTTGGCCACCTGGGCACACTACTGGCTCATGTTTCAGCTGCTGTCAACCACTACCCCAGGTCCCTTTCTGCTTGGCTGGTCTCCAGCCACTCTGTCCCCAGCCTGTAGCTCTGCATGGGGTTGTTGTGGCCAAAGTACAGTACCTGGCACTTGGACTTGTTGAATGCCATCATGTTAGACTCTGCTCATCTGTCCAGCCTGTCCAGCTCCCTCTGCAGAGCTCTCCTACCTTCTAACAGATCAACTCCTGCCCCCAACTTGGTGTCATCTGCAAACTTACTAATGGTGGACTCAATCCCCTCATCCAGATCATCAATAAAGATATTGAATAGGATGGATGTATAGAAAGATAGATGGATAGATAGGATGGATTAATAGATGGATGGATGGATGGATGGATGGGTAGATAGGATAGATGGATAGATAGGATGGATGAATAGATGGATGCATAGATAGGATGGATGGATGGATAGATAGGATAGATGGATAGATAGGATGGATGGATGGATAGATAGGATAGATGGATAGATAGGATGGATGAATAGATGGATGCATAGATAGGATGGATGGATGGATAGATAGGATAGATGGATAGATAGGATGGATGGATGGATAGATAGGATAGATGGATAGATAGGATAGATGGATAGATAGGATGGATGGATGGATAGGATAGATGGATAGATAGGATAGATGGATAGATAGGATGGATGGATGGATAGGATAGATGGATAGATAGGATAGATGGATAGATAGGATGGATGGATGGATGGATTGGATGGATGGATGGATAGGATAGATGGATAGATAGGATGGATGGATGGATAGGATAGATGGATAGATAGGATGGATGAATAGATGGATGCATAGATAGGATGGATGGATGGATAGATAGGATAGATGGATAGATAGGATGGATGGATGGATAGATAGGATAGATGGATAGATAGGATGGATGGATGGATGGATGGATAGATAGGATAGATGGATAGATAGGATGGATGGATGGATGGATGGATAGATAGGATAGATGGATAGATAGGATGGATGGATGGATGGATGGATAGATAGAATGGATGGATGAATGGATAGATAGGATAGATGGATAGATAGGATGGATGGATGGATGGATGGATAGATAGGATAGATGGATAGATAGGATGGATGGACAGATGGATGGATAGATAGAATGGATGGATGGATGGATAGATAGGATAGATGGATAGATAGGATGGATGAATAGATGGATGGATAGATAGGATGGATGAATAGATGGATGGATAGATAGAATGGATGGATGGATGGATAGATAGGATGGATGCATAGATGGATGGATAGATGGATGGACAGATAGATACACAGACAGACAATAGAGAGATAGATAGATAGATAGATAGATAGATAGATAGATAGATAATAGATACTCCACTGTGCAAGCTCCTTGGCAGGAGTAAATCAACATAGCTACAGTTTACAGCAGTTGAGAACCTGACCTAGAAACTGAAAGTATTACTTGAGAGGATCACAGCTTAGCATCCCATAAAGCACAGACCACAAGGGTCTTCTCAACCCAGGCTAAAGATGGTTGCCACAAAGTCATTTAGAAACCTTTTCTATCATCTGTAGACTAAATTCTCCCCCCCAGCAGATGTGTGTGATGCCCACTAGTCATGTGAACAGCTCTTCACAGTCAAGCCTTTTGGATGCAGTGTGTCCAGTCAGGTAGCTCTTAAACCCCTTGGTTTTGGAGACTATCTGTGAGCCTTGAATAAAGGAAGGAACGTGGAAGCTGTACCGAACGCAGCAGTTGGGGATGTCAAAGCACTTAACAAACACTGTTACAACCGAGTCCATGTGCAAGCACTGAAGGACATATTTGCTTCAGTATGTCTCATGACAGCTTCTTAAAAAAATACACTTAAGTGAATTTAACACTTGTGAAAGGTGCCAGATTGACAGGCCCTGGAGAGAAAAGTTCTTGAATTACCAGCAGGCACAGCCGAGCTTCCCACACACACTGCCCCACCACTGCCCCCAGCCCTACCTGCAGGGCACGGCAACCAACTGTCCTGCAGCTTGCAAATCTGTGCCATCTCCTGCTCTGGTACTGTGGGCCAAGAGGCAGTAGCTGTAATGTGACCTGAAGGGGAAAAAGCAAGTTCCATGGTTACTGCACAGGTGCTGTTGCAGTTGATCATTTTCACACCAAGTTTTCAATTAATCTGGGGGGGATGAAGAACATGCACATCGATCTGGTTTTGCATGCAGCAACCAAAGGCACGTGTGGGAGCCTCTGAGGGAATGCTGCAGCTTGATCTGTCCACACAGGCACATTCAGAGGACTACAGGAGCAAGCAGATGTGGATGCACAGCCTGTGCAGCACGTTCTGAGGAGCCTCTTGAAAAACGGGGCCTTACTGTTTCGTGTGTTTGTAATCATCTGTCTCCCTTCATAACTCATCCCTGCTTGGTGTCATTACAGCCCATCCTCCCCAGAGATTCTGAGCACAGCTGGCACAGCAAGTTCAATAACCATCCACCCCATAAAGAGATTGGGTCATTAGAGGGGTGAAAGACGGCACGCAGGGAAAGCAGCCTGGTGATCTTTGCACTCTGTCACGGTCTGGGAGAAAGCACAAGTTCCTCCCTGAGTGATTGCAGTCTGAAAGTTCAGTCCTCTCTTCTCTTTGAAATTGCATTTAGACCTCACTGCCAGCAGTGGAAGGGCATGCTTAAGCTTTTCTTTATTTAGTGCAGAAGGTTAATGACATTTCAAACCAAAGTGCGGGTTTATGACCTGGTGTGGGTCAGTTCTCAACCTGTAGGGAGGACATGGCTGAAAACAGAGAACTGAAAAGCACCAAGCAATGACTTTTTGTGCTCTGCTGTTTTCTAAGCTACAGCCAGCAGCTTGCAAGAATGATTAGGGAAGCTAAATCTTAATTCTTTCTACTGAGAAACAGCCATAATTAATGTGCAGAGGAGCTCAGCTACATTTGTTTGTCTTTGAAAGAGTCATTTTTCTTTCTGCAACTTGCTGCTGATGTGCATGGTAGGCAAATCATACCCTGGGCTGCAGCCAGAGGAATGTGGCCAGCAGGGCAAGAAAGAGGACCCTGCCCCTTTACTCTGCTCTTGTGAGACCTCACCTCCAATACTGCATCCAGTTCTGGTGGCCCCAGCATAAGAAGGACACAGAGCTGTTGGAGTGAGTCCAGAGGAGGACCACAAAGCTGATCCAAGGGCTGGAGCACTTGTGATAGGACAGGCTGAGGGACCTGGGGGTGTTCAGCCTAGAGAAGAGAAGACTCTGGGGGAACCTTAGAGCTACCTTCCAGTACCTGAAGGGATGCTGCAGGAAGGCTGCAGAGGGACTTTTCATCAGGGTGTCCAGAGAAAGGCCAAGGGGAAATAGTCTGAAGCTGAGGGAGAGCAGGTTTAGTCTGGAGCTGAGGAAGAAGCTCTTCAGTACAAGGATGGTGAGACTCTGGCACAGGCTACCCGGGGAGGTTGTGGATGCCTCCTCCCTGTGGGTGTTCAAGGCCAGGCTGGATGAGGCCTTGAGCAGCTGAGTCTAGTTGAGAGGTGTCCCTGGGCATGGTGGGGAGGTTGGAGTAGATGATCTCTGAGGCCCCTTCCAACCTAAGCCATTGGATGATTCTATGATATGTAAGTTGACTGGCACTGTGTGTACTTTGCAAGGTAACTTCTGTATATCCCTGAAGAGTTAGGTGGTGTAGAATTGTCTTACAGATGGCATTTGGGACCAAAACTGTCATTGTTATCAGTATAAAACCTCATGTGATTCACTCACCTCAGCATTGCTGCTGCACCTCTCACACCATACAGCTTTAGCAAGACTCCCAACCAGCCTTCAAACTAAGCTGAAGCTGGGGTTTCAAAGTCTGGGAGAAGGTTCAAGAGCAAATGCATATTTAGTATCATAGTATCAGTCAGGGTTGGAAGGGACCACAAGGATCATCCAGTTCCAACCCCCCTGCCATGGGCAGGGACACCCCACACTAGATCAGGCTGGCCAGAGCCTCATCCAGCCTGGGCTTAAACACCTCCAGGGATGGGGCCTCAACCACCTCCCTGGACAACCCATTCCAGGGCTTCACCACTCTCATGGGGAAGAACTTCCTCTTCACCTCCAGCCTGAATCTCCCCACCTCCAGCTTCATTCCATTCCCCTTAGTCCTATCACTACCTGATATCCGGAGAGGATGTTTGAAGATGGTCCTGCCCATGAACTCTGCTTGAATATCTCACCTCATTCAGTCTCAGTTTTCCTGTGCAGGTGGACAGAGATGGACCATTTGAGATGATCTTCCTGACAGGTTTATTCTCTTCAGTGTGTGGTTCATGGTTTGGCCACAACAAGATCTTCTCGTAGCCTCTTCCAGACTGAGAAGGTTGAATACAGTTAGTTAAGAAACTCTGTGTGTGGCCACCACTGTGGCTCAGGAGCTTTGTAGAGGTGATAGCTACAGAAAATAGCCTTCAAGCATCTTTATGCATAGCCCCTAGTTGTTTGTGACATTCTTCATGTGCAATTTCTAGTTTTGCTCCATCCCCCCCAGTCCTGTCACTCCCTGACACCCTCAAAAGTCCCTCCCCAGCTTTCTTGGAGCCCCCTTCAGATACTGGAAGGCCACAATAAGGTCTCCTCAGAGCCTTCTCTTCTCCAGACTGAGCAGCCCCAACTCCCTCAGTCTGTCCTCATAGCAGAGCAGCTCCAGCCCTCTGCTCATCCTCATGGCCCTTTCTCTGGACACCTTCCAGCACCTCCAGATCCTTCCTGTAACAGAGGCTCTCCAGGACTGGATGCAGTACTCCAGGTGGGGTCTCCCCAGAGCAGAGCAGAGGGGGAGAATCCCCTCCCTGGCCCTGCTGGCTCTGCTTCTCTTGCTGCAGCCCAGGCTCTGGTTGGCTTTCTGGGCTGCAAGTGCTCACTGCTGGCTCCTGTTGAGCTTCTCCTCCACCAGCACCCCCAGGTCCTTTCCTTGCCCCATTCTGCAGCTCCCAAGGCTGTGTCCCAGTTCAGTAGGTTGCAAAGTCTTTTACAGAGGGGAAATCTTCATTTTAATTTTGTGTAGGGAAGGGCTAGAAATTATTGTTCTGCATTAGGGAAGACAAGGAGAGAGGTTCTTTCACAAGAGAAGCCTTCAGAAGAACAGAAAGGGGCTGGTCCGTTCCCATCTCGCTGCAAGCGGAATTGCAGGCTTTAGTCAGTGAAATGGCTCGGAAGCTACACCCCACCGAGTCCAGGGAGCTCTAATTAATCCCCACAGCAAGGAACTCTTCTGAAATTGGTCTTTAATCAAACTTGGCTCTGAAAACAAAACAAGGTATGGTGGCAGCTTGATAAAAGAGATGCAGTGCCAGGGCTGACAGGCCCCCAATCAAACCCCAACTAAAAATATCTCTTTGGTCTGCTCCTTTTCTTTCAGATGCTAAAAAAATGCTTTAGCTGTGGTCTAAAAAAGCCTCCCCAGTTACTCAGACAAGTGACTCAGCTCCAGGAAAGTGAGGCTCCTGTAAATGTTCGTGCCCTCCCTGACAGGAGGCAGCCCTCTGTCCTTCCCACACCCTCCCTTCAGAGCAGCAGAGGAACAGCAGAGACACTGGCGAGGCTGGGAGGGAAGAGGTGACTCCTGGGTTTCATCAGAGATGCTCATTTTGGTGTGAGGTGTCCCTGCCCATGACAAGGGGGCTGGAACTGGATGATCTTTGAGGTCCTGATGAGTAATTGTTACTGCCTTAGTGTGGTCCTGTGGTCCTGCTTAGATTCTCTGGTCCTGCTCTGGCAGGGGGGTTGGACTCAGTGATCTTCGGAGGTCCCTTCCAAACCCTAACATCCTGGGATGTGTGATCCTGTCCCTTCCAGCCCTGACAGTTCTGTGATTCTGAGGCCACCTGTCCCTCTCCCCTTGCTGCTGGTGGTGCAGAGCTCAGGCATCCTCATTGACTCACTTGTTTGGATTAAGATAAGGCAGTCACTTGTCTTTCCTGTATCTCCCATAAACATGAAGTCCATGGCTGCTACCTTTGCACCCTCACAACTCCTCCTTACTGGTTCTGAGAGCACTTTGAGTATTGCATCCAGTTTTGGGCACCTCAATACAAGGGAGATGTGGAGGTGCAGGAGCCAGTGCAGAGGAGGGCAAGGAAGCTGGGAAGGGCCTGGAGAATAAATCTGATGAAGAGCAACTGAAGGAGCTGGGGATGGTTAGTGTGAAAAAGAGCACACCTTCCAGCACCTTCAGATCCTTCCTATACTAGAGGCTCCAGAACTGGACACAGTGCTCCAGGTGGGGTCTCAGCAGAGCAGAGTAGAGGGGGAGAATCACCTCCCTCACCCTGCTGGATACACTCTTGCTGCAGCCCAGGCTCTGCTTGGCTTTCTGGGCTGCAAGTGCTCACTGCTGGCTCATGTTGAGCTTCTCCTCCCCCAGCACCCCCAGGTCCTTTTCTTCAGGGCTGCTCTCCAGCCAGTCCCTGCCCAGCCTGTATCAGTGCCTGGGATTGCCCTGACCCAGCTGCAGGACCTTGCCCTTGGTCTTGTTGAACCTCATGAGGTTGTCATGGGCTCACGTCTCCAGCCTGTCAAGGTCTCTCTGGATGGATCCCTTCCCTCCAGCATGTCCACATTTAAAACCTTTTTAGCTGCCACAAACCCCAAGATCCCCTTTGCAAAGACTTTCCTCCCCCAACAGTGTATTTTTTGTTTACTGGGCTTGATTTTGTTTTGGACAGGAAGGACTCCATTAAAAGGAAGCAAGCAGTTTGTACAGGTTTTGGCTTAAGATCTTACATTCCACTATGGCCTTTTATAGTAAGTGAAAGTGTAGGGGGAAACCCTGAAGGCTGAACCCTGATAATTTGTTCAAAGCACATTCTCCCTTCCTTGCTGTGGTTGTGAGCCACAGAGGCAGTCAGCTGGCTGTTTCAGGAGGGGAGGAGGGCTCTCCAGTTCCTCCTGTTTCACCTTTTCATTGCACTGCCTGATCATTTCAGGCAGAGGCTTGTTCCAGACAGCTTTAATTAAACTATGCTGTGAAACTGTATATAGATCAATGGAAATGATCCATAACAAGAGGCTAATCATGTCTTGAACGGTGTCCAGTCCGGTTCAATCACCTTCTACTGTTTCTGTGGCTTCCCCTTCATGTGCCAAAGCCCTCAATGTCTCTCTGTATTTTTTAATCCATCTCATTAGTGACCATATGCCTTGGCTGCAAGGGAGACAAGGACTGTCTGCAATCTGCCAGGGATTTAGGGCCATCAATAATTTGTGAATAGTCATGTTGGTGCTGGTCGAAGGGTTAAGTGTTCTGCACAGCAGGGGCACATCTTTGGGGACCGGAGCTCTTAGTCAACTGTTAGGAACCTGATCCCCAGTGATGCCTCTTTTCAGAGTACATGCTGCATGTCAGAGCTCTGCAGCTGAAGCAGTGGAGCTTTATTAGCTCAGGGATTTAAGAACCTGCTCCAAGCAATGTACCTCTCTTTTTGGTTAAAAAGTGAAGGAAAGGTGGTGGTTGTAATATCAGAGTGATTTTGTCTCTCTCTTTCTTATGTACTGGGTTAAAAGTGAGCTTCCTTTTCCTTACCATATTCCTTTTCACTATCAGCTACCAGATTGCTCCTCTCCTGCAAATAGCAGAGTCACACAATGGTTTGGGTTGAAAGGGACTTCCAAAGCTCAAGTCCAACTCCCCTGCAGTCAGCAGGGACATCTTCCACTCAGTCAGGTTGCTCAGAGCCCTGTCAAGCCTAACCTTGAATATCTCCAGGGATGGGGCCTCAACTACCTGCCTGGGCAATCAATTCCAGTGTTTCACCACTCTGCTGATAAAGAACCTGTTCCTCCCATCCAGTCTAAATCTCCTCTCATTCCAAACCATTGCCTCTCATCCTATCACTGCAGATCTTTGCAAGCAGTCCCTCTGCAGCCTTCTTGTAGCCCCCTTCAGGTACTGGCAGGCTGCTATTAGGTCTCCCTACAGCCTTCTCTTCTCCAGGCTGCATAATCCCAGCTCCCTCAGCCTGTCCTCATAGCAGAGGTGTTCCAGCCCCCTGATCATTTTCGTGGCCCTCCTCTGGACCTGTTCCATCAGCTCCCTGTCCTTCCTGTGTGGAGGGCACCAGAGCTGGACGCAGTACTCCAGGTGAGGTCCTACCAGAGCAGAGTGGCAGAATCCCCTCTGTCCCTCTGCTGGCCACACTGCTTTGGACACAGCCTAGGAAAGCAAAACCATGGCAGCAATTAGGGGCACCTGATTTTGGCAACACCTCATCCTGCCTAACTTCTGATGAAGCCAATGACAGCACAGATGTAAAGGCTGCCCTCTTGATCATTTGGAATGGCCTTTTAGGGGCTCCCAGGACATTTTCTTATCCACTTAGTGTGAAAAGCACCTCTAAGAGCAGTAGTTTGTGGTGTTAGATTGTGCCATATTACATGGAAGTCATCATGAGACTGTTGATCTCAGCACCCTGCCCTTGCAGAGAAATGGCAGCAGCAGCAGCTTGCAATGCCAGAATTTTTGGTGAGAGAGGGAATGGCTTTGAATTCTCCTTGCTCATTGCAAGCTTTGGTCATGCCCATGTCCCTTAGGTGTACTCAGGTCAACAGAAGAATGCAGAGTGGTGTGGAAAGAAACTGCACAGCGAACCTCTCGGCTGGGAGCAGCAGGGATCCATCTTAACAGGATGAAAATCTTAGCTGGTGCTTAGTTACCAGGTCACTGCTGAGCACCTGCAATGCATAGACTGAATCCCCTTTTTACACCAACAGGATGAAGTTGCATGTTAGGAAGAAGTTCTTCCCCATGAGGGTGGTGAGACACTGGCACAGGTTGCCCAGGGAGGTGGTGGCAGCCTCATGCCTGAAGGCCAGGCTGGATGTGGCTGTGAGCAACCTGCTGTAGTGTGAGGTGTCCCTGCCCATGGCAGGGGGGTTGGGACTGGCTGATCCTTGAGGTCCCTTCCAACCCTACCAATTCTCTGATTCTCTGATTCTGAGTCCTTTGGCCTGTGAGGTGAGTCTTGCTCTTTGGCTCACCCTTGTCTGTTTCCACCTCTGGTGTCAATGCCAAAAGGAAGTCAGCAGAGCTTGGGAAGCCTGGCACTGTCTTGGCACAGTCTCCTGGGGAGCAGTACCACTACTGCACTGCTTTGTGCCACTGCTGCCAGGTCACAAGGGAGAAGAGTTTAGGCTTCAGTGAATGAACCTGCAAAACTCCTCTTGTATCCTGGATGAGGCAAGGCTTTGACTGCATTGCCTGCTCACAGCTTCACAGGCAGTGACACCACAAAGCCTGCTCTGACAGCCTGCAGGCTCTGCCCTCTTTACACCCTCTGGAGCCAGGATTGCTATAAAGAATTGCCACAGTCACACAAGCTGCAGGCAGAAACAACTGAGTGAAACCACAATGCATGCAGGCCATGCCTTGCCCTTAAAGAAAGAGCACTGCAACCCCTCCAGATGACCCTGCAGTGGGCAGTTCTCTAAGGATTCTTTGTAGGTGGATCTGTGGAATCCCCACTGAGGCTGCCACATGATCAGAGATGTCTGCTGGCTGAGTTTCAAGTTTCCATTCTTTAGTTCTCTTCCATATTCTCCTAATTAGATCCTCTCCATTATTAATTCTGTTCCCACAATGGGCTTTAAATTTACAAATCTGTGCCACACATCCCAGCCCCTTTAGAGCTTTTGGTAGCTTGATTCATTATTTTTCAGCAGTTTAAATACCTCTCCAGTCCCAGGCCTGCAGTCACATACGGTGTCATCCTTGGGCTTGCTCTGTTACATCCTTCATGCAGCACCTTCCATTGATTTCAAATGGAGCTGGTGGTTGGAGTGGGGTTTTTAAATGGCTGCCTTTGACTTCTGGTAGATGGATGCTCCAGGGTGGGACTTGAGGGCAGAATTGTGTTTACACAGCCTCATGCTGAGCATCTGTCTCGGTCCGGAGAGGGAAGGAGACTAGTTCTTGGGAACATTCCCGTGTTGTGGAATTAACGGCACAAACGAGGCCAAAATAGCAACAGCTAGGCTATTTGTTACATAGAGAACATGGAAATAAGAAGGGGAGAGGGAGAAGATAGAGAGGGAGAGAGAGAAGAGAGAGAGAGAAGAGGAAAGGAGGTATATTACCACACCCCTCACCCACCCCAAGACAGTTTGAGTCTGTGGAGGAAAGATGCTGGGTCTGTAGAGAAAGGGTGCTGAGGCTTTGGCTGGAGATGCGATGTGATCCCTCTGGGCAGCCTGGGTCTGTAGAGAAAGGGTGCTGAGGCTTTGGCTGGAGAATAGATGAGGTCCCTCTGGGCAGCGTGGGTCAGCTCCATGAGTGGCAGCAAGCGGCACTTAGGACACGGAGAGAGGGTTCAGTCTGCTGCCTTCCTTCTCAGCGGCATGCTCCTCCTTCAGCATTTTGCTTCCTTCCATTGCGGTTTTCTTCCCCTGCGGTTTTCTTCCTCCTGAGCCAGTAGTGGTCAAGTCTTTTATACAGTTTTTAGTCCTTAGGTATGTGTCCAAGCATTGTCCCTCAGGAATTCAGGAGCCAGGAAATCATAAGTATCCAGATATCGTTCCCCAGGAAGTCTTTCTGTGTATTCATGTGAGTTGGGACAGTGGTCTGGATGGAGGGGGGGGGGCCTCCGCCTCCTTCCTCTCCATCTCCCTGCCTACCCACTTATGACACATCAGGAGACAGGTGGAGAGTCCATTGACTCATCACCCTCCCTTCCTGGGGGTATCTGACAGCTAGGAATGACCTTGTGCTGGCTGGGTCCTTGGGTCATTGTTACAGGCCAGCTGCAGTCCAGTGTTATCACGATGCAATGGCAAGGTGATTTGCATCCAGGATTGGTACTGTCTGGGCAAGCAGCAAGTGATTTTATCTTTGTTGAGTCACACCAGGAGCAGACTCTTACAGCATCCAAATACCAGAACTGACAAAGGACTGAATCTCAGCCTGGCCTTCAGTTATTTTTTGCTGCCTGCACTGTGTTTCAGCTTGCTATATTTGTAACCAACAGACCACTCTCTCACTGAAGGTTAAGAAGCCTGCTTTTAACTGGTTTGCTGAATTATGGCCTCAGGCAGTGTGTAAAGTTCATCTGAAATTAGTGAGCGAGGAGGTGGGAGATGATTCTTCCTCATGGATACAGCGAGAGCTTGGAGTTGCATTTGGCTTCCTTCTGTTATTTCCTGCCTCACAACAGGAGAAGAGGAGACTGAGTGGGGGCCTCACTCGTGTTGATAAAGATGTGCAGGGTGAGTGCCAAAAGGCTGGAGCCAGGCTCTGCTGGGTGATGCCCAAGGACAGCACAAGGAGCACTGGTGGAAGCTGAGGCAGAGGAAGTTCCATGGAAACAGGAGGGGAAAAAATCTCACTATGGGAGTGCTGGAACACTGGAGCAGGCTGCCCAGGGGGGTTGTGGAGTCTCTCTCTCTGGAGATATTCAAAGCCTGCCTGGATGTGTTCCTCTGTGATCTGCTCTAGGTGAGCCTGTTCTGGCAGGGGGGGTTGGAGTGGATCATAGAATCACAGAATTGTTAGGGTTGGAAGGGACCTCAAGGCTCAGCCAGTTCCAACCCCCTGCCATGGGCAGGGACACCTCACACTGCAGCAGGTTGCTCACAGCCACATCCAGCCTGGCTGCAAACACCTCCAGGGATGAGGCTTCCACCACCTCCCTGGGCAACCTGTGCCAGGCTCTCACCACCCTCATGGGCAACAACTTCTTCCTGACATCCAATCTCAATCTACCCATTTCCAGTTTTGCTCTACTCCCCCCAGTCCTATCAATACCTTGGATGGATGGATGACCTTTCAGGGTCCCTTCCAGCCCCTGACACTCTGTGACCTTGTGACCATTCCTCACAAGATGCATTTGGAAACCATTTTCAAGCAGGAGGATGCAACAGAAAATGAGACCAAGAAAGTTAACTGATTGTTTTGCTTCTATTTTAGGGCTGCAAGAACACCTTGAGAAATACTTGGGCAAGAGGACTCCAGCTCAGATTTTAGTGCCTGTGGTCGATTTACCAGGCAAGGAAGTTATTCACATAGCATGCTGGCTGAGCTAGAGGTTTCCAAGAGATGAGCTGGTAAGCAGAAGAGGAAATCAAACCAACCAAACCACACTGCAGCCAGGAGAGAACAAAGGAAAGAATTGAGCACAACTGTGTTGGATACATTAATGATGCCTGATGGCATGGCAGCTTTTAGGCACAATAAAGGTTTCTTTTCTACACACTGTGCTTTTCTTCCTGCCTTATTTTTAGCTGTGTTCTGGGGGTAGCAGGTGGCTCTTGGGAGATGTCAGTTGCTCTGATCACAGCGGTTCTTCTGTGTCACATCTTTAGGCCTGGTGACACGAAACTGAGTGAGGTGAGACCAAAACACGAGTTCCAATCATACTTGAAAGATTGGATTCCTTTCAGGTCTGTGTTGAAGTAGAATCATAGACTCAATGGGGCTAGAAAAGACCTCAAAGATCATCAAGTCCAACCTGTCACCCAAGACCTCATGACTACTGAACCATGGCTCCAAGTGCCACATCCAGTCCCTTTTTGAACACCTCCAGGGATGGGGACTCCACCACCTCCCTGGGCAGCACATTCCAATGGCCAATCTCTCTTGCTGGGAAGAACTTTCTCCTCACCTCCAGCCTAAACTTCCCCTGGTGCAACTTGAGACGGTGTCCTCTAAATTGACACACTGCAGGCCAACTCAGGAAGACCTTATTTGGGAGCATGTTTTAATCCTTTTTCTTGCTTCAGGGACAAATTATTCAGAAGGGTATTCAGGACTTTGCCAACACAAATCATGGAGATGATGGTGAGACTTTAGGATTTCCAGCAGGAGCAGGGAGGGGATTGTCCCCTGGGACTCAGCTCTGGTGAGGCCACACCTGGAGTATTGTGTCCAGTTTGGGGCACCTCAAGACAAGAGAGATGAGGAGGTGCTGGAGCCAGGGCAGAGGAGGGCAAGGAAGCTGGGAAGGGCCTGGAGAATGAATCTGATGAAGAGCAACTGAAGGAGCTGGGGATGGTTAGTTTGGAAAAGAGGAGGCTGAGGGGAGACCTCATACAGCTACCTGAAGGGAGGTTGTGGAGAGGCTGCTGCTGGTCACTTCCCACAGGTAATTAGTGATAGAACAAGAGGGAATGGCCTCAAGCTGTGACTGGACAAGCTGGTTTAGACTGGACATTAGGACACATTTTTCAGGGCAAAAGTCATCAGGGATTGGAATGTGCTGCCCAGGGAGGTGGTGGAGTCCCCAAGCCTGGATGTGTTTAAGGATGGTTGGGATGTGGTGCTTGGGGCTATGGTTTAGGGGTGAGCCTTGCAGAGTAGGGCTCTGGGTGATCCTGAAGGTCTTTTCCAACCTGATTGCTTCTGTGATTCTGTGATTTGCCATCCAGCTTTCTGAGGCACTGGTGAGTATCCTCATGCTTTACAGCTGGTAGACAGCTCTTATTAAAGAGCTGCCAGTATTCCCTAGGGCTCCAGTCTTCTCCAGCAAATCAACAGGAGTTTTAGCACTGCTTTCATTAAACCAGGCTCAGATGCACAGGTGAAGCTCCTATTGATTTCATCACAGCTGCTCTTTCACTCATAACATTCTGTAAGATCAGGGTAGGAGTGAAAGCCCTTTGGACACTGCCCAAGGCTGCAGAGTGCTGTAGAGAAATCTGATTTTCAGATAAAAGCTATCAAATGAAACCTTCAGGAAAGACTATCAGGCCTTTGCCTTGCCTGAATTTTACATCTGTATATTCTCCTGGCTTCTCTTCCAGGCTGGAGCTCACAGGGGGTTGGACTGAATGACCTTTAGAGGTCTCTTCCAAACCAGCCTATGATTCTACACTACATTAGCACTGAGTATCACTTTTAGGTCAGACTTAAACATCTTTGATCCTTGTTCTTTCCCACAATCAGAAAGTAATCAGGCACCAGTAGGGAGTAGGGGTTGTCCTGCTGGAAAGCAGCTCCATGGAGAAGGACTTTGGTGTCCTAGTTGACAGCAAGTGGAACAGCAATGTGCCCTTGTGGCCAACAGGGCCAAGAGCATCCTGGGGTGCATCAAGAAAAGTGTCCAGAAGGCCTAGGGAGGTTCTTCTGCCCCTTCACTCTGCCCTGGGGAGACCAGACATGGAATATTGTGTCCCAGTTTGTGGATCCCCTATTCAAGAGAGACAGGGCCCTGCTGGAGAGAGTCCAAGGGAGAGCTACAAGGATGATGAGGGGGCTTGAACATCTCTGCTATGACAAGAGATCTGAGACAGCTGGGGCTGTTTAGTCTGGAGAAGAGAAGGCTGAGAGGGGATCATATCAAGGTCTATAAGTATCTGAGGGATGGGGGTCAAGATGAAGGTGCCAGGCTCTTTTCAGTGGGGTCCAGTGATAGGACAACAATAGGTACAAGCTGGAGCACAGGAGGTTCCACCTCAACAGGAGGAGACACTTCTGTATGGTGAGGGTGCCAGAGCCCTGGAGCAGGCTGCCCAGAGAGGCTGTGGAGTCTCCTCTGGAGGCATTCAAAACCCACCTGGATGCATTCCTGTGCAGACTGCCCTGGGTGATGCTGCTCTGGCACGGGGGTTGCACTTGGTGATCTCTGGAGGTCCCTTCCAACCCCTCCCATTCTGATTTTTGAGGGTAGGGACTTTGATGCTGGTTTGGGGTTGGTTTTTTTGGTCCCCAAATAAATCATCTTGTTATGGTTCTCTCTGTCAGGGAGGGTTTGCCTTCTGCAGCCTTTCAAAGTCTCTGTATATTGATGACTGTAATTGCTTGTAAACATGTCAAGAGGAACTGACCAAATGGGACTGCAGGGCTGAAACTGATGCAATAACTAGGAAGGGGAGGGGAGGGGAGAGGAGAGGAGAGGAGAGGAGAGGAGAGGAGAGGAGAGGAGAGGAGAGGAGAGGAGAGGAGAGGAGAGGAGAGGAGGAGGAGAGGAGAGGAGGAGGAGAGGAGAGGAGGAGGAGAGGAGAGGAGGAGGAGAGGAGAGGAGGAGGAGAGGAGAGGAGGAGGAGAGGAGAGGAGGAGGAGAGGAGAGGAGGAGGAGAGGAGAGGAGGAGGAGAGGAGAGGAGGAGGAGAGGAGAGGAGGAGGAGAGGAGAGGAGGAGGAGAGGAGAGGAGGAGGAGAGGAGAGGAGGAGGAGAGGAGAGGAGGAGGAGAGGAGAGGAGGAGGAGAGGAGAGGAGGAGGAGAGGAGAGGAGGAGGAGAGGAGAGGAGGAGGAGAGGAGAGGAGGAGGAGAGGAGAGGAGGAGGAGGAGGAGAGGAGGAGGAGAGGGGAGGGGAGGGGAGGGGGGAGGGGAAGGGAAGGAGAAGAGAGAAGAGAAGGAGAAGAGAAGAGAAGAGAAGAGAAGAGAAGAGAAGAGAAGAGAAGAGAAGAGAAGAGAAGGAGAAGAGAAGAGAAGGAGAAGAGAAGAGAAGGAGAAGAGAAGAGAAGAGAAGGAGAAGGAGAAGGAGAAGGAGAAGAGAAGAGAAGAGAAGAGAAGAGAAGAGAAGAGAAGAGAAGAGAAGAGAAGAGAAGAGAAGAGAGAAGAGAAGAGAAGAGAAGAGAAGAGAAGAGAAGAGAAGAGAAGAGAAGAGAAGAGAAGAGAAGAGAAGAGAAGAGAAGGAGAAGAGAAGAGAAGGAGAAGAGAAGAGAAGAGAAGAGAAGAGAAGAGAAGAGAAGAGAAGAGAAGAGAAGAGAAGAGAAGAGAAGAGAAGAGAAGAGAGAATTAACCAGGTTGAAAAAGACCTTTGAGATCACCCAGTCCAACCTATCACCCAACACCATCTAGTCAACTAACCCATGGCACCAAGTGCCTCAGCCAGGCACTGAGGTCTTTTCCAACCTGGTTAATTGTGTACCACTCACTCTTGAGTACTAGCTGGCACTGGGTACTGCAGTAACCTGGTTTCCCCATGACAAATGTCTGGCACTGGAAACACAGATTAAGAACCTTGACAATTGACTAATTTATGAGCTCATTTTCAGTTGTGTTTTAATAGCTCAGGCAAAGCCAGCCACACATTCATTCACAAGTATTACCCAACCATTCCAAATGCAGACTTGAGATCTTGAAAGCTTCTTTTTCCTCTCCTGTTTTTTCCCCCATCTGAACACTGAATATTTTCTTTCCCTGGCATATTTTAAATGTGACTGTTAAAAGCCAGCCTGGGTACCTGTGAACTGAACCCTTATGTTGCATTGCCAGTGCCCTTCTTCCTGATGACTCACTGCTCCCAGTTGCTTGGCTTTGACTCCTCTTGGCTGGGACCTGCCCCTGCTTTCCTGCTTTTCTCATATTTTGTTTTACAGCACTTTTTCCTCTCCATTCCAAACTAAGTCAGGTTGTCCTGAGGGGCTCCTCACAGGCTGTGGAACTGGCAGGAATCTCCTTGGCATTGCCTTGACTTGCATGGTGGGAAACCCATTGACTGGATCTGTCTGCTCATCACAGAATCACCAAGGTTGGAAGAGACCTCAAAGATCATCAAGTCCAAGCTGCCACCACAGACCTCATGACTAAACCATGGCACCAAGTGCCACGTCCAATCCTTTTATTGAACACCTCCAGGGATGGTGACTCCACCACCTCCCTGGGCAGCACATTCCAATGGCCAATTACTCTTTCTGGGAAGAGCTTTCTCCTCACCCCCAGCCTAAACTTCCCCTGGTGCAGCTTGAGACTGTGTCCTCTTGTTCTGGTGCTGGTTGCCTGGGAGAAGAAACTAACCCCCACCTGGCTACAACCTCCCTTCAGGTAGTTGTAGAGAGCAATGAGGTCTCCCCTGAGCCTCCTCTTTTCCAGGCTAAGCAACCCCAGCTCCCTCAGCCTCTCCTCACAGGGCTGTGCTCAAGGCCTCTCCCCAGCTTTGTTGCCCTTCTCTGGACACCTTCAAGTGTCTCAATGTCCTTCTTAAATGGAGGGGCCCAGAACTGGACACAGGACTCCAGGTGTGGCCTAACCAGTGCTGAGCACAGGGCACAAGGACTTCCCTGCTCCTGCTGGCCACACTGTTCCTGATGCAGGCCAGGATGCCCTTGGCCTTCTTGGCCACCTGGGCACACTGCTGGCTCATGTTCAGATCATCCAGTCCAACCCTCCCTGCCAAAGAGGGACCACCTGGAGCAGGCCACACAGTAAGACCAGGGTGTGCTTAAAATAGGTCAGGTTTGACTTTAGCTTTTCCCACCTTTCAGCACCCCCAGCTCTTTGCTAAATGAGGAAGCTCTCCAGTTGAGACAGCAAAGAATGTTTCAGACCCCCAGCCACAACAAAACCCCAACAAGCTGAACCAAATGCCCTGAACAGACTGGCAGCTGCCCCAGTCTAGTAACCTGCTGGGGGACACCACTGGCATAGGTTTGGATCAGGCCACCCTTTTCCTGGGCAAGTTTAAGCATCCCCCTCAGTTCTCTTGTGCCTCTGCTTCCATATTTGTGTGTTTTCTCACCCTTGCAAAGGTGTTGGCAAAGAGATGCTGCATTGTAGTCATACAACCTGGGATAACAAAAAGCTTAGCCTGAGCGAGCAGCACACCAGGGTGTGAAAATAATGTTGTAGTGGGAAGCAGAATGAATGTGATCACAGATAGCGATTTGCATGAGCACAATCTGGAGAGCTTTCCTCCCAGCACACTGCCTGCAGCAGTCTCAGATCACAGGAGCAGCCTGCAACATCATCCAGCAACATTAATCAGAGATTGTCTCCTGGGAGTGCTGGTGGAGAACAACTTATCCATGGGGCAGCGATGTGCCCTGCTGGCCAAGAAGGCCAATGGGATCCTGGGGGGCATTCAGAGGAGAGTGGCCAGCAGATCCAGGGAGGTTCTCCTCCCTCTCTGCTCAGCCCTGGTGAGGCCACACCTGGAATACTGCATCCAGCTCTGGGCTCCCCAGTTCAAGAGGGACAGGGATCTGCTGGAGAGAGTCCAAGGGAGAGCTAGCAGGATGATTAAAGGACTGGAGCACTGCCCCATGAGGAGAGACTGAGAAACCTGAGGCTGTTTACTCTGGAGAGGAGAAGACTGAGAGGGCATTTAATAAATGTCTACAAATATCTGAGGGCTGGGGGTCAGGAGGGAGGGGACAGGCTCTGCTCACTTGCTCCCTGGGATAGGACAAGGAGCAATGGATGGAAGCTGCAGCACAGGAGGCTCCACCTCAACACAAGGGGCAACTTCTTTACTGTAAGGGTCACAGAGGTTGTGGAATCTCCTTCACTAGAGACCTTCAAGCCCCATCTGGATGTGTTCCTGTGTGACCTGTGCTGGATTCTACAGTCCTGCTGTGGCAGAGGGGTCGGACTCAATGACCTTTGGAAGTCCCTTCCAACCCCTCACATCCTGTGACCCTGTGATTTTCCAGCCTGATTCAGCCCCTGTGATCCCAAAGCCCTTTACAAGGCCATTTCTTGAGCCATTGCTGGGACAACCACAGGCACTGGAGGCCTGCTCTGCTCAGCCTGAGTGTGGGGAGGTCTTCGAGGTTGTGCTGCTGGGAGCAGAGCTCCTCCACTCCCTACACTTCCCTGAGCTGGGGTATTTGCTTTGGGAGAAGCACAGTTTCCACGAGCAGAGTCCAACCTCAAAGCCACATCACCAGGCCCCTAGCATTATGGCTTTCTGTATAGAATAGAATCTATCAAGTCTCTGTAGTCTCTATGAAGTCTCCTCCTGAACACCTCCAGTGATGGTGACTCCACCACCTCCTTGGGCAGCCCATTCCAATGGGCAATCACTCCCTCTGTGTACAACTTCCTCCTAACCGCCAGCCCAAACCTCCCCAGCTCATGACTCATGAGAAGACTGCTCCACTGAAGTGCCACAACAGAGGAGAAAAATTCCCTCCTTTGTCCCCTGCCAGGCAGCAGTCTGTGCTCTCCTTCTGCAACCCCTGATACTGGCAGCTGTTGACTGTACTCTATGACCATCCCATGCTTGGAAGAAGGTATTATTGCCATAGCCTCACTGTACAGGGACAACATAGTGTGAGCTAGAAGCTGTGATGTTGCATTGGGAGCACAAGCTCGTGCAAGCATCACTTCACCTCTGATCCATAGAATGGCTTGGGTTGGAAGGCACCTCCAGAAGTCATCCAGTCCAAGCCCTCTGCAGTCAGCAGGGACATCCTCCGCTGGATCATGTTGCTCAGAGCCTTCTCCAGCCTCTCCTTGAGTATCTCCAGGGATGCAGCCTCAACTACCTCCCTGGGTGACCTGTTCCAGTGTTCCACCACCCTCATGGTGCAGAACTTGTTCCTCACCTTCAATCTAAATCTACAACTACCTGAAGGAAGGTTGTAGCCAGGCAGAGGTTGGTCTCTTCTCCCAGGCAGCCAGCACCAGAACAAGAGGACACAGTCTCAGGCTGTGCCAGGGGAGGTTTAGGCTGGATGTTAGGAAGAAGTTCTACACAGAGAGAGTGATTGCCCATTGGAATGGGCTGCCTGGGGAGGTGGTGGAGTCACCATCACTGGAGGTGTTCAGGAGGAGACTTGATGGGGTGCTTGGTGCCATGGGTTAGTTGTTTGGGTGGTGTTGGATTGGTTGATGGGTTGGATGTGATGATCTTGAAGGTCTCTTCCAACCTGGTCTATTCTATTCTATTCTATTCTATTCTATTCTATTCTATTCATTTCTATTTCTATTTCTATTTCTATTCTATTAAATCTGCTCTTCTCTCACTTCAAACCATTGCCCCCTGCCCTATCCCTGCAGGCCTTTGCAAGCAGTCCCTCTGCAGCCTTCTTGTAGCCCCCTTCAGGTACTGGCAGGCTGCTATTAGGTCTCCCTGGAGCCTGCTCTTCCCCAGGCTGAACACCCCCAGCTCCCTCAGCCAGACCTCATAGCAGAGGTGTTCCAGCCCCCTGATCATCTTCATGGCCCTCCTCTGGACCTGCTCCATCAGGTCCATGTCCTTCCCGTGCTGAGGGCTGCAGGGCTGGATGCAGTACTCCAGGTGGTGTCTCACCAAAGCAGAGCAGAGTGTGAGTGAACTCTCTCCACCTGCTGACCACACTTCTTTTGACTCATCCCAGGGTGCCATTGGCCTTCTGGGCTGCCAGCACACAGGGTTTTGTTGGTAGCTGCCTTGACATCAGTGTAGTTTGTTGCTTTAAAAGAGCAGGAGTCCAGAAGGAAGAAATAGGTTTCACAGATATAGGAGTTATCTTGTTGCAACAAAGTTCAGTCCTACTCCCACACAGCCCCAACCCTTCTGCAGCAAGACCCAGATACATGCAAATGTGGAGCCTGGAGGAAGTGAACCGAATTTCCACAGCTCCAGAGATGGATCTGCGAAGGTTCAGAGCAGGAGGTGTTAAATGATCCTGGGCTGCAGCAAGAGAGGCACAGCCAGCAGGGCCAGGGAGGTGACTCTCCCCCTCTGCTCTGCTCTGCTCTGCTGAGACCCCACCTGGAGCACTGTGTCCAGCTCTGGAGCCCCTAGGACAGGAGGTGCTGGAAGGTGTCCAGAGAAGGGCCACAAGGATGAGCAGAGGGCTGGAGCTGCTCTGCTATGAGGACAGACTGAGGGAGCTGGGGTTGTTCAGTCTGGAGAAGAGAAGGCTCTGAGGAGACCTCATTGTGGCCTTCCAGTATATGAAGGGGATACAAGCTGGGGAGGGACTTTTGAGGGTGTTAGGGAGTGATAGGACTGGGGGGGATGGAGCAAAACTAGAAGTGGGGAGATTCAGATTGGATGTTAGGAAGAAGTTGTTGCCCATGAGGGTGGTGAGAGCCTGGCACAGGTTGCCCAGGGAGGTGGTGGAAGCCTCATCCCTGGAGGTGTTTGCAGCCAGGCTGGATGTGGCTGTGAGCAACCTGCTGTAGTGTGAGGTGTCCCTGCCCATGGCAGGGGGGTTGGAACTGGCTGATCCTTGAGGTCCCTTCCAACCCTGACAATTCCATGATTCTATGATATAACAGAAAGGAAATGCAGGCAAGAAGTCAGTGCCATGGGAAGGGTGTTATTAGGAGCCAGTGGGGAGGCCAAGCTGAAAAGGAACCCAAGGGGTTTATTCTTCATTTATAAGGCATCTTATAAGGGATGGACCCTGGATTGGATTCTCACTGTTACTAGTTGTAACTCTGAGAGATCAGTGTATGAAGAAGAAAGAGGAATAAAGAAGAGCTTCTGGGAAAGAGATGCAGAAGTTCACTTTGAAACACCTCTCTCATCCTTTCAGCACAGTATAAAATGGAAAATGCCCTAACAGTGTGCTTTGGTCTGAAGGTAAGGATGCCTGAAATGAGGGTGATGTGTGAGAGGAGCCACCAGCTGTGTGCCATCCTGCTGCTAGGAGATGTTTCTCCTGGGCACTGCCTCAAGGAACGTGGCTAATAGGTCTTGACTGGAGATCTATAGTCCATGTATATGCTTCTCATTGGTGGAATGGAATGGCATGGAATGGAATGGAATGGAATGGAATGGCATGGCATGGAATGGAATGGAATAGCATGGAATGGAATGGAATGGAATGGAATGGAAATGAATGGCATGGCATGGAATGGAATGGAATGGAATGGAATGGAATGGAATGGAATGGAATGGAATGGAATGGAATGGAATGGAATAGCATGGAATAGAATGGAATGGCATGGAATGGAATGGAATGGAATGGAATGGAATGGCATGGAAATGAATGGCATGGCATGGAATGGAATGGAATGGAATGGAATGGAATGGCATGGAATGGAGTAGAATGGAATGGAGTGGAATGGAATAGAATAGAATAGAATAGAATAGAATAGAATAGAATAGAATAGAATAGAATAGAATAGAATAGAATAGAATAGAGTAGAATGGAGTAGAATAGAATAGAATAGATCAGGTTGGAAAAGACCTTTGAGACCATCAAGTCCAACCTATCACCCAACACCATCTAATCAGCTAAACCATGGCACCAAGTGCCTCAGCCAGTCTCCTCTTAAACACCCCCAGTGATGGTGACTCCACCACCTCCCTGGGCAGCACATTCCAATGGGCAATCTCTCTTTCTGGGCAGGATTTCTTCCTCACCTCCAGCCTAAACCTCCCCTGGTGCAGCTTGAGGTGCCTCCCTCATCAAGGCACTGCAGTGTCCCAAGATGTTGATTCAGGGCTTGTCTGTCATTGTTATGAGCCTCCTTTCAACCTAACCATTTAAATGCTAAGAGTCAGAGTATCTCCAGCTGCTGCTCAGACCAGACAGGCCACATGGGATGCTCCTTCTGCCACAGTCCCCAGTGCAAACCAAAAAAAACCTTTCTGAGGTTGAGATCATGCCACTGCCATAATTATTTAGGGGAAGACAGCTCCACTACTCCAGCTCTGCTGCTTCACAAGAGGAATGGGAACATTAGGAGAAGTTGGGTTTGTTCCTTCCCCCCCCTTTGATGTAGAACACGCTGCCACTTTTTTGTTATTAAAATAGGAGCTAACTTTAAATAAATAAAATTTTGCCTGGAGGCTTCTGAAAACTAATGTTGTGTTTTGACAGTGTCATTTCTCTGACTCCTGAAAGCATCCTGTGAGTTAGCTCAGGCCTTCAGCAGGATTTTTCCTTCTTTGCTTCATACAGTGAATTAGTATTTGGTTTTTTTCAGCTCTGGGTTTGATTTGATTTCTCCCTCCCCCCCCTCACACACACACAGAGTCACAGCACTCTGTGACACACAGAAGTCACAGCACTCTGCAGCTTTCTTCCCTGACAGAAGCTCCCCAAAGCTGATTGCTCTTTGCCTTTCCAAGGGGCAGGTGGATCAACCCTCTGTGGAAGAAGGTGGAGGCAGCTACCTCTGTTTCTTATTGGGGGAAAGCCCCACGAGGAGAGGCTGAGGGAGCTGGGGCTGCTTAGCCTGGAGAGGAGGAGGCTCAGGGGAGACCTTCTTGCTGTCTACAGCTACCTGCAGGGAGGTTGTAGCCAGGAGGGGGTGGTCTCTTCTCCCAGGCAACCAGCACCAGAACAAGAGGACACAGCCTCAAGCTGTGCCAGGGGAGGTTTGGGCTGGATGTTAGGAAGAAATTCTTCCCAGCAAGAGAGATTGGCCATTGGAATGTGCTGCCCAGGGAGGTGGTGGAGTCACCATCACTGGAGGTGTTTAATAAGAGCCTGGCTGAGGCACTTGGTGCCATGGTTTGGTTGATTAGATGGTGTTGGGTGATAGGTTGGACTGGATGATCTCTGAGGTCTTTTCCAACGTGGCTAATTCTGTATTCTGTATTTTAAATGGCTGGGAGGCATCAATCTAGGACAAGAGAAATACACTAAGGAAAGGCCACACAAAAACCCTGTGAGGGGACAGGGGTTTGTTTACAAAACACCTGTTACCTTCACCATGGAATGACTTGTTTAACTGGGCTTGTGGGTGGTACATCCTCTGGATTCATGCCTTGCTGTAAAGGGATGTAAGGATGAGACAGGATGTTGAGAAGCAGACAGTGTGAGCTTGCAGCCAAGAAGGCCAATGGGACCTTGGGCTGCATCAAAAGCAGCATGGCCAGCAGATGGAGAGAGGGGATCCAGCCACTGTGCTCTGCTCCGGTGAGACCTCACCTGGAGCACTGTGTCCAGCCCTGGAGCTCTCAACACAGCAAGGAAATGGACCTGATGGTCTGGGTTGGAAGGGACCTCCAAAGGTCACTTAGTCCAAAACCCCCTGCAGTCAGCAGGGACATCCTGCACCAGATCAGGTTGCTCAGAATCTTATCGAGCCTCACCTTGCATATCTCCAGGGATGGGGCCTCAGCCACCGCCCTGGGCAACCTGTTCCAGTGTTCCACCACCCTCAGAGCTTGTTCCTAACACCCAATCTAAATCTGCTCTCCTCTCATTTCAAACCACTGCCCCTTGTCCTATCACTGCAGGCCTTTGCAAACAGTCCCTCTGCAGCCTTCTTGTGGCTCCCTTCAGGTACTGGAAAACCACCATTAGGTCTCCTTGGAGTCTTCTCTTCTCCAGGCTGAACACCCCCAGCTCCCTCAGCCTGTCCTCATAGCAGAGGCATTCCATCCCCCTGATCATTTTTGTGGCTCTCCTTTGGACCTGCTCCACCAGGTCCATGTCACTGGCAAGGAGAGCATGCCCAATGGTAGTTAATGAGTTCTGAGTCAGCTGTGAATGACACAGGTTTTCATACACAACTCTGTGAGAGTTTTTCACTTGCTCTCTGGTCTATCCAGCAGATTCCCCATAGCATTATTGCTGTGGGGATGCTACTGCAGCCACAGATTGGCCCAGGAGCCTGGAGCATAGCTTGGACTGGAGTCTTTGTATAGCTGCAGGATTATAGTGAGGGCAGTGAGACACTGGAATAGGTTGTCCAGGGAGGCTGTAGATGTCCCCTCCCTGTAGGTGTTCAAGGCCAGGCTGGATGAGGCCTTGAGCAACCTGGTCTAGTGAAAGGTGTCTCTGCCCATGGAGGGGAGTTGGAACTAGATGATGTTTAAGGCCCCTTCCAACACAAACCATTCCATGAATCTATGATATTGTAACTATCCAGGCAATGTCTTCCATTCTATCCTATCCTATTTTATTCTATTAATTCTATTCTATTCATTCTATTTGATTCTATTCTGTTCTGTCAGTTATCTTCTCTCTTCTCTTCTCTTTTCTCTTCTCTTCTCTTCTCTTCTCTTCTCTTCTCTTATCTTCTCTTCTATTCTCTTCTATTCTCTTCTCTTCTCTTATATTCTCTTCTCTTTTCTCTTCTCTTCTCTTCTCTTCTCTCTTCTCTTCTCTTCTCTTCTCTTCTCTTCTCTTCTCTTCTCTTCTCTTCTCTTCTCTTCTCTTCTCTTCTCTTCTCTGTCTAGCCTAGTCTAGTCTACTCTGCTCTACTCTGCTCTACTCTACTCTACTCTACTCTACTCTACTCTACTCTACTCTACTCTACTCTACTCTACTCTACTCCACTCTACTCTACTCTGTTTGTCTGACTACCTGGTCTTATCTTCAGAGTCCTGAGCAGTCAGTACTTCACATCCCTTGCTCAGTGTCAGGTCCCACGTTAAACACACAGCAAGTTAAACATCCTGCTAAAAGCCACGTTAACTGTTCCCCAGCAGAGGTGTCACTGAGGCTGCAGCGAGCACCAGGGGCTGCTGCTGACCTGATTTTTTTTCAGCTTTCTTTCAAAAGGAATCAAAATCTCGCACTCTTCCCCCAAAGCCGAAACACCATCGGGCTGCTCCCGAGCGTGCCACAAAGCAAGCCTCGGCAGAGCCCGGAAAAGGGCACAGGAAAGGGAATTAAATGTTTCCCTTCTCTATTCCCGCTTTGTCGTGCTTGCCTGCCCTGCGCTGCCCTGCGCTGCCCTGCGCTGCCCTGCGCTGCCCTGCGCTGCCCTGCGCTGCCCTGCGCTGCCCTGCGCTGCCCTGCGCTGCCCTGCGCTGCCCGTCCCGGCGGCCTGCGCTGCGCCGCGCCGGCGGCGGCCTCCATTCCGCGGGCAATGCTGCCCCCGCCCGTCCGCGCCGCGCAACAGCAGCTCGGCGGCCGCGGCTAGGCGGAGCCAGGCCGGGGCCGGGGGCGCTTGCAAGAGGTACAGGCGCACGATGCTGCCTGGAGCTGGAAAGGCAAGCCCCGAAGCCCTTGGGAAGCTCCGAGACAGGTGGTGTGCAGGGCTGGGGAGGGAAGCGCAGCCTCGGCAGCCTTTTCTGGAGCGATGGGGCTGCAAAGCCGGGGCACGGTATTGATGATCGGTGATTGATGTTATCATAGAATCATAGCATTGTTAGTGTAGGAAGGGACCTCAAGGAGCATCTAGATCTAACCCCCCTGCCATGGGCAGGGACACCTCACACTACAGCAGGTTGCTCACAGCCACATCCAGCCTGGCTGCAAACACCTCCAGGGATGAGGCTTCCACCACCTCCCTGGGCAACCTGTGCCAGGCTCTCACCACCCTCATGGAGAAGAACTTCTTCCTAACATCCAATCTGAATCTACCCATTTCTACTTTTGCTCCATTCCCCCCAGTCCTATCACTCCCTAACACCCTCAAAAGTCCCTCCCCAGCTTCCTTGCAAGCTCCTTCAGATACTGGAGGGCCACAAGAAGGTCTCCTGGGAGCCTTTTCTTCTCTAGACTGAACAGCTTCAGCTCCCTCAGTCTGTCCTCAGAGGAGAGGAGCTCCAGCCCTCTGCTCATCCTCGTGGCCCTTCTCTGGACATATTCCAGCAGGCCATTGCTGTAATCACTGATTCCTGGTCAATGAGTGATGTGTCATCTGCAGCAAACACACACACAGAGAATCTTACCATGCAGGTTTCTGCTTTGCAAGCTGGGGGGGTGGGGGGGTGGGTTGTTAACTTTGTGTTATTTGCTAACATTTTTGGTTTGTGTTACCTTCTTGGTCCTAGAGCTATAAATACAAGAATTACACTCCCAGCAAATAGAAAGAGCTCTGAGTACAATTTATCAAGTAGGAGGGTGAGAGAAAAAAGGTTGTGGTGTGAACTGTTGCCAAAAGGAGAGTCCAAACGTACCAAGAGAAGTCTGCTTTGTCTTATACTTCTTAAACCCCTTCTGCTGGTTGCTTTCTCATGCTGCAGTTTCTTCCATATGCTCCCTCCACCCACTAACACACCCACCTACACACACTCACAATTTACCAACAGGCTTTATGCTTTTGCTGAATTAAAATCCACAGCACCGTTCAAATAAAAGGAAATAAACAGCTGTTTGCTTGCCACAAAACAAAACCCAACCAACCCAAACCCAACCAACACCAAAACCAACCAACCAAACACACACACACAAAATACAAAGCATTTTCTGACTTGGCACTTGCAAAGCATTTGGAAGAAACAGGCTGCTGGAGATGGCTTTCTAGTGGCACGTTGTGACACTGTGCAGAAGGCTGAGGACTGGGTCTAGACACAGTGCACTTAGGACCACTCTGCTTCCAGGACCACTCCTTCCCAGGAGGGAGGACTTAGAAGCTATGCAAACCATGGCAGATTGTCCTAGTGGTCACTGAGATTCCAGAACAGGCATCTCTTGGCTCTCCAGGCATGATAAATAGAGTGTTTAAAGCAGCACTGACAGGCAGAGCCCTGCAGAATCTCATCACAGGTATTTATTTCAAGGCCTTCCCTCCTGCTGGAGAAGTACAGCTCCAAGCAGTACAGACACCAGGAGTGTGGCTGGCACTTCCCCCAGCTTGTGTTATTTGCTGTGTTAGCCCCCAGATTCAAGCTGAATTCCCATCTGAAACTTGAGAGTGCCTGGTAGGCAAACAGTAGGAAGGCAGAGCCTAGGGAGTAACCTGCAACAGAGTATGTTGGGGGTTGGACTAGGTGACCTTTGGGGGGTCTCTTCCAACTCAGACCACTCTATGATCCTGTGTTACTGTGAGTCCTGTGTTGGCCTCCTTTCCTGCAGTTTATCAGCCATGGGCCATTGCACTTCACTCTGATGATCAAAAGGGTTAAAACCAAGACAACCACCTCAAGATTTGTCACCAAGGTCACACTGGGTTAAATATTTTTTTACATGCTTAAAAAGGGTAGAGGAGATGATTTTCCCTGCAAGGGGGTTGGAATAGGTGGCCTTGAAAGGTCCCTTCCAACCCAAAGCATTCTGTGATCCTATGCAGTTACCACCTCACTGTGTTTCTCTGTTGTACTACTCCAGGAAAGGGTTGGTCTGTTCTCCCAGGCAAACCAGCACCAGAACAAGAGGACACAGTCTCAAGCTGTGCCAGAGGAAGTTTAGGCTGGAGGTGAGGAGAATGTTCTTCACAGAATCTTTAACCATTGGAACGTGCTGCCCAGGATGGTGGTGGAGTCACCATCCTTGGAGGTGTTCAAGAGGGGATTGGATGTGGCACTTGGAGCCATGGTTTAGTAGTCAGGAGGTGCTGGGTGACAAGTTGGACTTGATGACCTTTGAGGTCTCTTCCAACCTTATTGATTCTATGATTCTATTCTGTGATTCCTTTCTGAGTCAGCACTACAATAGATCTGGTCCCAACAGCTGTGGCAGGAACTGTTCTCTCTGTGTTGGTCACAGCTTAGGGAGCAAGGCTGCTGTGCTGTACAGGAGGATGGCAGATAACAGCAACTAACTTGTCATCGAGTAGCACCCAAAGGCCTCGGTTACACAGCTGGTTTATCTATAAAGCACATCATGAGACACAGATTCCAATAATGCTTTCCTTAAACTGGCTCCATCCCTTTCCCAGGATACTGAGGAAGGACTCAATGCCCTCACTCTCAGCTCAGGTGAATCCCCTCCTTGTATCAGACACCTCAGCTAGGCTGGACCTTGCACAAAACCCAACCCAGAGAAAGAGTGCTCTCTCCTCTAGTGCAATACCATTCAGGACAACCCTGATCAAATGCACTTACTGCCAAATTTGGAGGAGGCATTTGTCTCAGTGTTAGCTGTTGGAATGCTGCAACCAGTGATCATCAATCCATTGAGTTTCTGGCTCTTGCTAGAAGCTTTACTCCCTCCGTCCTGCTTTGGGTGCTCCTCACACAGAGGGCAGGCAAAGGGAGTTACATATGAGCAGAGTGCACTGCACTGTGAAATGAAGACAGCCACGCTTCCAAATCAGTGCTTTGACTTCTCCATTTTGTTCTCTTTTCAAGGGGCACCAGTACTACTGGCAACTGATGAGCAAATAGCTCCACCATGGCAACTGTACTGGGTCTGGCTGGGATCAGCTGGGAGCTGCTTGCTTTATAGCAGCCCATATGGTATAGAATAGAATAGAATAGGTGCTGCTGTTTTGGACTTGGGGCTTAAACAGTGCTGATAACACACCAGTGTTTTGGCTGCTGCTGAACAGTGCTTGCACAGCATCAAGGCCATCTCATTTTTCCCACTCTCCACCCCCAGGAAGTAGGCTGGGGGTGGGCAAGAAGCTGGGAGGAGACACAGCCAGCACAGCTGACCTGAAGTGACCAAAGGGATGGTGCATACCATCTGGCACAGTGTTCAGCTATAAAAACTCAGGCAGAGGCCAAAGAAAGGGGAGATTGTCTTCCAAGGTGGCTATTGATTGGAGATTGGCTGGGCACCACTCTGCCTGTGGGACGTGGTGAGTGGTTGCCTTATTTTTTTCACCTGTTAAACTGTTTCTGTCTTGCCCCACTTTTGCTCTTTCTATTCTCTCCCCCAACCCATTGGGGAGAGTGGGGGGCATGCACAAGCAGCTGTGTGGGTGCTCTGGCTGCTGGCTTGGGTCAGCTTACCATAGCAACATTAAATCAGTCAAATCATGGAATCATGGAATTGTTAGGGTTGGAAGGGACCTCAAGGATCATCTAGTTCCACCCCCGCTGCCATGGGCAGGGACCCCTCACTCTAGATCAGGTTGCTCAGAGCCACATTCAGCCTGGCCTTCAAAACCTCCAGGGATGAAATGGCCTTGAATTGTCTTGAAACTACTCAAATTGCTATTTTAAGCTGTATATTCTGGCATCCAGAAAAATCAAGCAAGCTACAGCATCTTCAGAGCCTTCCATCATCTTCTCATCTCTGGTCCTGTTACTCCTCCTGAATGAAGCAGGCTGTCACAGAATGCAAGGGAACCTTTGCATTGCTCTGACTACTTGAGGACTCAAGGAAAAGGTCTTCTGGGATAGGCATTAGTCTGTATTATCTGCTGAAGAAGCCTTGGAACCTGCTGCCCCAGGCTGCTTTACTTAAGACAAAGGAAAAGCAGCTAGTCAGAACTAACGGTAGGAAATGGTCTTCTGCAGCAGCCCTGACAATAAGGGGGGAGAGGAAAAGGAGACAAGCTCCTAGCACACCTTCCCTGTGTCTTGGGAAGCTGATTTTGTCAGCTCTGCAGGCTCAGAGATCTGCTGTGCTCTCTCTTAATATTTTAATGAGCTGAGCAACTGACAGTCCCAGCTGAGCACTCGTTTTTGTCCCTGTTGCTAAGCAAAACAATGGTAAAAAAAGCTCCTTTTTCATCTTCTAAATCATAAATACAATCAAACCCTTTGTTTGATATGTGCAGACATTCATTCTACCTCCTTGCCAGCTCAGCCCACACACCTCACTTCACTCTTTCACGCTTCTCATACATCCTTGTGCACTGTCTCCAACATATCCCAGGGATGTGTCCAGATTTGATTGCCCTGCACATCCTACCAATGGGATCCTGGGGTGCATTAAGAAGAGTGTGTCCAGCAGATCCAGGGAGGTTCTTCTCCCCTTCTACTCTGCCCTGGTGAGACCTCAACTGGAATCTTGCATCCAGTTCTGGGCTCCCCAGTTCAAGAGGGACAGGGATCTGCTGGAGAGAGTCTAAGGGAGGGCTACAAGGGTGATGAAGGGACTGGAGGCCCTGTGAGGAGAGGCTGAGAGCCCTGGGGCTGTTTAGTCTGGAGAGAAGACTGAGAGGGGTTTTAATGAATGTTTATAAATATCTGAGGGCTGGGAGTCAGGGAGGAAGGGACAGGATCTGCTCTGTTGCACCATGGGATAGGGAAAGGGGTAATGGATGTAAACTCCAGCACAGGAGGTTCCACCTCAACATGAGGGGGGGACTTCTTCACTGTGAGGGTCACAGAGCACTGGAACAGGCTGCCCAGATAGGCTTTGGAGTCTCCTTCTCTGGAGACATTCAAGGCCTGTCTGGATGTCTTCCTGTGTGACCTGTGCTGGATTCTATGGTCCTGCTCTGGTAGAGAGGGTTGGAATCAATGATGTCCAGAGGTCCCTTCCAACCTCTAACATCCTGTGATCCTGTGATATACCCTTCAGAGCACACAAAGTTCATTCAGCTTATCCTTTTCAGTTGTACTCCAGTACAATCCATGGTGATATGGACAGATGCAGGCTCTCTGTTCTCCAGGCTGGCTGAAGATCTTGCCTTGCCAGCTCACAGAGTTTTAGAGTTCAGCCATGACTGTAGACCTAATGGATCCCGGGAGGTTTTCCCAGTCTTTCTCTCTCTCCTTTTCTAGTGGCTTCCTGTGGTCCTACCAAAATGTACTGTTTTCCTTCCTTGTCCAGAGAAGGGCAACAAAGCTGGGGAGGGGTTTGGAGCACAAGTCCTATGAGGAGAGGCTGAGGGAGATGTGGGGTTGCTTAGCCTGGAGAAGAGGAGGCTCAGAGAAGACCTTCTTGCTCTCTACATCTACCTGAAGGGAGGTTGTAGGCAGGTGGGGGTTGGTCTCTTCTCCCAGGCAACCAGCACCAGAACAAGAAGACACAGTCTCAAGCTGTGCCAAGGGAGGTCTAGGCTGGATGGTAGGAAGAAATTCTCCCAGAGAGTTTGAAAGGAGGCTCATAACAATGACAGACAAGCCCTGAATCAACATCTTGGGACACTGCAGTGTCTTTATGAGGGAGGCACCTCAAGCTGCACCAGGGGAGGTTAGGTTGGAGGTGAGGAAGAAATTCTGCCCAGCAAGAGAGATTGGCCATTGGAATGTGCTGCCCAGGGAGGTGGTGGAGTCACCATCACTGGAAGTGTTTAAAAGGAGACTGGATGAGGCACTTGGTGCCATGGTTTAGCTGATTAGATGGTGTTGGGTGATGGGTTGGACTTGATGATCTCTGAGGTCTTTTCCAACCTGCTTAATTCTATGTTTTTAATCAAATAAAGAAAACTTCCTGACTCCCTTCTGTGTTTATCAAATAACATTTTCTATGTCTCATTCTCCCTTTCCTTTCCCCTTCTCTCTTCCATTTCCTTTAGCCACCTGCCCACCTGTTCCTTCGCCACGTTTTTCACTCATGCATAGTTAAAAGAGGTTCTAATCTCACATACATTTTGTTAAGGTTTCATGCCATTTATCCAGCCTTGTTCTGCAGTGGCTTGCCTGCTCAGAGCCTGCCTTGTGATAAGAGAAAAGGTTTTTATCTAATGTGATATTAAATTTCTTTTCCCCCTGCAATCTGAGTAAGAAAACTCCTGCTTAAAATGTCAGTGAATAGTAACTAACTGCAGGATCTCACGTGGCACATTCAGAGCATAGTCCTGCTTCCACACATTGATCTTTTCATTCTGTGGTTTTGATTACTTTAAGCTACACTTAGAAGCTATTGGTAGGAAGATCCCTCCACAGGAAAAATGAAACTATCCCCTTCCTGACCAATTCTGGTCTCTGATCCTGAACCCTGGCCTGAAAGACACAGCCAACAAGCATTCTGGAGGGGGCATAGATAACATAGGTCCAGTTTGAATGGAGACTCAGAGCAAAATAAGCAAGTGATGGAGCAGGTCCAGAGGAGGGCCACAAAAATGGGCAGGGGGTTGGAGCACCTCTGCTGTGAGGACAGGCTGAGGGAGCTGGGGGTGTTCAGACTAGAGATGAAAAGGCTCAGGGGAGACTTAAGAACAGCCTTCCAGTACTTGACGGGACCTACAAGAAGGCTGCAGAAGGACTGTTTGCAAAGGCCTGCACTGATAGGATGGGAGGCAATGGTTTGAAATGAGAAAAGAGCAGATTTAGATTAGATGTGAGGAACAAGCTCTTTACCATGAGGGTGGTGGAACACTGGAACAGGTTGCCCAGGGAGGTGGTTGAGGTCCCATCCCTGGAGATGTTCAAGGTGAGGCTCAACAGGGCTCCAGACCACCTGATCTAGTGGAGGATGTCCCTGCTGACTGCAGGGGGTTGGACTAGATGGCCTTTGGAGGTCCCTTCCAACTCAGACCATTCTATGATTCCATTCATTAGACCTCCACAGGCTATTGCTAATAGAGGAGCAAGAGGATAAATCCCTAGGCACTTACATAGAATAAACCAGGTTGGAAGAGACCTTCAAGATCATGGCTTCCAACCCATCAACCAATCCAACACCACCTAAACAACTAACCCATGGCACCAAGCACCCCATCAAGTCTCCTCCTGAACACCTCCAGTGATGGTGACTCCACCACCTCCCCAGGCAGCACATTCCAATGGGCAATCACTCTCTCTGTATAGAACTTCTTCCTAACCTCCAGCCTAAATCTCCCTTGGTGCAGCCTGAGACTGTGTCCTCTTGTTCTGGTGCTGGCTGTCTGGGAGAAGAGACCAACCTCCACCTGGCTACAATCCCCCTTCAGGTAGTTGTAGAGAGCAATAAGGTCACCCCTGAGTCTCCTCTTCTCCAGGCTAAGCAACCCCCTTTCCCTCAGCCTCTCCTCATAGCCCTCAGTGCTTTTATGGCAGACAAAGAAAAGATGCTAAAGGAAGACCAAAAGGCAGGATAACATATTTTCAGTACTACTGTGTGTTTATCTTTTGTAGATGCTCCTTTGGCTGTGGTGTCCACCATCACCATTGTGCTCCTCCTAGGCTTGTAATATACTGAGGTTGCTATAGAAACAGCACCAACAATACATAACCCCCTGAGAGCATTATTTTTGGTGTTCCAGCACAGCAGTACTTCCAGTGCCAGCACAGGAGACCTGTGAGCACTCCTGAGTTCATTGTCAATAAGCACTCTGAAGACAGGCTACTGAGCCTCAAAAATGTTTTCTGTGTTCACTACAGCTACTCTCTGTTTTTTTGTCTGGCTGCTGGGCACAAATCTTGAGCAAGCTACAATGCTCTACCTCATTTTGCTCAGCCTTTTCCTCTCTTCTCTGGGATCTGCACTTTTCAAGTGCAGTTAACCAATTACAGAGGGAAAGGGAATTTAATAAATCACACAGGCACACTCTGAAGGATTTCCATGCATTCCTCTCCTATGCAAATGGTCTGTAACTGTTTCATGCATCAGGCCCATAGACTCTTTATTTCACACTTCCATCTTCCTTTCCCTGTAGAATTGCAATTTAAATGATCCTGAAACATGTGAAGACAATTACAGGTTAGCTTTGCATATCAGTGACCTACCAGCAGCTCCCTGTAAAGCTCTGAGGTGTGCACAGTGCTTGAGCTACAGCTGCCTGATTTCAGGCAGGTGTTTCCACACTGCTCTGAACTCTGGGCAGAGTTGGAGTATAGGCTCAGAAGGTACCACAAAACAGCTACTGTCTCCTTAGAGCTTCATACAGTTCTAGGACACCATTGTGGATAGCCAGCACTTTTTAGTTCCTTCAAGTTTTGAGCAACAACATAGAGCATTAAGAGGGTTTGGACTGCCTTGCTGGTGAGATGTAAAGGAGGTTCCAAAATACTTTGTGTTGGTTGTGTGTGGTGTTTTCTTACATCAAGCCTTAACAGTAGTTTATTAGAAATTGTATAGCCTTTATTCCCAGAGGCAGAAATGGAGACTTAAAACTGTGGTTGTCTTACAGAGAGCAAAGCTGAGTTGGGAGAGGGATTTAAATGAGTATAACCATACTGTGCAAGAAGCCACTCAACCCAAACCCTGTGATTTCCACATTGCAGCAGCCCCATCAGGCTTGATCTGCATGGGTTCATAGAAGAAAAGAGAGAGCTTGGAATAGCCATGCATGACTTGCCACAACAACCCCATGCACTGCTACAGGCTGGAGACCCAATGGCTGGAGAGCAGCCAGGCAGAAAGGGACCTGGGGGTAGTGGTTGACAGCAGCTGAACATGAGCCAGCAGTGTGCCCAGGTGGCCAAGAAGGCCAATGGCATCCTGGCCTGCATCAGGAATAGTGTGGCCAGCAATTACTTAAGACATTCATCTGTCCATCTCCTGGAAACAAACAAACAAATAAGAACAACAGCAACAACAAAACCCCAACCCAACCCAACCCAAGCACCATACAAATGAAGAGATGGAAACAGCTTTGTGATTCATTCAAAATCAATTAGGCTGTTCCTGCCAGTGTGTGTGCTGATAAATGTTATGCTAACAGCCTCTCTGTTTGTGCAACATACTCCTGAGGAGGGCTCAATGTCCTTGAAGCAGGCTCACATGTTCAAAGTGCAAGCATTAGTATCCAGCTGAGATGAAGCCAGGAAGGGTGACAGGTGGCAGAATCACTGGTCTAGCACTTGGTAGCCTTTGGCTTCTTTAGAAGTTTATTCCCATCACAAAATACTACTGACCCTTTGAAACCTTGGGTTGTAGTGTGGAAATGACAGCCTGCATTGCAAAGTCAACAGCTTTACAGTAATTTGTCCAATAATATCTGGTTTCTACATTAATGGCTAGGTAGATTTGCATACAGTAGGCATCAGAAGGCTTTTTACCACAGGTTAGTACTTCCCCATCCTCAGCACACATTCCCACAGAGGCACACATTCATGCCCATATCCCTGGAAGCTATTTTCTGGACCCTTTTCCCCTGTCAGTAAGGTTTGCAGGTAGTTTTGTATACAGCAGCTTGTCCTTCTAGGGATCAGAAGGCTTTTTACCACAGGTTAGTACATCCCCATCCTCAGCACACATTCCCACAGAGGCACACATTCATGCCCATATCCCTGGAAGCTATTTTCTAGAGCATTTTCCCCTGTCATGACTCATGCAGATGTGATGAACCAGGCCTCAGTTATGATTCCAGTTGCATCCCTGTTTTCCAGAGAGCATTTGGAATTGCTAAAGTAATTCAAAGTCTTAGATTGTTGCCTTTTTGTCACAAATATTTGTTGTGCCTTGCCTGCATTTGATGGGCATCTGATTAAAAAGGGGTGGGGGGGAAAGAGCTGAATCCATATGACCAAAGGCTCATTTTTATCACCGTAGACAGCCTGAAAGTAAAAATACCACTACTATGGAGAGCTCCCCAGATCAAGCACACCCAGTGAGGTTATGCAAGGGTGCTTGTTCTTTTAAATCAAACATTACAGAAGAAACTTTATCACTGAGCATCAGCCATGGGAAACCCAGGCTGCTAGAACTCAATGAAATAGTGAGAAGAGCTATCAGAGTCTGCTGTGTCCCCAGAATCCACACATTAGGCTCCAGGAGGAGAGTGCTCACTAAAGGAGGAGTTAGAGATTAGGCTGTCTAGAAGCCATCAGCTTTCCTTTGGTTGAAATGATAAAGCTGACAACCAGTTTGAGCTCTGGATGAGCTGGTTCTGAGACTGCAGAAGTTACAGAAACCAAGGTTGCTCCAGCCCCTCGAACATCTCCCCTTCTCAATTACCTTTCATACAATGTGGTGCCTGGTGTGTACAAATGAGGTTAACCCCAAGAGATATCCATTCCAAAAGCTACTTTTGCTGTCTATTCTTCAGTTCAAATAACTGGGCATTCATGGAATGGAATGGAATGGAATGGAATGGAATGGAATAGAATAGAATAGAATAGAATAGAATAGAATAGAATAGAATAGAATAGAATAGACATTAACCAGGTTGGAAGAGACCTTCAAGATCATGATGTCCAACCTATCATCCAACACCATCTAATCAACTAAACCATGCAACCAAGCAGCCTATAAAGTCTCCTCCTGAACACCTCCAGTGATGGTGACTCCACCACCTCCCCAGGCAGCCCACTCCAATGGGCAATCACTCTCTGTGTGTAAAACTTCCTCCTAACCTCCAGCCTAAACCTCCCCTGGTGCAGCCTGAGACTGTGTCCTCTTGTTCTGGTGCTGGCTGCCTGGGAGAAGAGACCAACATCTGCCTGTCTACAACCTCCCTTCAGGTAGTTGTAGAGAGCAATAAGGTCACCCCTGAGTCTCCTCCTCTCCAGGCTAAGCAACCTCAGCTCCCTCAGCCTCTCCTCACAGGGCTGTGTTCCAAACCCCTCCCCAGCTTTGTTGCCCTTCTCTGGACTCGTTCCAGCAAGTCAACATCCTTCCTAAACTGAGGGGCCCAGAACTGGACACAGTACTCAAGGTGTGGCCTAACCAGTGCAGTGTACAGGGGCAGAATGACCTCCCTGCTCCTGCTGGCCACACTGTTCCTGATGCAGGCCAGGATGCCAAAAGGTCAGAGAGGGCTCTGCAGAGGTACCTTGACAGGCTGGACAGATGGGTAGAGTCCAAAGGCATGAGATTTAACACATCTAAGTGCCAGGTTCTGCACATTGGGTACAACAACCCCATGCAGAGCTACAGGCTGGGGTCAGAGTGGCTGGAGAGCAGCAGGGCAGAGAGGGACCTGGGGGGTAAAAACACAGGAGTTTTTATGAGTGGGATCACAGTGAGGTTGTTATTTTTAGCTCTTATAGTACCAAACCCATGCAAAATTCTCTTGTGCTCATACTGGGAGAGCTCATGATCCAATTCAAACCTGACAGAGCACAATGACATTTTAAAACACCCAAAATACAGGGCAGAGGTTATAGCATTCCAGGTACATGGGTAAGCAGCAAAGGCTAGCATGGAAATGTAAATTTAGCAAAGTAATCTTATGAAGGGGAGGGGAAAAAATTAAGTAATAAAATAAAATTAAAGATCATAAAGTCAAATAAAATAAAATAAATAAGGAAATAATTTAACTCAATAAAAATACACTAAAATGAAATACAATGGAAGGCAATGCAATAAAGCTCAATTAAATGAAATAAAAGGACATTACATCCAATTTTAAAAATGCCTAAAAGAAAATACCCCAAAATGAAATCAAATTAAGAAAATCAATTCAATCAATTCAATAAATAAATAAATTGAAGTAAACCAAACCAAAATAAACCAAATTTATGCCTTTTATGTAGTGGAATTCCAAGTGATAATGACAGAGGTCTCTGTAATACTCCAAATGAGGTTATCCTTGCTATTAGAATGTTCAGTGCAGGAGAAATAAAAGTTAACAACTGATCAAATCAAATTAAAATATAGAATCCCCAGCATACCCTTTCATCCTGCTTTAATGGCATGTAGAAAGCACCTACTTAGAGAACCCAGTGAATCTGAGCAAATCTTCCTGCACAGATGTCAGGGACAAGGATTTCCCTCAGCCTTTTACAATATTCTTTTGAAGAGCTGCAAATCCAAAACAAAATTCAAATGTCCAATCACTTAGGGATTCTATATCCAGGGAGCTGAATCAGATCTTTTGTGAGAGCAAAGCCAGTCCAGCATCCAGGAGCTCTTTGAACTGCACATCCCATTTAAGTGTCCATTATGGGCTTGTACCTAAAGAACAAGAGATTGCTGGGCAGTGCTACAGGCTGGGGTCAGAGTGGCTGGAGAGCAGCCAGGCAGAGAGGGAACTGGGGCTAGTGGTTGATGGTAGGCTGAACATGAGCCTGCAGTGTGCCCAGGTGGCCAAAAAGGCCAATGGCATCCTGGCCTTCATCAGGAAGAGTATGGCCAGCAGGAGCAGGGAAGTCATTCTGCCCTGTACTCAGCACTGGTTAGGCCACACCTGGAGTCCTGTGTCCAGTTCTGGGCCCCTCAGTTTAAGAAAGATGTTGAGTTGCTGGAAGGTGTCCAGAGAAGGGCAACAAAGCTGGGGAGGGGTCTGGAGCACAGCCCTGTGAGGAGAGGCTGAGGGAGCTGGGGTTGCTTAGCCTGGAGAAGAGGAGGCTCAGAGGAGACCTTCTGTGTTAGCTCACAGGCTGGACTTGATCATCTCAGAGGTCTATTCCAGCCTCAATAATTCTGTGACTCAAGGTCCTTCTACATATTCAGTTGCTAATCCACTTTTAGATGTGAATCACACAAATCACTGATTCCTATGAAACCAAGGAGAAGGAGGTGCCCATGGTTTGGGAAGGTATCATAGTATCAGTCAGGGTTGGAAGGGACCACAAGGATCATCTAGTTCCAACCCCCCTGCCATGGGCAGGGACACCCCACACTAGATCAGGCTGGCCAGAGCCTCATCCAGCCTGGGCTTAAACACCTCCAGGGACAGGGCTCCAACCACCTCCCTGGACAACCCATTCCAGGGCTTCACCACTCTCATGGGGAAGAACTTCCTCTTCATCAATCAGTCTGAATCTCCCCACCTCCAGCTTCATTCCATTCCCCCTAGTCCTATCACTACCTGAGATCCTGAGAAATCCCTCCCCAGCCTTCTTGTAGCCCCCTTCAGATACTGGAAGGCCACAATTAGGTCACCTCAGAACCTTCTCTTCTCCAGACTGAACAGCCCCAACTCCTTCAGTCTGTCCTCATAGCAGAGCAGCTCCAGCCCTCTGCTCATCCTCATGGCCCTTCTCTGGACACCTTCCAGCACCTCCAGATCCCTCTTGTACTAGGGGCTCCAGAACTGGATGCAGTACTCCAGGTGGGGTCTCGGCAGAGCTGAGCAGAGGGGGAGAATCCCCTCCCTTGCCCTGCTGGCCACACTTCTCATGCTGCAGCCCAGGATCTGATTGGCTTTCTGGGCTGCAAGTGAACACTGAGAGCTCCTGTTGAGGTGGAGGATCAAGGTGGAGAATCAAGGTCTAAATAATTGTCAGCTCTCAGAGTTTAACAAACTCCCCCACAAACAACCACAAAACCAAACTAAACACAAACAATCCCCAACAGAACAGCAAGAGTGCTCACTTCATCCCCACTCTGCGAACTGGTACCCTTTATGGGTTTTGCTCTTTCTCTTCTCCATCCCCACTCTTCTTAATAATTCAGCACCTTCTTTCTTTAATCATATTATTGGAGGCAATGGACTGATGATTCATTTTGCTTTCTTTGCTCTTGCAGTGATGTCCATTAATGAAGGCTTGCTTTTCAGCACCATTGACTCACTTACCTACATTATTTATTTGCTTGAGCAGCTCAGTGTATCCAACTTCTTTGGCTCAGTGTAGCCAGTACTTATAGCTCAGATTATAGTTTCCTATTGATTTTCCCCTGGAAGATGTGTATGAAATGGATTGTGCTTTAAAGTGCCAAAAAGTGGTAAATGCAGAGATGAAGAAGGTGTAGCCAAACAGATAATGATTCCTCTTTCTGTAGCAATCTTTACATTTTGGTCTCCTTTCCATTTGGAATGAGTAAAAGGCTTTTGGAAACCTCAATGGTGCTGAAATTTCCACAAGGAAGCCCATTTGGGGCCTAAGGTATGAAATCAGATAGATACTTTTTGCCTTCTGCATTCAGCACAGACTACTGTTGCCCTCCAAATCAGAAAGCAGATCTGAATGTCTTCACCACCCAAGACCTATCCACTAAATCATCAGCTCCAGAAGACTTCATGTAAATCTTCAAGGAAAGAACATGTATTATGAAGATTTACTTCACAGAGCTGTTTCTCATATGTCAGTGATTGCTTATTGCTTTGCTTGCCCTGGCTCTAAGGAAACCAAGGCTCTTTGTGGGATATGTTGGTGTGGCTCAACTTCATTTATCAGTACCTTAAGTGCAGCCCCATGTCCCTTGTCTTCATTAAAAGAGTGGCCAGACACTGTTTTACTCCCAAAGGAAGTAAAATAAAGACTCTCTCATTGAGCTGGAAAGAAATACAGAGTTATATTCAAAAATATACAGGACAATACAGAACACATGAATCCTTAATCCTAATAGGTACACAGGATACAGGAAAACCCTCAAAACCTTTCCCCCAACCACACTAAATCACAATCATAGAATCATAGAATCAACCAGGTTGGAACAGACCTCAGACATCATCAGGTCCAACCTATTACCTCATACCTAACACCTCCTGTCAACTAAACCATGGCTCCAAGTGCCACATCCAAGCCTTTTTTGAACACCTCCAGGGATGGTGACTCTACCACCTCCCTGGGCAGCACATCCCAATGGCCAATTACTCTTTCTGGGAAGAACCTTCTCCTCACCTCCAGCCTAAACTTCCCCTGGCACAGCTTGAGACTGTGTCCTCTTGTTCTGGTGCTGTTTGCCTGGGAGAAGAGACCAACCCCCACCTAGCTCCTTTCAGGTAGCTGTAGAGAGCAATAAGATCTCCCCTGAGCCTCCTCTTCTTCAGGCTGAACACCCACAGCTTCCTCAGCCTCTCTTCATAGGGCTGTGTTCCAGACCTCTCCCCAGCTTCATTGCCCTTCTCTGGACACATTCAATGTCTCAATATCCTTAAATTGAGGAGCCCAGAACTGGACACAGGACTCCAGGTGTGGCCTACCCAGTGCTGAGTACAGGGCAGAATGATTTCCCTGCTCAGTCATTCTGCCCCCACACAAGCCCCAGTGCTCCTTTTCTCCCCACCATGCCTCCCTCCCATTAAGCCTGAACAGGCCAATATTGTGCAGGAAACATGAGTCAGGGCTCTGCAGACCACAAAGAGTCCTCCTGCCCCACTGGTACCAGATAAGGACTCCCTCCGTAGAGCCAACAGGAAGGAGAAAAGAGGCTGAGTTGGCCTTGCTGCCAACTTCTAAAGAGATAGCAGAATTATGGGGCTGGCTAACGAAATTACGGTTTCCTGGGTGCACTTCCTGCACAGTCTAGCCCCTGGAGGGCTTTCTGTCTCTGTGGGTGAGACTTCCAGTGCTTAACCCCACGACACCCCTGCTCCGAGGGATTTGGCTGGCCGTTCTCAGATGCAGACACAGTGCAGCTGCACAACCTGGGTTCAGGCTGTTTGGAAAAGTCCTGTGTGAGAAAGAACTCTAAGACGGGAGATGGTTGTACTCCCCTTGCTCAGAAGCTGCTTTCAAGCCCCTGCCCTTGCTCTTGGTCCCCATCAAGGGTCCCTGCTCATGTACCCTACGGACCCACTACCTTGACTTTTCAGCTTAGACCTGCACCTGCCTCACTACTACAGATTTTTCTGGCAGCCCCTAGCCTGTTGGCTGATCCTCATGACCATTACCACAACTTGTTGTTCTTTGAAATCTGTGGGACTGGACCTTTGTTAGTGCAATCACAGCCCTGCACCTGCCTTGGGTCACCCCTGGCTCTTGGCTCACCTTCCTTCAGAGAGCTTCCCGCTCTTGCCGCTCCCTGACATCTTTCTGTGTGGTAAGAAATCCAGGTGTAACACACCCTCCTTGGCCTCAGAAAAAAACAAGAGGGGAAAAAAATAGAAGACTAACACAGCAAGGGATAAAAATCCTCTGCAGGTCACCTTAGGCATTGCTTTTTGGCAGAAACCAATTTGAGTATTTATAGCCGAGCTAAAACCCATTGAAAGCAGAGGTCAAAATGGAAACACTGACCCTTAGCTACTGCAGGGCATGTGAGCACCACCTCTAAGTACTTGTAAGCTGCTTGCAATAAAAAAACCTCTTAGTTTTAGCCCTCCAAGTGTCAGTCCTCTGCACTGGTTAATATTATCAAGGGAATCCTTGCCTGACAGAATGTAATTTAGGATCCATTAAATATGATTACTTGGCCTTGAAAATGATGGATATTGAACAGAATTATAGGATCACTTTACAAAAGAAAGGTCTCTTTTACATCCTTTCTTGTGGGGCATTAAATAAAGTCTGAGAAAACTCCTAAGGGATTCCTGGCATTTATAGGTTACATTTATGAAAAGAAGGATTGATATTCATAATAAAAACTCTGGGAAAAAAAAGTCTCAGAGGGTGCTGTGGCAAGCACGTGGGCAGCTGTGACATGCCTAAAAAGTGAGTGACATGTTCACCAACTGTTTTCCTTGCTTCAGTTATACCAGAGAGATGAAAAGTGCCTTTAATTTCAGGCTAATCTTTCATGTTCTTTACTGGAATATTAACCCCAAGTGGTCTCCTTGGTTTTCCATACTTCTCACTGCAACTTCATTTGCAACTGTGTGCCAGTGGTTTCCAGATTTCTCACATCACTCTTTTCATCATACCCTTCACTAGCCATAGGAATAGTGTGGCCAGCAGGAGCAGGGAAGTCATTGTGCCCCTGTACTCTGCACTGGTTAGGCCACCCCTTGAGTACTGTGTCCAGTTCTGGGCCCCTCAGTTTAGGAAGGACATTGAGACACTTGAACGTGTCCAGAGAAGGGCAGCGACGCTGGGGAGAGGCCTTGAGCACAGCCCTGTGAGGAGAGGCTGAGGGAGCTGGGGTTGCTTAGCCTGGAGAAGAGGAGGCTCAGGGGTGACCTCATTGCCCTCTACAAGTACCTGAAAGGTGGTTGTAGCCAGGAAGGGGTTGGTCTCTTCTCCCAGGCAAGCAGCACCAGAACAAGAGGACACAGTCTCAGGCTGCGCCAGGGGAGGTTTAGGCTGGATGTTAGGAAGAAGTTCTATACAGAGAGAGTGATTGCCCATTGGAATGTGCTGCCCAGGGAGGTGGTGGAGTCACCATCCCTGGAGGTGTTCAAGAGGGGATTGGACGTGGCACTTGGTGCCATGGTTTAGTCATGAGGTCTGTGGTGACAGGTTGGACTCGATGATGTTTGAGGTCTCTTCCAACCTTTGTGATACTGTGATACTGTGATATGCTGAAAGTGAGTTTGTATGAAGGCTTGATATGCTTATGCTGCTTTAAACTAACTGAAGTCTAATCTGAAAACCATATTACAGGTACAGAACAAGTCTGACTTCTTCATGACTGAAGGATCTGCCCTGAAGTTCCAACATACAATGAAAACAGACAGTTTGATCTTACTCAAATTTCTCCCACTGGAATTTCTGATCAAAACAATGATAAACTAATTCAACTCCCATGTCTTTTTATTCCTTTTCCCATGGAAATACAGCCCCCCAAAATTAGAAAAATAAGATCATAGCATCACAGAATGGCTTAGGTTGGAAGGCATCTCAGAGATCATCTACTCCAACCTTCCTGCCATGGGCAGGGACACCCTTCAACTAGATTCGTCTGCTCAAGGCCTCGTCCAACCTGGCCTCGAATACCCCCAGACAGAAGGCAGCCACAACCTCCCTGGGCAACCTATTCCAGAGTCTCAGCACCTTCATACTAAGAACTTCTTCCTAAGATCCAGTCTAAGCCTACTCTCCCTCAGCTTCAAACCATTCCCCCCTGTCCTGTTGCTGGACAGCCTGATGAAAAGTCCCTCTCCAGGCTTCCCATAGGATCCCTTCAGGTATTGGAGATCTGTGAGCAGCTCCCTGCAAAAATGAATCCTTCTCTAGAATAACTTGAGAAAAAGGAAAAAACACAATACAATAAATCAGGAGATCTATTTTTGCTTTGATCTTCCTCATCTAAGCCTCTTTCCACACACCAAGCTGCCCTAGAAAGCTCAGTATCCTAAAATGAGCATCTTCACTCCAGTCAGTCTCTGTAGGTAAGGGTTCACCACACAGACACATTCCAGATGCTTTACCTGAATCTTCCTCATTAGCCACAAGGCAGGAGATTCATCACTAAGCCAAAAGCACATTCATCATCTACTTCAAAAGCAACATGAGGGAGAACTTCTTTACTGTAAGGGTCACAGAGCACTGGAACAGAATCCCCAGAGAAGTTGTGGAGTCTCCTTCTCAGGAGACTTTCAAGCCCCATCTGGATGCATTCCTGTGTGCCCTGTGCTAGATTCTATGGCCCTGCTCTGGCAGGGGGGTTGGACTCGATGATCTTCAGAGGTCCCTTCCAACCCTGTGATCCTGTATGTCTGGGCACAGCACAGGACATGCCCCACTGACAAATCTTGGCTTATGTGCTTTCGACTTTGAGATGAGGAAGAGCTTTAATGTCTTTTAGAGGGAAATTTTTCATGCCAGTATTGTCAATGAATTCCCTGACAACTGGGATTGCAGTTTGTATGTTGAGCACAGACAATACAAGACAGCTGATGCAGGCCTTGAACCATTGGCATCCACTGGCATCTAAAAAATGCTAATAGATCACCTCACATAGAATCACAGAATGTTAGGGGTTGGAAGGGACCTTCAATGACCATCTAATCCAAACTCCCTCCTAGAGCAGGACCACCTGGAGTAGATCACACAGGAATGCACTCAGGAGGGGTTTGGGTGTCTCCAGTGAAGGAGACTGCACAACCTCCCCGGACCAGCCTGTTCCAGGGCTCTGTCGGGGCCCCTCAGTCCAGGAAGGACAGGCAACTGCTTGAAAGAGTCCAGTGCAGAGCCACAAAGATGCTGAAGGGAGTGGAATATCTCCCTGCTGCAGAAAGGCTGAGGGAATCAGGGCTCTTGAGTTTGCAGAAGAGGAGCCTGAGGGGTGACCTCATTTATGTTTCTAAAGCTGTGAAGGGCAGTGTCAGGAGGACTGGGCCAGGCTCTTCTCACTGATGTCCAATGCTAGGACAAGGGGCAACGGTTGCAAGCTGGAGCAGAGAACGTAAGGAAAAACTTTTTCCCAGTGAGGGTGCCAGAGGCCTGGAACAGGCTGCCCAGAGAGGTTGTGGAATCTCCTTCACTGGAGACATTTAAAACCCAGTGACATTAAACTGCCTCTCTGGTTTCTTAGGTCTGAGTACATGCAGAGCACATCTCAAGCAAGTTTGACTGCTTCCAGAGGCAGCCTTCCTGCTACTTCACGTTATGTGTGATCCTTTTTACCTGTGTAAACAAGGCACAGTATTTTCTGGGACTACAGTGCATTAATTTATCCAGACAACAGCTGCAACATAAATCCAGAGCTGGGCAGACTTCAGGAAACCTGATTCTACAGCAAAGTAGGTTAACTCTGAGCTGTTGCTTGTTGGGTTTTTTGAACTAGCAGAAGAGTGACACTCAGCAGCCTCATGCCTCAGGCACACATCACATACATACACATGGATTTAAATTCCAGTTTTGCCAACTTCAGGGCAGAGATCTGCACTGGGATTTTCCACATCCCCTAAGAATGCCTTAGCTGTTTGTTTGTTTGTTTGTTTGTTTGGCAAGAGGAGCAATTTCACTATCCTGTTTCAGCCATGCTTGGCATAAAACAACTTCACCCCCTTCCCCCCCAAAAAACTTGTATTAAAACTAAAACCAACCCAGTTTTTAGTGAATGAGGGTTTTCTGATCAAAAGTTGGCTTCACCAAGCAAATCTTGACTAGTTCTGCACTAATTTTGGTAACTTTATAATATGGAAGAAAATTAATAATTAAGGCCCTCTATTGCTAATTAAATTGTTACTAAAGCATTTCCTGATGCCATCATCATAATTTCACGGTCCTTAGCTTGCAGACTAATCACAGAGTCACAGAATGGTAGGGGTTAGAAGGGACCTCCAGAGGTCATTGAGTCCAACTCCCCTGCCAGAGCAGGATCACCCAGTTCAGATCACACAGGAGCGCATCCAGGTGGGTTTTGGAAGTCTCCAGAGGAGACTCCACAACCTGTCTGGGCAGCCTGCTCCAGTGCTCCATCACCCTCACCATAAAAAAGTGTGTCCTCATGTTGAGATGGAAGCATTTAACCTCTCCCTTTTTAAAAGGAACCTGTTTACGTATCTGGGACTATTTAGCAACATAGGGAGAATCTCGATGTTTCATTGTTCTTTCCAGTACATAACTTGAAAATTCATGGAGATAGCAACACCTGAAAAGTTCTGTCAGCCACTTGGCTGCTAGGAGATGCAGAGAAGGAAAAAAAATATTACAGAATCCTAGAATGGCTTAGATTGGAAGGGACCTTAGAGATCATCTACTTCAGCCTCCCTGCCACGTTGAAGTGAGTCCAGAGGAGGGTCACAAAGATGATCCAAGGGCTGGAACACCTCTGCTATGAGGATAGGCTGAGGGAGCTGGGGTTGTTCAGCCCAGAGAAGACTAGGGGGACCTTAAGAGCTGCTTTCCAATACCTGAAGGGATCCTACAGGGAGGCTGCAGAGGCACTTTTCATAAGGGTGTCCAGCAACAGGACAAGGAGGAATGGTTTGAAGCTGAGGGAGAACAGGTTTAGACTGGATCATAGGCAGTATAAGGGTGGTGAGACTCTGGAGTAGGCTGCCCAGGGAGGTTGCAGATGCCTTCTCTCTGGGGGTGTTCAAGCCCAGGCTGGATGAGACACAGTAGCAATAGGCAGCCTTTGATCTATGTACTAAAAATCTTTATGAACTATGTGCCAATGTATGGAAATGCACATAAACCCATCTTTTTAATTTTGGGTGATTCAATTATTCCTTAAGACAGCAATCTGAGGTAGCCAGATTAGGTCAGAAGCATGTTGTTATGGTACAACACAGACCCTGGCAAACAGGAGCTTCTAAAGGAAGTGCTAACACAACCTTAGCACTTCAAGGGCAAAGGGTATAACCAAATTTCAAAACAACTGCATCTAGTCCCTTAAGGATATTGCCACCAGCTGGCTGTATGGCAGGAAAGTAGATGAGAACAGCACACAAGTAGAATCCATCAGGATTGGCTGATGGCTTTTGTCATATGTATTGGATGGTTTAAGATTATAATACACTACATGGTTTTCAGTGTTGTCTTTCTGTATATATGCTGCTATGATACAGGCTGGGGTCAGAGTGGCTGGAGAGAAGCCAGGTAGAGAGGGACCTCGGGGTGCTGGTCAATGGTAGGCTGAACATGAGCCTGCAGTGTGCCCAGGCAGCCAAGAGGGCCAATGGCATCCTGGCCTGCATCAGGAACAGTGTGGCCAGCAGGAGCAGGGAGGTCATCCTGCCCCTGTACACTGCACTGGTTAGGCTGCACCTCGAGCCCTGTGTCCAGTTCTGGGCCCCTCAGTTTAGGAAGGAGGTTGACTTGCTGGAACGAGTCCAGAGAAGTTAGTGAGGGGTCTGGAACACAGCCCTGTGAGGAGAGGCTGAGGGAGCTGGGGTTGCTTAGCCTGGAGAAGAGGAGACTCAGGGGTGACCTTATTACTCTCTACAACTACCTGAAGGGAGGTTGTAGACAGGCAGATGTTGGTCTCTTCTCCCAGGCAGCCAGCACCAGAACAAGAGGACACAGTCTCAGGCTGCGCCAGGGGAGGTTTAGGTTGGATGTTAGGAAGAAGTTCTATACAGAGAGAGTGATTGCACATTGGAATGTGCTGCCCGGGGAGGTGGTGGAGTCACCATCATTGGAGGTTTTCAGGAGAAGACTTGATGGGGTGCTTGGTGCCATGGGTTAGTTGTTTAGGTGGTGTTGGATTGGTTGGTGGGTTGGACGCAATGATCTTGAAGGTCTCTTCCAACCTGGTTTATTCTATGTAATTCTATGTAATTCTATGATGCTGAAGTAGTCCAGCAAGTTGTACTGCAGTATACATTTGCTTTGCACAGCCCTCTTCTCCCTCTGCTCTCAGTGTGAACCTAACAAGAAGCTGCAACACCCAGGCTGAAGAGACAAACATTTTAATTCTGTGAGACAATTTAAAAAGGTGTCATAGACTCATAGAATGGTTGGGTTTGGAAGGGCCCTTCAATGCTCCTCTAGTCCAGCCCCACTGCAGACAGCAGGAACATCCTCCACTAGATCAGGTTGCCCAAAGCCTTGTTGAGTCTGACCTTGAATACCTCAAGGGATGGGGCCTGCTTTTTGACTAAGAGAGAAAGCCAGAGCTGTAAATTAAGGAATGCATCAAGGTTTTCAGAATCCCCAAATAGAGTCCCCATGTATCAGTGACCATGCTGCTGGGCACAAATAGTTTCAGTGTCACTTTTGAAGCCAAACATGTAATTTATCTAAAGTGTTTAACCACTGGAAAGCTTTCAGGGTTAGCTCATGGTAACCTGCTCAGTACTGCCAGTAAGAAAGCTGCTGCTTCTGTGTAACTCAGTGCTGTACCTTACATGAAATCACTTTCTGGAACTTCATGCAGCTTGCTTATGCCATTAGTCTGTGCAGTGATATCAGATGACTTATGTCAAGCAAGCAAGGTGTTCTGGACTTTGCCCTAAAAGATTCTCAACATCCCCTCTAGGGCAAGGATAGGGTTTGTAAACAGATGGAAATACAGCTACTTCCAGATTTTAAAAGCAGCACATGGAGCTCTTAGGATTGACCTCATCTGGAGTACTCTGTCCAGCTCTGGAGACCTCAGCACAGGAAGGACATGGACCTGATGGAGCAGGTCCAGAGGAGGGACAACAAAATGATCACAGAGCTCTGTTAGGAAGATAGGGGAGCTGGGGTTGTTCAGCCTGGAGAAGAGAAGACTTCAGGGAGACCTAAGCAGCCTGCCAGTACCTGAAGGGGCTACAAGAAGGCTGCAGAGGGACTGTTTGCAAGGGCCTGCAGGGACAGGATGAGGGGCAGTGGTTTGAAATGAGAGAAGAGCAGATTTAGATTGGATGTGAGGACCAAGTTCTTTACCATGAGGGTAGTGGAACACTGGAACAGGTTGCCCAGGGAGGTAGTTGAGGCCCCATCCTTGGAGATATTTGAGATGAGGCTTAACAGGACTCCGGGCAACCTGATCTAGTGGAGGATGTCCTTGCTGACTGCATGGGGGTTGGACTAGATGGCCTTCGGAGGTCCTTTCCAACCCAGACCATTCTATGGTTCTATGATCTAAGCTCTATTCCTTTGCTTAAAGGACTTCAAGAAGACTTAAACTACAAGTAGAAAGCTGACAACTTCAGTAAGATACAGCAAAAGCTTGCCAGTCTGTGGAAGGCAGCAACGGGACCCTGAGAAATCAGTGAGTTTGAGCTTTCAGATGCAAAGGGTAGAAGACACCTGGGGGCTGGCATTTGAGTGGGAAAGTGTTACACTCTCTTGACAATTTTGGAGTACTCAAGGAGGCACAACTATTTTTGTAACTCATGTTACAAAAATGAAGGTCATTTAAAGCTGAAGTCAGGAGGGTGAAACACTCTGAGATGGAAAACATTTTTTACCTTAATATCCAATCCTACAGGCCTTATGTGAGTAAAAATCTATCCTTAGAAGCCAAAAGTTTCTTTTCCTCCAAGTTACTAATTTTGTGCTGCCTGCAGGATGGCTTTAGATGACACCAAGTACATTTGTCCAATTCCAACATATTCCTTGTGTTATCAGAAGTACCTGAACTACTTGTAACTCCATGTGAGACTTCGGTCCTGGTTTTCAAAGCAGCTTTGTGCAGATTCTTGCACCTGCTTTCTTGACTACACAGGCCTCAGAAACAAACTGCTTCTGGAGATAAGAGCCTACCCACTTCATGACTAGATAGCAGTTTTGAAAAGGTAGTATTTCAAGCCTTTAACATGAGCCTTAAACCTGACAGCAGACCAGCCCAGGCTGCAATGCACCTCTAGAAATTCTGTAGTTCAAATCTCTGCCCAAAACAGTCAGCAAGAGCAGGCAGCTGGCTCAAGCACAGGTCCAGTCAGGTACTGAGTATCTCTGAGGATGGAGACTCCACAGCCTCTTTGGTTAACCTCTTCCATTGTTTTACCTTTGTCAAAGCACAGAAGGTTTGTTTTGGTGGTGGGGGGGTTTTTTTCTTGTGTTTTTTAGGTGAAATTTCCCACACTTGAGTCTGTGCCTCTTGCTTCTTGTCCTTTCAGTGGACCATCAAGAGGAATGTGGCTCCAGCTTCTTTACTCCCTCCCATTATATATTCATACACATTGATAAGACCATACTTAAGCTATGTCTTCCTGAGGCTAAACAGACCCAGCTCTCTCAGCCTCTCCTCATGTAACAGATGCTCCTTAGCTATCTTTAGTGGCCTTTGGCTGGACTCATTCTAGCATGCCCACCTCTTGCAGTGGGCACAGGACCAAGAATATGTTACTTATCTCCAGCTCTGGTTTTGTTTGTGTTCATTTGGCTGGTTCCATGAAAGGAATTAATTTCCATCTTACTTCAAGTAGTTTTGCAGCTCCACTCCTGCATACATTGGCAAGATACTGCAATGTTTCGGTGCTCTAAGCAATGCTTCATCACTCAAAGGCCACCTGGGCCAGCAAATGGCATTGAATGTGCAAAGTCAGGCACAAAAGCCTACACATTATACACAGCATGTGCAATTTCATCTTGCATTTGATTTTTCTCCCCCCCTTCTAGATCACCAGAATTCCTTTTCAAATGAAACAAATGAATCTACAGGAAGGGGGAAAAGAGAAGAGGAACTTTCTATGGAGTATGTCAATCTGTAGATTAATTAATACATTGATTGCATTTGAGAGCCTTCAGGTACCTGTCCTCCCACTGAGATACCCACTGTGCAATCAGTGCTAATTTAAAAATCAATTGCTCTTCTGTAGTAATTAAATTTGTCCATTTAAATAGATATAATTGATAGAGCCTGCAACTCATTTCAAAGCAGTGATACTTTAGGGATTCTAGAGATTAAGAGCTGCAAGAAAGCAATTTCAGGGGTTTTTTTTACTCACCAAATGAGCATCTAAATAAACAGTTTTGTCTATCAGTTTAAAAACACTGTGCCAGATAGGAATTTCATCTCAAAAGATAGTGTCATACAAAGCAAAATATGGTGCTAGGCAAAGCCAAAAAGTTAAAGGAAGTGACTTTACTTAGCTACTGCTACATCTCAAAGGTATTAGAATAGGATAGGATAGGATAGGATAGGATAGGATAGGATAGGATAGGATAGGATAGGATAGAATAGAATAGAATAGAATAGAATAGGAATAGGAATAGGAATAGACCAGGTTGGAAGAGACCTTCGAGATCATCACATCCAACTTTATCATCCAACACCACCTAATCAATTAAACCATGCAACCAAGCACCCTATCAAGTCTCCTCCCAAACACCTCCAATGATGGTGACTCCACCACCTCCCCAGGCAGCCCATTCCAATGGGCAATCACTCTCTCTGTGTAGAACTTCTTCCTAACATCCAGCCTAAACCTCCCCTGGCACAGCTTGAGACTGTGTCCTCTTGTTCTGGTGCTGGCTGCCTGGGAGAAGAGACCAACATCCGTCTTGTCTACAACCTCCCTTCAGGGAGTTGTAGACAGCAATAAGGTCACCCCTGAACCTCCTCTTCTGCAGGCTAAGCAACCCCAGCTCCCTCAGCTTCTCCTCACAGGGCTGTGCTCCAGACCCCTCCCCAGCTTTGTTGCCCTTCTCTGGACACATTCCAGCAACTCAACATCCTTCCTATTGTATTTTTTGTATTGTAAAAAATAATGTGAAACAAAACAAAGTAATTGTTCTTATATTTCACAGAACTTGAAGTGTTGCCTGCAAAACCTTGTCCTATTCTTTTAAAATTTCTCCTTTTTTCTTCTTCTTTTTTTAATGATATGAGGCTCTAGCATTTTATAAGTCTGGTTGAATAAAGTTTGCTTCTCTCTACAATGTCCTTAAAAGTTGCTTTTGAGCATTCAGAAAGAGTTTCTTACTTTTGCCATGCAGAATCACAGAATGTCAGGGGGTTGGAAGGGACCTTGAAAGTTCATCCAGTCCAACCCCCTGCCACAGCAGGATCACTTAGAGTAGATCACACAGGAATGCACCCAGGCAGGTTTTGAGTATCTCTAGAGAGGGAAACTCCACATCCCCCCTGGGCAGCCTGTTCCAGGGCTCTGTCACTCTCACAGTAGAAAAATGTTTCCTCCTGTATCCATGGAACTTTCTATGCCTCAACTTCCACCACTGCCCCTTGTGCTGTCACTGGGCATCACCCAGCAGAGCCTGGCTCTGGGCACTCACCCTTTACATCTTTATAAACATGAATGAGATCACCTCTTAGTCTCCTCTCCAAGCCCCAGCTCTCTCAGTCTCTCCTCATAAGGAAGATGTTCCACTCCATCATTTCTGTGGTTCTGTGCTGGACTTTTTCAAGCAGTTCCCTGAGGTCCTTCTTGAACTAAGGGGCCCAGAACTGGGCACAATATTCCAGATGCAGTCTCACCGGGGCAGAGTAGAGGAGGAGGAGAACCTCTCTCAACCTACTTATCACACCCCTTCTGACACACCCCAGAATGGCATTGGCCTTCTTGACCACAAGACCACAGTGCTGGCTTATGGTCATCCTTCCACCCACCAGGACCCCCTCCTTAATCAAACCAAGTACAGAGCTTGCACATGGAAAATAAGCATTTTTTGCTATTCATTAAACATCTCCCCTCGAGGCACTTCATTGTTATTCACCAGAGGGCTTTAAGATGGACTATTTAGGGAGGAAAAAAGCAGAAAAAGGGACAAAGGGAAAAGGGAGAAACCTAAGACTAGCATGAAATGTGTATTCACAGTTTTAAAAGTCATTGCAACTGAGTTCAGCCCTGAGGTGGCATTAATTGACACATTAGCAAGTTATATACTGTGTTATGTGCCTGTTTAGCCTGGAATTCAATACAAATAACACCAGGGAAATCACTCTAACACACTGCACATACAGCATGTGTTTGAAGTAGGGAACACCTTACATGAGCAGACACAACATTAATGATAACATCTTGCAGTTAACCCAGGGACTGCCCCTGCAACTCCTATAATTGAATTGCCAACTGTCAGTTCACAGAGGCATCTTTACAATGCTTTAAGGCAAAAATCTTATGATTCCTAAAAATTAAAGAGAATTGAAATTTATCTGAAACATCACAGAATGTTAGGGGCTGGAAGGGACCTCCAGAGATCATCAAGTCCAATCCTCCTGCCAGAGCAGGATCACCTGGTGCAGGCTGCACAGGAATGCATGCAGGTGGGTTTTGAAAGTCTCCATAGAAGACTCCGCAACCTATCTGGGCAGCCTGTTCCAGTGCTCTGGGACCCTCACAGTGAAGAAGTGTATCCTTGTGTTGAGGTGGAACCTCCTGTGCTCCAGCTTGTACCTGTTGTTCCTTGTCCTAGCACTGGACCCCACCAAGAGCATAGCACCTTCATCATGACACCCACCCCTCAGATACTTCCCTTCCCTTCTCCAGACTAAACTGCCCAGGGTCTCACGGTCTGTCTTCATAGCAGAGACGTTCAAGTCCCACAGTCATTCTTGTAGCTATCCATTGGACTCTCTCCAGCAGATCTGTGTCTCTCTTGAACTGGGGATCCCAAAACTAGCCATAACCTTACAGGTGCAGGCTCATCAGGGCACAGTATAAGGGGACAAGAACCTCCCTAGACCTAGACCTGCTGGACACACTTATTTTTATGCACCCCAGGATGCTCTTGGCCCTGTTAGCCACAAGGGCACGTTGCTGTCCCATGGAGAACATGCTGCCCATTGGGACTCCAAGGTCCTTCTCCATTGAGTTGCTTTCCAGCAGGACAACCCCTAGTCTCTACTGGTGCCTGATATTTTCTGACTGTGGGAAAGAACAAGACCCACCTCCAGAGATCAAGTCCAGCCCCCCTGCTAAAGGAGGTCTGCCTATGTCAGGTTGTACAGGAATGTGTTCAGGCAGGTTTTGAATGTCTTCAGAGAAGGAGACTCCATAACCTCTCTGGGAGCCTGTCCCAGTGCTCCATCAGCCTCAATAAGGAAAAAAATGAAGACTTGCTTTATGTTTGGGTGGAACTTCCTGTGCTCTGTTTGCGTCCATTGCCCCTTGTCCCATCACTGGGCACCAGGGAAAAGTGAAAAACGCAGGAGGCTGAGCAAGCTTGATACTTTCTGACTCTGCTGAGTGAAATATAAAGTCAAACAAACCAACTCCTGCACCTCCCAGAGATGGGGTCAGTGAGCTGGCATGGTTAGGCACCCCCTAATTCTACCTACAACTCCCGAATAACTTGGAAAGCTGCCCACAAAAGACCACAGCCCCATCACAGCCCCAAGCTTGCCTGGCAAGATCAATGAGCACAGTGAAAAAGCACCAGCTGTAGTACTGACCAAAGGCAATTGTCTTGCCATCCTATAAACACTGATCCTACAGTGAGGCCCATTGGAGCTCTGCTGGAGCACACTGGGCTGTGTCTCAGTATCTCCTCCTGGGCGGGGATGCCTCTCAGGCTTGACTCTGGCCATCTGCTGGTAAAGCTGACGAAGGGAAGATCATCTGCTTGTGATAAGCTGACAAAGGGAATCACTGTCCATCTGGCAAGGCTGACAGCAGGGCAGAGCCTCCACTTGTAATAAGCTGGTGAAGGGAGCATGAGAGTTTGCAATTTCATAAAATCCTGGAGATCCCAGGGTGCCCAAATTCATTATAATGTGCAATGTCTCAGTCACAGGGTAAGCTCTAAATACAGCTCTGTGTCTGTGTTACTTGCTTTTGCCTGGGGAGCTTTGCTAAATCCTGTGAATCATTGCATTAAATACAGCCAATCATTGATTTTTGACTGATTAAGCATTGCTGTTTTCTAAGTGACCACAGCAGTGCTGATACACTTTAAATGCTGTTTCTGTATTTAAATGGAATAGAATAGAATAGAATAGAATAGAATAGAATAGAATAGAATAGAATAGAATAGAATAGAATAGAATAAACCTGGTTGGAAGAGACCTTCAAGATCATCATGTCCAACCCATCATCCAACACCATCTAATCAACTAACTCATGGCACCAAGCACCCTATCATGTCTCCTCCTGAACACCTCCAGTGACGGTGACTCCACCACCTCCTCAGGCAGCCCATTCCAATGGGCAATCACTCTCTCTGTGTAAAACTTCCTCCTAACCTCCAGCCTAAACCTCCCCTGGTGCAGCCTGAGACTGTGTCCTCTTGTTCTGGTGCTGCCTCAAGTCTCAAGTGTATGTAAGAAACACAGTATTACATTAAAGTACCACACTGAAGTCCCAACACCCAAATCCTCTTAGGCATGAACTGCTGACCATGTCTGGGACAAGGAGTAGACCTAACCTTATTCTCTGAAGGAGTTTGGAGAGCAAGGGGGGCTGTTCTGAAGTTCAAGACAAAATGGAAGGATTTCCCTTAGCTCTTACACTCCCAATCTCCTCATATGGTTATTCATAAACTGTTGACCAGGTCTAAGCTCGGATCTAGCCACACCTAGGCTCCTCTCTGAGGAGTTTGGAGAGCAAGGAAGTCTATTCTGAAATCCTAATAACTCAACCACTGCCCTCCTGCTCCCAGCTCCCACAAAAATCACCCTAGCCCAACTCCAAGTCACTTTTTATGTATAAAAATCTCTTCACCTAAGTGTTTTAATGCAAGCAGTGGAATCCATTTCCTTTACCGTAAGTCAAGCAGTGACCTTCCCGGCAAAGGAAACCTTGATTAACCTTTGTTGGTTTTTGCTCTATCAAATTAATTTAAGCCTTGTCCAATGATTAACCTACCTCAGTAAAACTTACTGCTGCCTTTTTGCTGTGTGAGCTGCAATTTGCTCATTCCACAGCAAGCAGAGCCTCAGACTAGGATTCTGCAACAAGTGATTTAAGGGATTTAAAGGAGGCCATTCAAAACCCCTGTGACAAGCTATCACTAGAGCCAGGGATGGTTAAGCTCTTGAGTGCCAACCTAGATCACAATCACAGAGATTATTTCACCACACTCCTGTTTTATTTGCCTGTGCTCTTGAGCTTTGGCCAGAGACCTCATGAACTGGGGAGGGGATTGCCTGTGTGCCTTCCTTCAATCTCCACTCAGTCACGCCTGGCTCATTTAATACTTGGAAAATGCTTCTTTAAGTGATGCTGATGTACACAAGAAACATCTGATGTGCAAGCAAAAGAATTTCTTGATTAGAAGTTAGGCAAATGCCTCAAAATTCCTCTGTGTTCCATTTTCCTCTAGGTCTATCTGTCATTTCTGTGCACAAGACAAAAAAAGTGCTTAATAGAAATCAGTTGGATGCAGGGAATTACAAACTGTAAATATGAAATCACAAGGCTTTGAGAGAGCTGCTCAGTATTTCAAATGACTTTTTTCCCCCCCCTCATTGCTGTTAGTGTGATTCCTCCCCTCTGTTCTGCTCTTGTGAGACCCCACCTGGAGTACTATGTCCAGAAACTGGACATTAGGAAACATTTTTTCCCTGCGAGAGTGGTCAGGGATTGGAATGTGCTGCCCAGGGAGGTGGCTGAGTTGCCAAGCCTGGATGTGTTTAAAGGTGGTTTGGATGTGGTGCTTGGGGATATGGTTTAGGGGTGAATCTTGTAGAAAAGGGTTAATGGTTGGACTTGGTGATCCTGAGGGTCATTCCAACCTGAACGTTTCTGTGATTTCTGTGAAAATTCTTCGGTGTGAGGGTGCTGGAGCCCTGGAGCAGCCTGCCCAGAGAGGCTGTGGAGTCTCCTGATTTGGAGAGATTCCAAAGCCACCTGGACATCACGCTCCTAGGATCACAATGACGATACAAGATGTGGGAAGAAAGTGTAAGTGAATAACTGAAATCAGTTTAGAGTTAAAATAAACCCACTTTCCACTCATAGGAGGTCTTGCATCGTTGCTACAACATTGCAACCTTATCTCCTGCAAACCCTTCACGTTTCATTTCTGGCATCATAAAAGCAAACAATTGATTGCCTCAGTTTATGTTTTCTACTGAAGCACATTGAGTGAATTCACCTGGTTTGTTATAATTGGGCTAAGACTGAATTCAGTATTTTGGGGCTACAGTCTCTGCTAACTCCCCAAACTACACAAGCAGACCTTCAGCGGGTATCCATTGCTGCAGCTTCATTAAAATCCAAAAGGGCTACAACAATCCACAGCAGCTGTGGATCTGCTACATTAGTTTCTTACTCAGCTGCTTGCATTCTTGCTCAGAGCCAGCCGGAGCTTTCATGAAGAACAGACTGCTACTACTGGTTACAATTTGAAATAAAAGGGCTGCTTTAAAAAGAAGCAGCTATATAATTGAGTGATCTGCAAGCATTAAAGGATTAATATTTTTGTGGGGTTGGTTTTTTAATAGCTTTATGAGGTGCACGTGGCAAGTATTAGGCACTCTGTATAGCTGGGAAACTGATATTTAGAAAGCTAAGTGGCTTGCCTGTGGTCACACAGCGTTTCCAAGCTTTCAGCTATAAGCTGTCCCAGTCTCCATTTTAACTCCCAAGACTTGCCTGTCTTTCAATGAGGTTAATAAATGATAGCATGTTATTGAGGTAATGACCAACACTAATCACAGAATCACCAAGGTTGGAAGAGACCTCAAAGATCATCGAGTCCAACCCGTCACCACAGACCTCATGACTAAGCCATGTCACCGAGTGCCACGTCCAATCCCCTCTTGAGCTGTGCTCTTCAGCATTTCAGCTCCACTGCAATTTTTCTGTTCTGTGGCATTAAAATTTGGCTTATGTGTTGCAAACTACGTCAGGTATTCTTTACTACCACTGGTGATGAGAGTGAGTTGATTTCTAATACTGCTAAATGAAGAAGTAGTGATTGTTCAGCAGTCATTTCCAGATATCAAAGAATACGACTCAAGGACAGTTCTGCAGAGGTATGAGGGCCTGCAAAATGTTCTTATGCATAAGCCTGTAAATGCTGCCAACTTCTTATTCATGAATGTGCCTCACTATATTGTCCTTTCACAGGCTCACAGGATGGCAGGGGTTGGAAGGGACCCAAAGAAACCATTGAGTCCAACCCCTCTGCCAGAGCAGGACCATACAATCTAGCTCAGGTCACACAGGAACACATCCAGACAGGTCTTGAAAGTTTCCAGGGAAGGAGACTCCACAACCTCTCTGGGCAGCCTGTCCCAGTGCTCTGGGACCCTCACAGTAAAGAAGTTCCCCCTTGTATTGAGGTGGAACCTCCTGTGCTGCAGCTTACATCCATTGCTCCTTGTCCTATCCCAGGGAGCAAGTGAGCAGAGCCTGTCCCCTCCCTCCTGACCCCCAGCCCTCAGATATTTAGAAACATTTATTAAATGCCCTCTCAGTCTTCTCTTTTCCAGACTCAAAAGCCCCAGGTCCCTCAGCCTATCCTCACCAGGCAGTGCTCCAGACCCCTAATTGTCCTCTTAGTCCTCTGCTGGACCCTCTCCAGCAGATCCCTGTCTCTCTTGAACTGGGGAGCCCAAAACCGAAGGCAGTACGCAAGATGAGGTCTCAGCAGGGCAGAGTAGAGGGGGAGGAGAACCTGTCAGGTACTTATAGAGGGTGATAAGGTCTCCCTTCACCCTCCTCTTCCTCAAACTAAACAGTCTCAGTTCCCTCAGCTGCTCTTCATCAGACTCATTCTCTGGGCCCTTCACCAGCTTAGTTGCTCTTCCTTGCACAGGCTCCAGCCCCTCAATGCCTTTCTCGTGTTGAGGTGTCCAAAACCGAGCCCAGCACTGAACACAGAAGGTGAACCTCTGCAAGCCTGCTCCTTCCGTGCGCACGTTACTGGGCTTCCTTACACTTCCGGGAGCTATGCTTCCTTCCCCTCTCCCTTCCAGGCACCACTTCCCAGCGTTTTAGGCAGCTGGCTTTGGCCTTCAGCACCTTGATCGCACAACCGGCTAACTCCACCACCAGTCTTTAGCTGCAACCCCTGCAAGCACCTTCCTTTGCTTTTGCCTTCTTTGCAGCAGCACCCGGGGACGTTTTCTGCCAAGACGAAAACGAAGGGCCGGGAGCAGCTTCCCGGCGCTCCGGCGCGGCCGCAGCCCGGCCCGGCGCCCGGGAGCGGCGGCGGCAGGGGGGCAGGATTGTGAGGGGAACGGAAAGCTCCGGCCCGGGTTTCCCGGCGTCCCGCTGCCATCCGGGTAGGAAGAATTTAAGCGGCAGCAATCCCGGGAGGAGTGAAGGAACGTAGAGGTGTGGTGGTTGTCTTTTCGGGTCGTTTCCTTTTTTGTCCTCGGGGGCCCCCGGTCGCCGGCCTTCCCTTGCGAGCTCGGCGGCGGCCTCGGGCCGCTGGGCCAGGAGCGGCCGCGGCGCTGCCGCCCGCCGGCGCCGCGCGCCTGGGCGAAGCCTCTGAGCATCGCCGGGCGCGGGTGCGGCTGCCGGGGGGGGGTGGCGGCGGGCGGCCCGCCGGCGGCCGGGGCTCGCAGGGCGCGGTGCAGGAGCCGCGGCCGGGCAGGCGCGGCCTCAGCAGGGAGCCACCTTCCCGCTGCGGAGAGGCGCCCGCCGCCCGTCTCTGTCGCGGCCTGCTTGCTGTAAGAGCTGCCTCGCTGATGGCTTTTCAGCTTTGAACGGGATTTAAGTGTGTCCTGGTGGGGGGGAGGGGGATGTGGGTGTGTGGGGGGAGGGTGGTGTCACTGCCGGGGGTTCGGGCCCCTTCGAGCAGAACTTGGGTTTGCTAAGCCTTAAAGCAGCCCTCCTTCACCACCGGGTGATGTTTGGCTTTGGAAACCGCTACGAAAAATAAATGGAAGACGGGGAAGAATGAGGGGGGTTAGCTTGGAGGAGCTGCTGTTGATTTCTACATTAGCTTGCAGGTGAAGGTTACATTTCTGATGTAGTGTTTTTCCTCTATTGCAGCAGCCTAAGCCTTTCCCTAGGGATAGAGGGGTGAGGAAATCTTGCCTGCAATGTGTTTGTGTCTTAGATACTTCTCTCTTGCACGCTATACATACTGCATAAATCAAAAGTTAGATTTTTTCCCCCCTTTCTGGTCCGTAGTTAATGTTACAAAAGGCACCTTAAGTTTCCTTACACATTTATTAGTATAATGAATTTTCTTGTCATACTGTCTGGAAAACTGTAAGCACTAGCATATCTCAAAGATCTGAGGATAGATGAAAAAGAATAACGTGGAAGAATCCCTCAGTGGCAAATCTGGCAATGTACTGAATTTTCCATTTCTGAAGGGGCTGCTTTTGTGTTAGTAAGTCAAAGGAAAACGAGCCAGAATATCGATCTGGTGTAGTGTCAGCCATATGGGGGTGGGAATGGGAGAGAAAATGGTGCAAGTGGGTTGGTTTTTTGTTTGGTTTTTTGAGACTTCCAGTGTTGGAGATTGAGTGATCTCCTCACACAAGTTATTTATAAGTTCATTAAGGAAAAACTTTGCAGCTGTAAGGGCTGTACTTGAGTAGTCTGTGCTATGATTTGAAGCCATTTCTAGGCAATTATAAATGGCTTGAGGAACAGCTTATTCCTGTTTTCTGTAAAGCTGGTTCTTGTGGTTTGGTTTGCTGTTGTCTTTTTTTATTTCTTTTCTAACCAGGTCTCTTTAATTTTAATTTAAACATTAGTAGCTACTTTTATCTTTCCCTGTATATTATGCATTCGAGCTCTGATCATTCTTGAGCCTCTTCTCTGAGTTCATTCCAGTGAGTTCATAGGCTTGACTCAATTTGAAGGGCAGTATCAAAACTGGATAGGGTACTCCAGATGAATTCTAAACAGTAGTGAGCAGTGTGGAAGATTTATGTGCTAGTAAAGCTTTGCATTTGTTTGTGCATGCTGTTGGCACATTCCACTTCTGTTCCAGCTTAGATTCTAGGTCTTTCCTGCACAGCAAAAACCTAGTAAGTTGTTCTCTTTCCAGTTGATTATCCTTGCTTGCATTGAGGATCTTGCATTTCTTGTTAACATGCCCATACTGCTTATTTTTTAATGTTTCTTTTCATTAAAGAGGGAACAAAAAAACCCCAACCAACCCAAACCCAACAACCCCACCCCACCTTTTCAGGTTGTTAATTCTAATCTTTCATAGTTTTCTTCCATCAGGTTTTCATGTTGTTGCAACTTGCTGCCATCTGTAATATTAACAACCATAATCTTTACTTAATCATTAATACTAGACTTGGGAGGATTCTTTGTGAACCTTCAGTGGCCTGCATTACTTCCCGATTCAATGTTTCGGCATGACCTTGCAGCCAAGATGAAAATGAGCATCGAGTTAGTATTAAATTGGACCTGTGCCACAAACAAAATCTCTTCTTTCTCGTAAGGAAGTACCTTTTATGACTCTAATTAGGGCGAGCTTGTGTACTTCCAAGGCTGGCAGGAGGCAGGAGCTCATCTTCTGCTCTTTGATCTTTAGCAGCAGCATGTTTATTCCTTAGATGTGCAAGGCACAGAGCTCCCTGAAATAGATGTGGAGAAGTCTCTTCTTAGTAAATAGGATTGGAAAATATATTTGGGCCATGCAATAATGCCCATCTGAGTGCCTTTCTCCTTCCTCTGCATACCCTAAGTTTGCCTCATCTGAGTCTTTAGCCTTTCACAGGGCAAAAAAGACCCCCCCCACTCTGATTTTAACACCTTGTACTTTAGAGCATTTTGCTCATGCACCAAATAGAATCTTAAAAAGATTGCCAAGCTACCTACAAAATCCCTCGTGGAATATGCCACAGCTGTCTCTTACTTTGGCCTCTTTATTTCTTTTACCTGTCACTAGACTGCTTGAGCAGTTTCCCAATCTGTAAATTAGATCTGTATGACAGTATGTTAACTAAAATTCATCCATTTTTACAGTTCTTTCTCAGGAGGTTTTCCTTCCCTGCTAATGGTGGCTGCCTTGAGCTGCGCAGAAACTTTCCACAGAGCAAAGAAGCTTTTCTCATGTTCTCAGCCTGCCTGTCTCAAGCTTCACAGTAGCACAAACTAGAAAGCATTTGGTGTCACACACTGTCTCTTTAAACTCCCAGCTTTCACATGATATGACAACAGCTGGGAGAACAAGGGGGTCTCCTAAGAGTGGTGTTTTCTTATGTCTTGAAAAGAAAACTGAAACTATGTAGATGTTAAAATTCTATGGGAAAAGACAATAGGAAGGGAAAAGCTGATTTTTCTCAACTGCTTCAGAGCACTGGGAAATTCCATTCTGAACTATTTCAGTGAGATTAGGGAACTCCTCACTACTGTCATGACAACTGCAGCTAAGGTATCATAGTATCAGTCAGGGTTGGAAGGAACCACAAGGATCATCTAGTTCCAACCCCCCTGCCATGGGCAGGGACACCTCACACTAGATCAGGCTGGCCAGAGCCTTATCCAGCCTGGGCTTAAACACCTCCAGGGCTGGGGCCTCAGCCACCTCCCTGGACAACCCATTCCAGGGCTTCACCACTCTCATGGTGAAGAACTTCCTCCTCACCTTCAGCCTGAATCTCCCCACCTCCAGCTTCATTCCATTCCCCCTAGCCCTATCACTACCTGATATCCTGAGAAGTCCCTCCCCAGCCCTCTTGTAGGCCCCCTTCAGATACTGGAAGGCCACAATTAGGTCACCTCGGAGCCTTCTCCAGACTGAACAGCCCTGACTCCTTCAGTCTCTCCTCACAGGAGAGGTGCTCCAGCCCTCTGCTCAAACTTGTAGATATCCAGGTGTTTAATAAGGCCCACAGTTACACAGAATCACAGGAATCCTAGGATGGTTTGGTTTGGAAGGGACCTGTGAAGGTCATCTAGTCCAGCTCCCTGTGATTATATACAGAAACATATCTGTTAGAGGTCGAATGACCCTCCCAGGTGGCCAGGTTTCTTTCCATTAAGCTTAAGAAAAAATCTTGCTTCAGCAAACATTTTCAGACTTCTGTGCAGGTGTCTCAAATCTCTGTAACTTGCTTTGCATTGTGGTAGGCTTTTATTCTTTGCAGTCACTACTAATGGCCTTTTTAGACACTTTGGAATTGTTTTTGAAACTAGGGAAATTCACTCTTTGTGAAGGGAGAGGGCTTTTGGAGACACTTGAGTAGGTCATTTCTTTTTATTCTGGTAGGCAGAAAGAATACACAACTTGTGAGTTGTAGAATCAAAACACCACAAATCATAGTGAGTAGAAATTGTCCTAACAATTATGCTGTTGCTTTCAAGTTTGCTTCCTTCATTCATTCCCCCTTTTATAAGGGGATAGAGATAATACCATGGTTGCATGCTGCAATTTACCAATTGAAGTTAATTCAGAGACAATTAAATTGGTTTTCTCTTGCTTTGGTGGGGTGTTGTTTTGGGTTATTTTTTGTTTGGCTTTGTGGTTGGTTGTTGGGTTTATTATTTTCTTTCCCAGTGGGCCTAGAAGCTATACATAGAAAAACCAGGTTTCCCAGAAACAGAGAGAGAGGAAATTTTGAGCACTTAAATTTGTGGCAGAGAACACTTAGTTTCAAGGTTCACAGCAGGGAAGGACAATGAAAATAACTGTGGTAAAGAAAGGATCAGCTGAGAGCAAGGTAAAGCTTCATGAGAGGGTGATGTATTGGAGCAGGAGCCCTGCCAAGGTCAAGGAGCCTCCTGCAGCAGAAGTTAAGACTACTTTGGAGGCCATCTAAACATGAGTTAGCCCCACAGTGGATAGCTTGGGCAAAGTGGTTGCTTTGAGTGCTTTCTAGCTGTTCCTGTGAGTATTTCAATAACTTTTTATGCACTCAGGTACTTGTGAAGTTATTGCTACTTGGTTTTAAATCCTTATGGCTTAGCTCACCCAGGTGTGTTCTGTCTGTTAAAAATACAAGCAAAATTAAAACTATTTCAAGACTTTGGTTTGGACTCCAAAATTCATTAGGATGAATTATGTTAACAGCCTTTATTGATGATGACTTAAGAGTGTATGCATGGTCAGGTATCACAACTGATACTCTTCCTGGCTCTGTAGTGGGATAGTGACCACAGCCTGTGCTCATTCTCATTCTGGGGCTTATCCTTGTTCTGCTCATAGTTTGTTTAGAGTGTTGCTCTTCCTGACTGCTTCTGGCATTTGCCATTTTGAGAGAGTAAAAGCTATCTATCTTATTCTATTGCATTGCTGGATACAGTTGATGGGCAGCAGAAATGTGAATAGTAACTTAAATCCTACATTGAAACTAAGTATTTTTTACTTCTAACTTAGTGCTGTACTCATTGAATTTCCATTTCTGAAGCCCAGGAATCCCTAGTTCTTCTTTTTGTCTGATCTTCATAAATACTATGTCTAGGAGTTAGAATTACTGCTGTTGGAGAGAGGTTTATTGCAATAAGTTCTTGTGGGTTTCATTTGGGGGGGGGGGGTGTTTGTTGTTTCTTAAGAATAGGCTTTTTTAATATATAAATAGCATAATATAGCTGAACTGTATATTTGGAAATATAGCTGCATTTACAGCACAGAAGACTTAAACTTGTTTCTTCTGGAAATCAGGCTTTCCATATCTTGTAACATGATGATTAATGACTCTCATGTAAAGAAAGTGGTTTAAGCTAAGTTAAATCAGGAGCATTCTAATCTAGGTGCTTTTGGGTCTCTTACATAGAAAACAGGAGACAAGCTTAGGCAATTATGTGTTAATATAGGCTAAATAATACTCTTTTTCTTATTTTAGGGACCTGTGGGATTTAAGAATCTTTCTCCTAAGAAAATTTCCTGCTTCTACAGCCTTCCACCTTAGCATGCAATTGATGATTTCGCTTGAGCTACCTGTCTGAAGACCCTAACGCTAGGCAAGCTGTAATTGCTGTTGTAAAAATGTTAAAGGTGCAGCAGCGTGTAACAGCTGACAGGATACCCAAGAAAAAGCCATACATTTGTGACATTTGCTACAAACAGTTTGAGACTCCATCAAAATTAGCTAGGCATTTTCTGATACATACTGGTCAAAAGCCGTTTGAGTGTCACTTATGCCATAAAACATTTAGGCAGTTAGTCCACCTGGAGAGGCATCAGTTAACCCATAATCTGCCTTTTAAGTGTGTTGTTTGTTACAGAAACTTCAAGAACTTAATCACTTTCTTAAAGCATCAGGAGCTTCATAATGAGAACTGTCAGAATGATACCAAGCAAGCAGAAAGCTCTGTGAAGTCTGAGCAAGACAGAGTCACTTCTGGCACATTTCAGTGTTCTGCGTGCTGGAAATCTTTCGCAACTGAAGAGAGGTGGATGCTGCATCAGTGTCTGAAAGGAGATCATCTACATGGTGCCAGAAGGAGGAAGAAAACTCATGCTTGTGAATCATGTAAGAAGACATTTCCATCAAGATCTAAACTAGCAAGACACTTCCTTATTCACACCGGCCAGAAACCTTATAAGTGTTCTCTGTGTGGTAAATGTTTCAGGCAGTCGACGCACTTGAAAATCCATCAGCTCACACACACAGAAGAAAGGCCTTTTCAGTGCTGCTTTTGTCAGAAAGGGTTTAAAATACAGAGCAAACTCATAAAGCACAAGCAGCTCCATGCCAGAAATAAGACTTTCCCCAATATTGCACACAGAGCAAAGAGTCTTAAATATCCCAGGCCGTACAGCCTGGCGGAAGGAAAGAGGAGTAGTTTTGAGAATGCTGACGCTTGTGAGCTGCGGGAGAACGACCCACATGATGTTCACACAATTTACATTGTACCCTTCCAGTGCCCAGTGTGTGAGCAGTGCTTCGAAACTGAGCAGGTTCTAAACTTGCACAAATGCTACCTGAAGGATGGCAAAGGCTCAAACAGCGGGGCGACGGCGTGCAGCCAGGCGGGCAGCATGAAGAATAAGGTCCTAATGAAGCTGAAGCATACTGGGGGAAGGGCAACAGATTTCTCTCTGTCTGGCAGAAAAAGTACAAAATCGGGTCACTTTAAAAGTCCTGACCTGGTTGCAACTAAAGATCAACGTTCAGATCAGCATGCTTCCACTAAACCTCTCAAGGATTCCTGCAGCAAGCTTGACATGTGCAAGGTACTTGGTAATCGGATGAAGAGAACGTTTGCTGTGCCGCTCCCTTGGCAAGAGCACCCACAGCCTTCTGATTTGGGCATCCATTTGAAAGGTATGCTGGCTGGGGAGAGCATGCTAACCACCCACGATTCGCTGGATAATAAAGGTGATGCTCTGTATGGTTCCTCGGATGGTAGGCTCTTTGATAAGCCGGAGGTACTGCGCTGCGTTTTCTCGGCTTCCGCTAAAAATAGGCACGGCAGACACAAAGTGTGTAAATGTGACAGATGTGAAAAGAGCTTCCCATCTTCATCCAAACTTCAAAGGCATTATCTTACACACACGGGACAGAAGCCCTTTGGCTGCAATATTTGTGGGAAGGCATTTAGACAGTCGGCTCACTTGAAAAGACATCAGCTCACCCATAACGGAAAGAGACCCTACAAAAGCCCTGCTCGCAGGGTAGAATGTGAAAACCTGAACAGACTTCTCAATCAGCAGGGAGATCACATTGAATTTAAGCCTTCTCTGTCTCCTCAAACACCTTCACAACCACCCAGCTTTCAAGAATTTGAGCTGGTTGAGTCAAACCAGACAGCTGAAATCAAAGTTGAAATCAAGACAGAGGACTTTGTTATTGACACGAGCAGCAGAGACACACAGCCTTACTTGTGTGGTAAACTGGTGGAAGAGGAGCAAAGCCATTCCACCTATTTGCATGAGTTTTCTGAGGGCACTAAAAAAAGTGTCATTGGTAGCAAATTCTATCAATGCAGCATCTGCTACAAAGCTTTTAAATCACCTTCCAAGCTTGAAAGACATTACCTAATGCATGCTGGACAGAAGCCATTTCCATGCCTAGTTTGTGGTAAAAATTTCAGGCAGGCCCCACATTTGAAAAGACATCACCTTATTCACTCCAGAGAGAGCTTGAAGCTGAGTTCCACTGAGCAAAAACCAGAGAATATATTGGGTTTGTCAAAAGTGGATAATGGTCTGTGAAATTAGATATTAACCTTTTGTGGCAGCATTATTAAGAGGCTTATTTTAGACTGAACAATTGAGTGAAGGGAATTTACCCTTTGCTGTTGTGGAGACGACCCGGTGAAGAGCTAACTTGCTGTCTTCACAACTTCTCTCAGTTCTGATGAATGTGAGATGTTTAAAACAAAAAAAAATAATCCACTTTGCATTTCTCTTCCTTAATTTATAAATACATACTCTGTATTAGTAGTGTTGTAACAATCTGCAGTGCTCCAGGACTCAGCTATTCAAAGTTCTACCTTTTCCCACATAGGCTTTTATGACTTGATGCTGTCAGGAGAGAACTATCAGAAAACAAAGATCCAAAAAGGTGATTTCCAGAATACAAGGTGGGGGGGGGGAGGGGGGGGAAATGGCCCTTTCACCTTCTTCTGGCTCCCTAGATGTTGTAAAGAACATTTGCTGTACTTATATCTTTTTAAGAAATAAATGCTTATTTTTAAACGAAGCTGGGGGGGAGGGGAGGGGGGATAGAAAAAGGGGGAAAAAAAAAAGGTTGAGGCAAAAAAAAGATGTTGTGGCATTATAGGATAGTAGATAGAAGAAATTCAGCTGCTTTATTATGTGCTTCAAGATCTGTGGATGAGGAATTAGATCTTCTTGCCTTGAAATGATCAAATATTAAGCAGACAATGCTAAAATAGCAGGGTTTATAATCAATTAATCCATTTCACCACTTCATTATCTTAACTTTTCTTTGTTCTTTGCCTTTCCTAAGCTTTTTTTTTTTTTTTTTGGCCAATTCATGCAACACTGAACTATTTTTCTGCATTACAAATGGGCTTGCTATCTGTCCTGGTCTCCTTTCCTTTTAGTTGTAGATACTGCACCAGTAGAGGAAATGTTCTCTATGCTGTGCTGGTAACTCAGAGGAGCAGTTTTGTTGGGAAGCCACGCTCTCAAAATAGGAGAGTTTAATATTTACTTTCAGCTCAAATTAACTAATTCCAATTTTATGTTAATAGAATCTGTAGTTAAACTTTCTGGTAAGTACAGAGCTTTGCCCATTGTAGCTGCGGGGCTGGCAAAAAGTGTGAGTGCAGTGGAGTTTTCATCATGATGAACAATGATGAAGTTTGGTTTGCCTTTTTTACCTCTGAGTAAAATAACCTTTAGGATACTTTCCTTTGTTAGGCAACTTTTGGCTAGTTGAAGCTTTTTAGTTCTAAATCAACATGGCTGTAAGATACATGGCATTCTTCTCACTATTTAAATAGATCCATATTTATTGAAGTAAGATGGTTTGGTTTTGCTGTGGCATGAGCTTCGTAGTGTTTGGTATAAATGAAGTGAAGGGAGAAGGAAGCTTTTATTTTCCTACATGTTATTCTTTCCCATTTTCAGAGAGAATAAAAACAGGAGAGATACTCAGAGGCAGTCTGTAGGTGCTATGGGTTTTGTCTGGCAGAAATTCAGTACATTAATAATTGCTACAGTTATATCTTGAGACTTTTTTTTTTCCTCCCTATGTGAATTGTTTCATATTGGAAGACAGAATACTGTATAAAATGATTTGAAAGTGTATTGTAGAGCTCTTCTAAAATACTTCTAATAAACTATTTTATTTATATTGTACTTTTAGTTGTATACTTTGTGTGCCAAACAGAGTTTTGGAGCTAGATGCAGAGAAGTTACCAAGCTCACCGTGATCTGGTAGTGTGCTCATGCAGCCCTGAAAGCAAATCATATCCTGGGTTGCCTCCAGAAGATTGTGGCCAGCAGGGTGAGAGAGGATTCTGCCCCTTGGCTCTGCTCTTCTGGGAACCCCACCTCAAATACTACATCAAGTTCTGGTGTCCCCAGCATAAGGAGGACACAGAGCTGTTGCAGTTGGTCCAGAAGATGGCCACGAAGATGATCCAGGATAGGCTGACAGAGCCCAGAAAAGACTCTTGAGGGGACCTCGGAGCTGCCTTCCCATACTTGAAAGGATCCCACAGAAAGGCTTTTTCATCAGGGTGTCTGGAGACACGGCAAGGGAGAATGGTTTTAAGCTGAGGTAGAGTAGGTTTAGACTTGATCTTAGGAAGAAGCTCTTCAGTATGAGGGTGGTGAGACTGGAATAGGCTGCCCAGGGAAGTTGTAGATGCCTCCTCTCTGCGGGGTGTTCAAGGCCAGGTTGGTTGAGCAGCAGTCTAGCTGAGAGGTGTCCCTGCCCATGGTGGGGAGGTTGGAGCAGATCATCTCTGAGGTCCCTTCCAACTGAGGCCATTCCATGATTCTATGAATTCGGGGTGTTAGAGCAATAAGTTTTGTTTCAGGTGTTTGTTTTGGGGACAAAATAGAAATACCTTCAAGCATAATAAGATCTTTCTGAAGGAGTCACAGGCATTTTAAAAAATGCTGTGTGTAGAGAGTCTTTGCTTAGAGATCACTACACCTGGTATGTTTTAAGAAGACCAACTTGAGTAAAATGAGCTGGGGGATGGTTCAGGGGGTGAACAGACATACATGGGAAGTGTCAGTCTGATTAACTTGGAAACTAATGTTGTCTTTGAGCTGCAGGGGATTTCAGAAGAGCAGTGAGGGCCACTTTGCTTATCTGGCTCTCTGTGAAAAGTTCTGTGTCAGTATAAACTCCATTCTAGGGGGATTATAGCATCAACTAGCTACGAAGAGGTAAAGCTCTTCCTAAGAGTTCAGGGGAGGAGGGAGGTTGAAATCTCATTTCTTTTGAAGCTACCAGTAAAATTCTCCAAGTCCCTTGGAGAATCTGAGCTGGAGTGGTTTTTCCCAGTGTTAACAATACCACTCTGTGTGGTTCATGAATATGTTAGTAATTTTCCATAATGCTTCGAGGCAAGTTCAAGCCATCAATCTTTGAAGTATCTCTGGTGACAGAGACACTGCCTGTGGTTTTGTAAGAAGGAGCTGATGGCTAATAATAATGTTAATCATAAAGTACTGAAGTAATGATTTATTATTTTAAGCTGTATGAAGAAACAAAGCATATTGTAAGGAGGAAAGCAGTGAGTGTTGGGTTAATATGGAGCTCCCCTCAAGGACCAAAAAAACCTCTCAAACTGCATTGATTCTGCCTGGAGAGAGTTCTGGGTGGAATAAAAGAAGGGCCAAATGTTTTAAAATAAGCAGAAAAAGGTAAAAGGGATTTTTAAAGACAAAATTAAGCAATGTTAAACCCACTGAAGCTGCAGGACTGACTGACCACATCAGATCACATTTTCTATCTAGAAACGGAGCTGTTGGTAACTTGGAAGCCTTCATTGATTTGATTGCTGTGCTCTCTCTGCAGTGCTTGCAGAAAGTCAAAGCTTGGAGAAGTTTTGGGCTGGAGAGTTGGGCAGGGAGAAATGCATTGAAATTCAAAAAGGCCAAGTGCAGAGTCTTACACCTGGGAAAGAACAACCCCATGGATCAGTACAGGTTGGGGACTGACCTGTTTGGAGAGGAGTGAAGGGGAAAAGGACCTGGGGGGTCCTAGTGGGTGGGAGGTTGACCGTGAGCCAGCAATGTGCTCTTGTGGCCAGGAAGGCCAATGCCATTCTGGGGTGCATTAGAAGGGCTGTGGTTAGGAGCTCGAGAGAGGCTCTCCTCCCCCTCTACTCTGCCCTGGGGAGGCCACATCTGGAATATTGTGTCCAGTTCTGGGCCCCTCAGTTCAAGAAGGACCTCAGGGAACTGCTTGAGGGAGTCCAGTTTTTGTCTGGAGGGGTTGTTTTTCTATAAATATTTCTATGTATGTCTAGAGAAAAAACAAATTCCAAAAGGAAGGAAGCCAGCCATAAACCACACCATTCAACCACTCTGGTAGCTGCTTCTCACCAAGTGTTTGGGTTTCTCATTGTCTGTGACCTGCTCTCACTGTTGTACCCAGAGCCAACAGCAAAAGTTAGGCAAACCAGGAGATCAAACAGGCAGAAAAAGGTAAAAGGGATTGTTTTAAAAGAGAACGTCTGCAACATTAAACCCTGAAACTGCAGGACTAACTGATCACATCATCCATTTTCTATCCAGGAATGTAGCTCCTGGTAAGTTTGAGACATTAGTTAATTTGATTGCTGTGTTATCTGTGCAGTGCTTGCAGAAAGTCAAAACTTGGCAAAGTTGTTGGCTTCTAGGTTGGGATTATTTTTTTTTGGTGGTTTTATTTGTTTTGATTTGGTTTGGGGTTTTTTGGGGGGGTTGTTCTGTGGGGTTTTTTTGTTTGGTTTTCCATAAATATTGCTACATCTGTCTAAGGGGGGGGAAAAACTGAAGGAAACCAGTCATAAACCACACCATTTAACCACTTTGGTAGCTGCTTCTCGCTGCTTGGTTTCTCCCTTGCCTGTGATCTGCTCTCACTACTGTACCCAGAGTCAACAGGAAAAGTAGTGAGGTAAATAGGAGACAGCCACAAAAGAAACTCAGCTGAGGTGAATAGAATGGAATTAACCAGGTTGGAAGAGACCTTTGAGATCATGAAGTCCAACCTACCAGCCAACACCATCTAATCAACTAAACCATGGCACCAAGCATCCCATCCAGTCTCTTCCTAAACACCTCCAGGGATGGTGACTCCACCACCTCCCTGGGCAGCACATTCCAATGCCGAATGACTTGCTCAGTGAAGAACTTTCTCCTCACCTCGAGTCTAAACTTCCCCTGGCACAGCTTGAGACTGTGTCCTCTTGTTCTGGTTGCCTGGGAGAAGAGACCAACCCCCACCTGGCTACAACCTCCCTTCAGGTAGTTGTAGATGGCAATAAGGTCTCCCCTGAGCCTCCTCTTCTGCAGGCTAAGCAACCCCAGCTCCCTCAGCCTCTCCTCCCAGGGCTGTGCTCCAGACCTCTCCCCAGCTTTGTTGCCCTTCTCTAGACACCTTCCAGCAAGTTAACATCTTTCCTAAACTGAGACCTAATTTGCTAATGAGACCTTAGGCTTCAAATTAAGATGCTGGATCTAATGTTTAGTTTTCCTGGCTGTAAAACTGGAAGTCATGGTCTCACAACAGTTCACTTGAGTACCACTTGGCTAAGTACAGCTGGGTGACTCTTAGTAAAGACCATGAAGTGAGTTCTAACAGCCCTTTGTAATAATGTTGGACATCCTTAGATCTCCTAAATAACTAAAGGAGTGATGGTTCACATTCCTAGCATGAGGTATTGTGGATTTTTTAAGTGCAAGTTTTACCTTAACAGAGTAGTTTTATGGTCTGATGGCTATGAGTGAGATGGCTCAGAAGGAAAGCTGAAATTACAGAAGTGGCTTTTCTGTGCTCTCATATGCTTTATTTTCTCCAGGCTGAGCAAATTAATTGCACTTTGGGTATGATTAATACTGTCAAGCACTTTGGAAACAGCAACTTTTTTAGCATCTGTTTAAAATACATATATATATATAAATATATATATATATAAAAATTAATCTTCAAAGTCTATGTAAGTGGAGGAGAAATCAGCTTTCTGCCAGCAAAATCACTCACAGGTAGAACTTTCCTGTTCAGAAAGTGCCATTATAAGGTGAAAGTGTCATACTGTCAGCCCTGAGCTGTCACGAGCCTTTGAATGCTGTTTTAGGGGGTTGGGTCAGCCATCAGCAAGTTTGCAGATGACACCAAGTTAGGAACAGATGTTGGTCAGTTAGAGGGTAGAAAGGCTCTGCAGAGGGACCTTGACAGACTGGACAGATGGGCAGAGTCCAACATGATGGCATTCAACAAATCCAAGTGCCGGGTGCTGCACTTTGGCCACAGCAACCCCATGCAGAGCTACAGGCTGGGGTCAGAGTGGCTGAGAGCTGCCAAACAGAGAGGGACCTGGGGGTGATGATTGACAGCTGCCTAAACATGAGCCAGCAGTGTGCCCAGGTGGCCAAGAGGGCCAATGGCATCCTGGCCTGCATTAGGAATAGTGTGGCCAGCAGGAGCAGGGAAGTCATTGTGCCCCTGTACTCTGCATTGGTTAGGCCACACCTTGAGTATTGTGTCCAGTTCTGGGCCCCTCAGTTTAAGAAGGACATTGAGACACTTGAAGGTGTCCAGAGAAGGGCAACAAGGCTGGGGAGAGGCCTTGAGCACAGCCCTGTGAGGAGAGGCTGAGGGAGCTGGGGTTGTTTAGCCTGGAGAAGAGGAGGCTCAGGGGAGACCTCATTGCCCTCTACAAGTACCTGAAAGGTGGTTGTAGCCAGGAAGGGGTTGGTCTCTTCTCCTAGGCAACCAGCACCAGAACAAGGGGACACAGTCTCAAGCTGTGTCAGGGGAGGTTTAGACTTGAAGTGAGGAGAAAGTTCTTCACCGAGCGAGTCATTCGTCATTGGAATGTGCTGCCCAGGGAGGTGGTGGAGTCACCGTCCCTGGAGGTGTTCAAGAGGAGATTGGATGTGGCACTTGGTGCCATGGTCTAGTCATGAGGTCTGTGGAGACAGGTTGGACTCAACGATCCTTGGGGTCTCTTCCAACCTTAGTTATACTGTGATACCTTGATTACTTCTCTGCTCTGCTGTTCTCATTCCTGTCTACTTTCAAGATGTGCTAATCATAGATTTGTGCAAGCTGGAAAAGACCAGGAAGATCAAGTCCAACCATAATGTGTGGCTTGATTCTGCCACACACCTGACAGAGTTTGGCTATGTGGCTGAAATGTTTCATCTCCACTGGAATCCAGTGCCCCTGGTCCCAGTGTGTGTGGATTTCTGGAACCCTGTGTGTGACTGCACTCAATTTCTAGTGGCATCAAGGAAAATCCATCTCCCTGGTATGCACACCTGCACTATTTTATTGGTGTATTTTTAAAGAGAACATAAATCTGAAGCCTTAATATGTGTTTGCCAAAGTAAGATGCTGAGCTACAGAAGCTCAGATGGTTTCTTCAGTTCCTGCTTCAGGATCTTCTTATAATCAAAATGGAAATAGAGACAAGGAAAGAGGTTCCTGTTACCTGAAGGGGGCTACAAGAAGGCTGCAGAGGGACTGTTTGCAAAGGCCTGCAGTGATAGGATGAGGGGCAGTGGTTTGAAATGAGAGAAGAGATTTAGATTGGATGTTAGGAACAAGTTCTGCACCACGAGGGTGGTAGAACACTGGAGTAGGTTGCCAAGGCAGGCAGTTGGGGCCCCATCCCTGGACATTTTCAAGGTCAGTCTGAAAAGGATGCTGAGCAACCTGATTTAGTGGAGGATGTCCTTGCTCAGTACAGGGAGGTTGGAGTAGATGACCTTTGGAAGTCCCTTCCAACCCAAACAATTCCTATATTTCCATTAGATATGCTTCAGTTTTGTCTGCAGTCTGCTTTCAATTTTTACCATGAGAGAGGCTATGTGATTAAGAATCTACTTTTGCAATGATGCTGCAAATTGAATCCTAGAATCAACCAGGTTGGAAGAGACCTCAGAGATCACCAAGTCCAACCTATTACCTAGTGCCTAACACCTCCTGACAACTGAACCATGGCTCAAAGTGCCACATCCAATCCTTTTCTGAACACCTCCAGGGATGGGGACTCCACCACCTCCCTGGGCAGCACATCCCAATGGCCAATTACTCTTTCTGGGAAGAGCTTTCTCCTCACCTTGAGCCTGAAAATAGGCTCAACTTTCCATAGCATTTCTCATGCTGGCACTAGCAGAGAGGAAATGAATTCCCTTAGAAGCTCATTTCAGTGATGAAGGGCCTCATGTTTCTCTAGCAAGCATGCTAAAGTCTTTCCTTCTTTTGTCCCTTAAAAATTTTATCCCATAACAGCCTCTCACAGGCTATCTAGCCAAAGTTTCTAGAACCATTGTGACCACTGTTCTCTCATCTTCACACCAATGTTCTGCTTCTGTTGGTAGGAACCTTCTCCTAGGCAACCAGCACCAGAACAAGAGAACACAGTCTCAAGCTGTGCCAGGGGAGGTTTAGGCTGGAGGTGAGGAAGAAGTTCTTCATAGAAAGAGAGATTGGCCATGGGAATGTGCTGCCCAGGGGGGTGGTGGAGTCACCATCACTGGAGGTGTTTAATAAGAGCCTGGATGTGGCTCTTGGTGCCATGGTTTAGTTGATTAGATGGTGTTGGGTGATAGGTTGGACTGGATGATCTAAGAGGTCTTTTCCAACCTGGTTAATTCTATTCTCTTCTAAGTCTCTGAAGAGAATTAGAATAGCCCAGCCTGTTCTAACTTGAGCTGTTACCCAAATGTGTGCCCAGCAACAGGAAGCTAAGAATGACATAAGCTCTCGTATTTCCCCACCTCCTTCACTAGAGGCACTGCTTGCTATTCTGGGCTGGAAAAGCAGCTGGGTTGCTGAATTAACCATATTTTCCTGCAGTCACGAGCTCAGAATTTCCATTGAAGTTCCTGTAAGTTTTGCACAAAGAAAAACAACAACAACAACAGCAAAAAAAAAAGAAGCCAGGGCAGTAGATTGGCCAGAACGTGTGCTAAATAAATATTTACAGACAGATCAGAATGCTTCTGACGGCTTCTTTACACTTGAAAATTCTAACTATTTTAAGAAGCATCTGTTACTAAACTGAGGCATCATTCCTTGAAAGTCCCCATATTTACTGAGTGGAAGTACACACATTTACTGAGTTAAGCACCCATGCTTAATGAGATGAGAACGGGGACAAACTCTTGGGCTGGTGGAATGCACAGAAATAAAACAGCAAAAGCAATGAATGAAAGCTAGGAGCAGGCTGCATGTGTAGTTTGTGGCTGTTAACTTTAGGAAGGCTAAGCTGTAACCAAAGGAATTATCCTTGTCATTCTCATTATCAATTATCCTTGTCATTATCAATTATCCTTGTCATTCTCATTATCAGTTTAAGAAAGATGTTGACTTGCTGGAAGGTGTCCAGAGGAGGGCAACAAAGCTGGGGAGGGGTTTGGAACACAAGCCCAATGAAGAGAGACTGTGGGAGCTGGGATTGCTCAGCCTGGAGAAGAGGAGGCTCAGGGGAGACCTTCTTGCTCTCTAAAGGAGGTTGTAGACAGGAGGGGGCTGGTTTCTTCTCCCAGGCAACCAGCACCAGAACAAGAGGACACAGTCTCAAGCTGCACCAGGGGAGGTTCAGACTGGATGTTAGGAAGAGATTCTTCACAGAGAGAGTGATTGGCCATTGGAATGTGCTGCCCAGGGAGGTGGTGGAGTCACCATCACTGGAGGTGTTTAGGAGGAGACTTGATAGGGTGCTTGGTTGCATGGTTTAGTTGATTAGGTGGTGTTGGATGATGGGTTGGACATGATGATCTTGAAGGTCTCTTCCAACCTGGTTTGGGCTATGCTATGCTATTCTATCAATTATCCTTGTCATTATCAGTTATCCTTGTCATTATCCTAAGCATTTTATGTGCTGAAAGAGTCCTCTGATCTCTTTTGAGAAGCTGTTCTGAATTTTGTTTACCTGAAAGCAGGTTAAATCCCTGTGTTGAGTTGAACAGGCAAGACACCCAGGAGGTTCCTGGTCCTCTTTGAATAATGTACATGGTTCCATCTCTATGCAGTTCTTTGCCCCCCCAATCCCTTTCAAAAAGCTTAGTCCAGATAACTTTGTAAGTAATAATTTAAAATGCTGCATATTCACAGAGTCACAGAATGGCTTAGGTTGGAAGAGACCTCAGAGATCATCTACTCCAACCCTCCTGCCATAGGCAGGGACACCTCTCAACTAGATTTGGCTGCTCATCCAATCTGGCCTTCAAAAGCCCCAAGGAGGAGGCATCCACAGCCTATCCCAGGGTCTCACCACCCTTGTCCCAAAGAGCTTCTTCCTAAGATCCAGTCTAAACCTACTCTCCCTCAGCTTCAAACCACTGCCTCTTGCCCTATCACTGGCCACCCTTATGAGAACTCCTTCTCCAGTCTTCCTGGTAATCATAATGTTCATGATATTCATAGCCACTCTCCTCCTTTGGTTAGAAGAAAAGCTGCATGTGCAGCAAGGTTGTACATATGCATGGTAAGACTTGAAATGCTCCTGTTTGGAGCTTTGTTTCAGAGTTTTTTCAAAGGAATGCCTCTCAAAACCCCTTTGTGTTTGTGTGTGGAAGTCTACAGGACAGAGAGAAAAGCTGATATTAAAGAAATGCCATCTCCTAAGCTTTGCAGCCTTGCTTCACAGGAAGCTGTCCCACCATATGGCTGAACGTGACAAGGGCTGGGATTCACCTAACCTAAGGTAAGGTATCTAGTGTGCAGTCAGGTACTTGCTTAAAGCTATCTTTATACATTTAGTATAATGCAAGCATATTACTTGGGGGGAGGAAGGAATGTGGATTTCCCTTGGCCACTGACTTATGTGCCACAAAGTCTGAGAAACAGAATGCTCAATGTACATAGAGTGAACACTACTGTTGTAACAGGAAGGACAGCCACAATCAGTCACTTTGGAACAAATCACAGAATCAACCAGGCTGGAAAAGACCTCAGAGATCATCAAGTCCAACCTATTACATAATGCCTAACACCTCATGACAACTGAACCGTGGCTCCAAGTGGCACATCCGAGCCTTTTTTGAACACCTCCAGGGATGATAATTCCACCACCTCCCTGGGCAGCACATTCCAATGGCCAATTACTCTTTCTGGGAAGAATTTTCTCCTCGCCTTGAGCCTAAATTTCCCCTGGCACAGCTTGGGACTGTGTCCTCTTGTTCTGGTGCTGGTTGTCTGGGAGAAGAGACCAACCCCCACCTGGCTACAACTTCCCTTCAGGTAGTTGTGGACATCAATAAGCTCTCCCCTGAGCCTCCTCTTCTCCAGGCTAAAGACCCCCAGCTCATAGGGCTGTGCTTGAGACATCTCCTCAACCTTGTTGCCCTTCTCTGGACACATCCAAGTATTTCAGTGTCCTTAAATTGAGGAGCCCAGAACTGGACACAGGACTCAAGGTGTTGTCTAACCAGTGCTGAGTACAGGGCAGAATGCTTCACTGCTCCTGCTGGCCACACTATTTCTGATGCAGGCCAGGATGTCATTGGGCTTCTTGGCCACTTGAGCACACTGCTGGCTCATGTTCAGCTGGCTATCAACCCAGTTGGCTGCCCCCAGGTCCCTTTCTGCCTGGCTGCTCTTCAGCCACTCTGTCCCCAGCCTGTAGCACTGCTGGAAGCAGAGGTCCCTGCATTCCTATCAAGAAGCAACACAGGCCAAAGCCTCAGTCAGCCTTGATCATGCACTGGAACGTTAGGCCTAGCTTGAAACTGTAGTGTTAGATTAGCAGGAGAACAGCCCCTGGGTGGGAGAGCATAAAGCAATATTAGTGCTGCCAGTGAGCCACTTCTCTGTCTCATCAGAGCTTTGTTAGCGTGCCCTCAGCTTGAGGGAACAAAGTTCTCACCCAGCAAGGAGGTTTTGATAGCTTCAGTTCCATCTTCTGTCAGGGTAACCTCTGCTCCCTAATGGTAGTAAAGTTGTGATAGTTCAAAGCTGCAGCTGCACTACAGTGACCAGGCTGAGGCACATGGGGAAATCATCTGGGCTGGTATTTGTTACCTGCTTTGGAAGAAAGCTTTCCCACCAGAGTTTACCCAGGTGCAAGATGGTACCCATACTAAATCTGCATCTCTCAGCTGCAGGGTTTATTTATGTCTAAGAAGCTGAAAGATGGCAACTTCAAAGGATAAATCTCTGTATTCATGTGAAAGAGAAACAGTAAAAAGCAAAACAACTTCTATACTAGATGTAGATGCTCAATCTAATTTCACTGGTCATGTCTGACTGAAAACCCTAAAACTAAAGCAAAGCTTAAAATCAGTTACCATTGGAAGACCTTAGAGATGAGTTGTTTGGAATTTTCATTGTAGAAATTAATAATTTCTATGACTCTAGGAAGAAAATGTTTTCACTGTAAGGGTGACAGAACACTGGAACAGGCTGCCCAGGGGGTTGTGGAGTCTCCTTCTCGGGAGATATTCAAAACCCACCTGGATGTGTTCCTGTGTGATCTGCTTTAGGTGATCCTGCTCTGGCAGGTGGGTTGGAGTGGACTAGTGGTGTCCCCCAGGGATCAGTGCTAGGCCCCATCCTGTTCAACATCTTTATTGATGATCTGGAGGAGGGGATTGAGTCCATCATCAGTATATTTGCAGATGACACCAATTTGGGAGCAGGAGTTGATCAGTTAGAGGGTAGGAGAGCTCTGCAGAGGGATCTTGCCAGGCTGAACAGATGGGCAGAGTCCAAGGGCATGAGATTTAATACATCTAAGTGCCAGGTTCTGAACTTTGGTCACAACAACCCCATGCAGTGCTACAGGCTGGGGTCAGAGTGGCTGGAGAACAGACAGGCAGAAAGGACCTGGGGGTACTGGTTGATAGCAGGCTGAATGTGAGCCAGCAGTGTGCCCAGGCAGCCAAGAAGGCCAATGGCATCCTGGCCTGTATCAGGAATAGTGTGGCCAGCAGGAGCAGAGAGGTCATTCTGCCCTATACTCAGCACTGGTTAGGCCACACCTTGAGTACTGTGTCCAGTTCTGGGCCCCTCAGTTTAAGAAGGACATTGAGACACTTGAACGTGTCCAGAGAAGGGCAACGAGGCTGGGGAGGGGTCTGGAGCACAGCCCTGTGAGGAGAGGCTCAGGGAGCTGGGGTTTCTTAGCCTGGAGAAGCCCTGTTTAATTATTTAGCCTGCTCTCTACAACTACCTGAAGGGAGGTTGTAGCCAGGTGGGGGCTGGTCTGTTCTCCCAGGCAACCAGCATCAGAACAAGAGGACACAGTCTCAAGCTGTGCCAGGGACAGTTTAGGCTTGAGTTGAGGAGAAAGTTGTTCACAGAGGGAGTTGTTAGCCATTGGAATGTGCTGCCCAGGGAGGTGGTGGAATCACTGTCCCTGGAAGTGTTCAAGAGGGGATTGGATGTGGCTCTTGGTGCCATGGTTTAGTAGTCATGAGGTCTGTGGTGACAGGTTGGACTCAATGATCTTTGAGGTCTTTTCCAACCTTATTGATTCTATGATCTCTCAAGGTCCCTTCCATCTCCTAACATTCTGTGATAAACTAAAAGGCAGACAGAACAGAACACAGAATCAGTCCCTGCTGTCACTAGATACTTCCTGACCTACTGATACTGTATTTGGAAGAGTGTCATTGAGCTAAAAGCAGTGGCCAGCTCACTGCTGGTCTTGGCTTGTATAGTTAATGGAGAAGAGGAGACAAGCCTGGCTACAATAAATATGGAAGGGCAAGCATCCAAAACAAGCAGAGCTAATTAAGCAAGCAAGCAGCGTTGCATATAAATTGACCATGACTGTACACAACCCAGGAATGAATAATGGCCTTGAAAACTGCATCTACTCCAACGTGTGACTTTTTAAATAATACATGGCTTCATGAATGAATTAACAGGTTTTTTCTGAAGAGAAGGAATACTTGATTTGCTTGACACGTTAAGTCGATGAGTGCAGGAAGAGGGAGAACGTCACAGAAGGCTGTGGGGACAACAGGGTGCAGGGGTTTATTTTACCCCTGGCTACAAAGCAGTTTGGGGGTGGAAAGTGACAGATGTGCCTCCCCTCTAGGGGGGAAAATGAGCCTAGCATTCGAGAGAGCAGTCTGGATAGGCAGTTGTGAGCTGAGGTGAGTGACATAGGTACCACACGGGGTGTGATTCTTGCTGGTCTCACCCAGCTTTAAAGGCTCAGCTGCTCCTGAGGCATGGAAGCAATGTTTTTCTTCCAAAGCTCTAATTTATACTTTTGCTATTCATTTCTAATCCTTCTGTCCCAGCGTGCTGCAACCGAGTGCCCCACACAGAGAAACAGTGAATCCATTATTCACAGGGAGGAGATCTTCATCGCTGTATTTGACGTTGCTGCTGAGGGATGCAATCAAATTGCCTTACATTAGGCATCTAGTATTAGATTCTGAGAGGGGAAAACCCTTCAGAAAATGAGTCAGAGCACTTCAGTTAGTTCTGATTTGCCCTCTGGAAGGACCTCTGTCACCACATCATGAAGTTTAATGTAACTACTCTCCTCACCAGGACACCCAAAAGCCTAAAGATAGGGAAACGTGGATTCCTCCTTGAGCTTTCATAGCCTTGATACTATGTAGGAAGTGGTGGGGTTGGACACATACCTGATGATCTATCAGAGATCTGAAGGTAGTCAAATAGACAACAGCCTAATTGCAAGTCAGAGAGCACACTGTTGTTAGGAACAAGTTATTTACCATGAGGGTAGTGGAACAGGTTGCTCAGGGAGATAGTTGAGGCCCCATCCCTGGAGATCTTCAAGGTGAGTCTCAACAGCGCTTTGGTTAGCCTGAGCTAGTGGTGGATGCTGCTCCTTGGTGCAGGGGGTTGGACTGGATGACCTTTGGAAGTCCTTTCCAACCCAGACCATTCTGTGATTATAAGCTAAGGTGCAACCACACGTGAGCATGGCTCAGCCAGCCAGCTCAGAGCTTAGGGCAGTTTTACTTCTGTTTTCTACACCTACCCATGGCTGCAAGCACTAGCAGTTGTACCAAGTGATGGAGAAGAGGTAGTTAGGGTTGTGTAAATTTTGATAAGCCAAATTCAGTCACCAAGCTGTGACCTCTAGATTGAGTAGTTTTCATTGAAGCATACTGATATACTGACTTTTGTAAACATTTAAGTGTCAGAGGGGGTGCTTAGGTTTAAGTGCATGGCATTTAGGTTGGACTTGATGATCTCTGAGGTCTTTTCTAACCTTACTGATTCTGTGATTTTTCTTTCATCAGATACAGATCTCTCTGAAGGTTTGACTCAGGAGACAAGACAATGTTCAGTTCCTGGTATTTGCAGAATTTCTGACTTACATTTGTAAGTTTTTGGTTTTACTGGTGTTCATACAGGGAAAACCCCTGGATCCTTTAAGGCAAAGGCATGCAGCAAGCATATTTGTTTGAATGAAGCCACTCTCTGATCTTACTCAAGGTACTGCCATGACTTTTCCCATTCCCATCATACATTCTAATTCAACTTCAAAAAGAATATTCAGTTTAGTCTCTGCTTGAAGGAATGAAATGGAGATCCCCTTGATATCAAAACAAGGGAGGTCATATTCAAACAGATTTCAGTGGAACCCTGCCTGGAAGTTTAAAGTACTCCAGGGGCAGGTGTTGGATAATGAGCACAGAAACAAATCCCTGTGCCTTCTCTAGGGACTCGACTGTTTATTTCCTCCTTAATCAATCTGTTTGCCAAACAGAGTAAGTTAATTGCAAACCACTTTAAATCATTACCAAACTGCTGACTTCTGTGGTGCTGTACTTTTTGACTCGTACCTTTGCCTCTCCTCTTCTCCACAGGTCGCCCAAGTGACAGGGACAGAGCACGCAGCTGCGCTCACATAGAATGGTCCAGGACGGAAGGGACCTCCAGAGCTCATCCAGGGACAGTCAGCAGGGACATCCCCAACTAGGTCAGGTTGCCCAGGGCCTCATCAAGCCTCACCTTGAGGATCTCTAGGGAAAAAGCCTCAACCACCTCCCTGGGCAACCTGTTCCAGTGTTCCACCACCCTCGCGGTGCAGAACTTCTTCCTGGTACCCAATCTGACATCCTGGTGGCGTTTCGTTCGTGGGAGTGCGGGCGGATCTTTTCCACCCGAGACGGACGGAAACCTTTGCTCTTATTTATTTGTTTCTAAAAAATACATAAATAAAAGGAGTCGCCCTAGGTGGACTTACAGAGCGTTTTCTGAAGGGCAAGCGCTGAACGACCCCGCTGTGTTTACCGCCTCCCACTTCCTTGTCCTCAGCCTTTCGGCTTTCACGGCTGGCGGGTGCGCTACCGGGGACGGCCAAGCGTAGCAGGCACCACGCTACGGAGGCTGGCCCCGGGAGAGGCTCTGAGAGCGGCGGCCAAGCCGCAGCCCGGGCAGCGCTCCCCGCCCGGGCGGGAAGGCAGCGGCAGCCGGCTCAGCCGCTCCGCGCTCGCCGGATGCAGTGGCGGGCAGGGCGCGGCAGGTGGCGCCCCCGCTCCCCGCCGCCGCTCTGGCGGTCGGCGCCCCGGAAGCGCTCCCCTCGGCGCTGCTCCTTACCCCGGGGGTTATTCCGGCTGGGTCTCCGCTCCGGCCAGCGCTTCCCGGGCTTGTTCCGGGCTGAGAGCAGCGCGGGGGGTAGCGGCGTGCGGCAGCCGGCATCACCATGGCGGCGCCGGCGTCCTCGGCCCCGCCGAAGAAGATCGTGGCTCCCACCGTGTCGCAGATCAACGCGGAGTACGTGACCCAGGTAGGGCCGGCGAGCAGCGGGCGGCCCGGGGGGGCTCCGCGGCCGCTGCCTCCGTGCTTAAGTAGTCCGTGCAGTCCGCGGGCATTTGTTGTGAGTAAAGAGATGTACGCCTGGGTTAGCATCTGAAAGGCTGCGTGCCCCCAGCGCTTCCGCACTGGAGAGAGCCGCAAGAGCATCAGGGCAAAACCAGCCAGAAGTCGCTGCCAGTTTCTTGTAGATGAATATCTGAAGCGGGTTTATACAAGTAGTCTTGTCCTATTGTTATTATGCTGGAAATGCTGCTTTTCAACCTCTTCTACAGCACAGAGAATCATGGAATTGTCAGGGTTGGAAGGGACCTCAAGGATCAGCCAGTTCCAACCCCCCTGCCATGGGCAGGGACACCTCTCACTGCATTAAGTTGCTCAGAGCCACATCCAGCCTGGCCTTAAAAACCTCCAGGGATGAGGCTTCCACCACCTCCCTGGGCAACCTGTGCCAGTCTCTCACCTCCCTCATGGGGAAGAACTTCTTCCTAACATCCCATCTGAATCTACCCATTTCTAGTTTTGCTCCATTCCCCCCAATCCTATCACTCCCTGACACCCTCAAAAGTCCTTTCCCAGCCTTCTTGTAGCCCCCTTCAGATGCTGGAAGGCCACAATAAGGTCTCCTCAGAACCTTCCCTTCTCCAGACTGAGAGCATGGAACAAAGTTAGTTGGGAAGCTCTGGCCACCACTATGGCTCAGGAGTTTTGTTGAGGTGATGGCTACAGTAAATAGCTTTAAAGTACCTTTATGTATAGCCTCTAGTTGTTTGTGAACTTTCTCAATGTGCCATGGTTTGTAATCTGGAGTTCCCTAAGAGATGCTTCTGTTTGCTTCCAGCTCTGCTGGTCTGGCAAAGTTAATGTTGGGGGGGGGGTGGAATTTCAACCCACCACAGTGGTATATTTTTGGGGGGGTTTGCTGGAAGTAGCATAGCAAAACCCCAGTTTATTATCTAGCAGTCTGTGCAGCAAAAACTTTTGCAGGGAATCACCCCTCTGATGGAAGAGGTTTAGGCATAAAATCTTCAGTGGTTCTTTGGCATTGCTGTTGGAACCTATTAAGCCCTAGGGAGCCTATAGAGCCCCATGGAGCCCTGTAGAGCCCTATGGACCCTTATGGAGCCCTAAGGAGCCCTACAGAGATGTATAGAGCCCTGTAGAGCCTTATTGAGCCCTATGGAGCCATACAGAGCTTATAGAGCTCTATGGAGCCCTATGGAACCTATAGGCCCCTGTGGAGCCCTAAGGAGCCCTACAGAGCCCTATGGAGCCTACAGAGCCATATGAAGCCCTATGGAACCTGTCATGGGTTTGTTACCTGTCGTTACTGAAGCAGGATACTAGAGAAATAAGGTTTGGAGGTGGGATGAGTTCAGCAGTTATTGTATCACTGCAACTGAAAATATTTATATAACCTTTTTATTTATTTATCTACTCTTGTTTTCCCTTCATACAGTTAGCAAATAAATACTGGGCTCCACATGTGAAGAAAAAGTTGTCCTTTGATTCAAAGGTAAATGCCTCTCCTGGAATTGTTTTGGAGTGTAAATGAATGCAGATGAACCCTTGTCCGATGGGCCAGCCTCCAGTGCTGTGCAGGAGGCTGCTTGGAAGGCCAGCAGTTGCCTGACACACGGTGATTAGCTGTGCATCCATAGCTTATCAATGTTAGCACTGATATGGAGGTTTGCTGTAGCAGTGCAGCTGTTCTGTATGGTGTTTGTTCAGTTTATTTTGGCCAAGAACTTCTGAGAGTAGAGGACTGTCAAGCACAGTATCACACAGTGTCACAGTATCACTAAGGTTGGAAGAGACCTCAAAGATCATCGAGTCCAACCTGTCACCACAGACCTCATGACTAGATCATGGCACCAAGTGCCACATCCAGTCCCCTCTTGAACACCTCCAGGGATGGTGACTCCACCACCTCCCTGGGCAGCACATTCCAATGGCTAACAACTCTCTCAGTGAAGAACTTTCTCCTCACCTCAAGCCTAAACCTCCCCTGGCACAGCTTGAGACTGTGTCCCCTTGTTCTGGTGCTGGTTGCCTGGGAGAAGAGACCAACCCCCACCTGGCTACAACCACCTTTCAGATAGTTGTAGAGGGCATTGAGGTCACCCCTGAGCCTCCTCTTCTCCAGGCTAAACAATCCCAGCTCCCTCAGCCTCTCCTCACAGGGCTGTGCTCAAGGCCTCTCCCCAGCCTTGTTGCCCTTCTCTGGACACGTTCAAGTGTCTCGATGTCCTTCTTAAACTGAGGGGCCCAGAACTGGACACAGCACTCAAGGTGTGGCCTAACCAATGCAGAGTACAGGGGCACAATGACTTCCCTGCTCCTGCTGGCCACACTATTCCTAATGCAGGCCAGGATGCCATTGGCCTTCTTGGCCACCTGGGCACACTGCTGGCTCATGTTTAGGCAGCTGTCAATCAGCACCCCCAGGTCCCTCTCTGTTTGGCAGCTCTCAGCCACTCTGACCCCAGCCTGTAGCTCTGCATGGGGTTGCCATGGCCAAAGTGCAGCGCCCAGCACTTGGACTTGTTAAATGCCATCCCTTGGAGATTAAAAGGTGTTGAGGAGGGAGTGCTCTTGGGAAGCAATGGAGGATAAAAGGTGCAGGAGCTCCTGAGGTGTATCCTTCTCTCTAAAAAACTTCTTCAGAGAGTTTTGATCAGACAGCTGATCAGATCAGTGCTCTTCTGGTGGATATCTGTGTTTTCAGTGTTTAACATTCTTAAAGGTTAAGTTTCTTTCCTTTTTGGGTATGTGACTGACTCTCATTCCAGCTCAGTTTACTCTTTCTAGCATTGGTGATAGTATGTGTCTGTTACTGTTAGAACTAAAAGCTGAATTTCATCTCTGTCATCAGCCATTCATAGAATCATAGAATTATTAGGGTTGGAAGGGACCTCAAGGATCAGCCAGTTCCAACCCCCCTGCCATGGGCAGGGACACCTCACACTACAGCAGGTTGCTCACAGCCACATCCAGCCTGGCTGCAAAAACCTCCAGAGATGAGGCTTCCACATAACTGAATGAAGGTCCTCTCACTTCCCTGCCACTGTGTGCTGTCCCCTGAGTTGATTCATTTTCATGGTGACAGTGTATGTCTGTGAAGCTTTTGGGCTTTTTACAGCTAAGACTTAATTGTTAACAATTACCAAGTAGCAGTATGCAGGAGTAGCTCATTCAGAGTAGCTTTGGGTGTGTGAGATGTCTTAATACCTTTTTTAATCACTTTATGGAGCATATAAAATCCTTAACTATTTTTTCTTACAATATTCTTTCCTATAGGTTATTGAAGATGTGTATATAAAAGAAATTGTCAGGTCCAAGTAAGTACAGTAGTCACTTTCACTTACAGCTATTCCTTTATTATCTGTCTTGAAGTAGTTTCTGATGTGTCACAGAGTGTTTTCAAATGCATGAATGTGTTGAAAGTACATGGGAATGACTTGGAGTACATTGGAGTCATTTAATCATTGTTGTGTTTCCAAGTCTGAACATGTCAAAAAGAAAGGTCATGGGCTCACAATTCTTCAATGTGATGTTTGATTCCATGATCTGGTGGTCTGTTGGCTTGGATCAGCAGTGGTGTGACCAGCAGGAGTAGGGCAGAGATTGTCCCTCTGTACTCAGCATTGGTGAGGCCACACCTCGAGTGCTGGGTTCACTTTTGGGCACCTCAATACAAGAGGGTCATCGAGGGGCTGGAGCAGGTGCTGAGGAGGCCAAAATGGAACAAACCAACTCAATTACAGTTTTGCACCCCACAAATCATACTGGTGGGAGGTTTGTGAGCAGCTTTTTCTCTCTGAGATAAACTGGAACGGGTGCCACTGAAGCTGTGTACCCCTGTGTTCAGCTATGTTGTCCTGGCAGGATCTGTGTCCAGCTTAGGGGCTCCCAACAGACCTGCTGGAGCAGGTCCAGAGGAGGTCAGAAAGATGATCAGAGGGCTGAAGCACCTCTCATGTGAAAACAGGCTCAGAGAGTTTGGGCTGTTCAGCCTGGAGAAGGCTCTGGGGAGAACTTAGAGCTGCATTTCGCTATCTGAAGCGGAGAACTTAGAGCTGCATTTTGCTATCTGAAGGGGACCTACAGGAAGGCTGGGTGCAGAGAAAAGCAACTAAGCTGGTGGAGGGCTAGAGAATGAGTCTGCTGAAGAGCAGCTGAGGGGAGCTGGGACTGTTTAGCTTGAGGAAGAGGAGGCTGAAGGGAATGAGACCTTGGAAGCAGTGAGGCAGAAGTAATTCCTAGACATTTCTAGGGGTTTTGTCATTTAACAAAATAAGGGAAGACACAGCCATTTTCCATGCAGCTGTGTATGGGGGGCTTTCTTCACTGTGCTAATTGATGACTTTCTGCTTTTCAGGTTTGCTATTAGAAAGATAATGCTTCTTGAATTCAGGTAAGCTGATTGGAGTGGAATGCTAAGGTTTATTTTATGTATTTTTTAAAGGAACCCATAAAGATGAGAAACAAGTGCAGGGCAGGAAGTCAGTTAGAAGGTGATACACTCATTTTTTTCCTGCTTACTAAAACCTAGGAAAATTTAAGTGAAGAGAGCTTAATTTGAGGCAAGAATAATATAATAATCTCAAGTAACATATAAGAGTGTCTTGGTTTGTGATGATGAATTTTTAGTGTGAGTGAAGCTCTGAAGAAGAGAACAGGAATGAAACAAGGGAAAACCATGGGTCTGTTACTTGGAATGTGTCATTTCACTGAAATCAGGAGGGTTTTGTATTCTCTCTTGCTGTGAGGGTAACAATGAGTTGTGGTGCAGCAGCATCACTGACATTTTCCCCACTTGAAAAGAAATGGAAATCTGTTCCATAGATTCTTACAGCTACATCAGCCTTCCCTGGAAGAGCCTCTAAAGCATGTCTAAAATAATGTAAAGTAGATATTTGCAGTGTTTACCTATTCATATCCACAGCATTTAGTGTTCTCTTTGAAGAATAGAATAGAATAGAATAGAATAAACCAGGTTGGAAGAGACCTTCAAGATCATCGTGTCCAACCTATCAACCAATCCAACACCACCTAATCAACTAGCCCATGGCACCAAGCACCCCATCAAGTCTTCTCCTGAACACCTCCAGTGATGGTGACTCCACCACCTCCCTGGGCAGCCCATTCCAATGGGCAATCACTCTCTGTTTTCTCTCTCAAATCATAGGAGCAGATAGGATGAGATGATTTTTGGCCAAGACAGGCTTTTTGTTGCAAAAAAGAGATAGAAGTAATATCACCAACTACCAAAGTAGGGCAAACTTCCCTCTGTTTCCTGCTTCTTGATTTGAAAAAGGCAGAATGGAAAATACAAGCTGTGGTTTGGGTTCAGTCTGGAGAGGAGAAGGCTCCAAGGAGACCTTATTGTGGCCTTCCAGTATCTGCAGGGGGCTACAAGAAAGCTGGGGAGGGACTTTTGAGGGTTTCAGGGAGTGATAGGACTGGGGGGAATGGAAATAAAATGGAAATGGTTCAGATTGGATGTTAGGAAGAAGTTCTTCCTCATGAGAGACTGGCACAGGTTGCCCAGGGAGGTGGTGGAAGCCTCATCCCTGGAGGTTTTGAAGGCCAGGCTGGATGTGGCTGTGAGCAACCTGTTTAGGCTGGATGTTAGGAAGAAGCTCTTCCCAGAAAGAGAGATTGGCTATTGGAATGTGCTGCCCAGGGAAGTGGTGGAGTCACCATCACTGGAGGTGTTCAGGAGAAGACTTGATGGGGTGCTTGGTGCCATGGGCTAGTTGATTAGGTGGTGTTGGATTGGTTGATAGGTTGGATGCGATGATCTTGAAGGAGGTGTTTATAAAGAGCTTGGATGAGGCACTTGGTGCCATGGTTTAGTTGATTAGATGGTGTTGGGTGATAGGTTGGACTGGATGATCTCAAAGGTCTTTTCTAACCTGGTTAATTCTATTCTACTCTAGTGTGAGGTGTCCCTGTCCATGGCAGGGGGTTTGGAACTGGATGATCCTTGAGGTCCTTTCCACCCCTAACAATTCTGTGATTCTGTCTGTCTCTTGTAGCAGTTACAGAGTGTAATAAGTTTCGCTGCAGTGACCTAGATGAGAGGTAACTTCAGGAGCTACTCACAAATTGTAAGGATGGCTTTAAGGAGAGAGAGGAAGAAACCCCTGTGGGTAACTGCTGTTTTAAATGAGTGACAGACTATGTGGGTGGTGGCAGCTAATGAAATATTCTTTGTCTTTTCACAGCCAGTACCTTGAAAATTACTTATGGATGAATTATTCTCCAGAGGTGTCCAGTAAGGCATATTTAATGTCAATCTGCTGCATGGTGAATGAGAAGTTCAGAGAGAATGTCCCTGCGTGGGAGGTAAGCAGTTTTGCTTACAGCTGGAGTTGGTTTTTGATCTGCAAGTTGCAGCTTTTGGGGTGTGCTTGCTTGCACTGTCAGAAGCTAGCAAAGCCTGGAGTGGTACCTCAGCTGGTGTGTGTTCTGTGCAGGGAAAGCCACAGTCAGGCCCTTGCAGAGAAGGTCTTGCTGTGGGGTGGAAGGATAAAAGAGATTTTTACAGCTGTGGCTATAAGGTGACAGCACTGGCAGTCTATCATGGTATCCAGTGGGGTCTTAAAACCTGTGAATAGGGTTTTGTGGCTTTCTTGTGTGAAACTTTCATACTGAGATCATCTCTTACTCTGGCTTTGTGTATCCTGGAGTTTGGGAGTCTTAGGTTTAGAGATTGGTGTTCCTACAAACAGTCCAGTTCTCACAGGCCATCTCAGCACCACAAACCTCCTTAGAAATTCCATCTAAGCCTTATTCCAGAAGCACACTTACAATGGCAGTGCCATTGCTTTGGTGCTGGCAAAGCCCAAAGGGTGAGGATAGCTTTTTCCTATGATGTTTGTGTCTGTCTTTTGTCCTGACAGACATACTGGGTGCAAAATAAATGCTGTGTGTCACTTTCCAAGCATCTTAATTACATTTACTTGATACATGGCTGCTCTTGTAAAGAAACCATTTTATCTTGACTAGTGTTTGGTTTATCTTTATCTTGCTGAGGTGACAAAATGGGAGTTCCACAACCATGATTAATCTCTGGTGTCTTTTATCTGCTTGCTTTTTGAAGTCACTAACCAACTGCCATAGCTGTGGCCCAAATCTTCCAATTCTCTTCTAGCCTGGATCATTTTACAGTGCAGCCACCAGCTGAACATCTCCACACCATGAGCCACTCATGCTTCTTGTTCAGTTTGTTCTATGGGTCACCTATGTTAGGTTAAACAGAAGTCAGTAGTGACACCAAGAGCCTTCCCATAATGTGAGGATCCTTGCTCAGGAGGATCTCCTTGGAAGTCAGTGGTGACACCAAGAGCCTTCCCATAATGTGAGGATCCTTGCTCAGGAGGATCTCCTTGGAAGTCAGTGGTGACACCAAGAGCCTTCCCCTAGTGTGAGGATCCTTGCTTAGGAGGATCTCATTGGAAGTCAGTGGTGACACCAAGAGCCTTCCCATAATGTGAGGATCCTTGCTCAGGAGGATCTCATTGGAAGTCAGTAGTGACACCAAGAGCCTTCCCATAATGTGAGGATCCTTGCTCAGGAGGATCTCCTTGGAAGTCAGTGGTGACACCAAGAGCCTTCCCCTAGTGTGAGGATCCTGGCTTAGGAGGATCTCATTGGAAGTCAGTGGTGACACCAAGAGCCTTCCCCTAGTGTGAGGATCCTTGCTCCAGAGGATCTCCTTGGAAGTCAGTGGTGACACCAAGAGCCTTCCCCTAGTGTGAGGATCCTTGCTCAGGAGGATCTCCTTGGAAGTCAGTGGTGACACCAAGAGCCTTCCCATAATGTGAGGATCCTTGCTCAGGAGGATCTCCTTGGAAGTCAGTGGTGACACCAAGAGCCTTCCCCTAGTGTGAGGATCCTTGCTCCAGAGGATCTCCTTGGAAGTCAGTGGTGACACCAAGAGCCTTCCCCTAGTGTGAGGATCCTTGCTCAGGAGGATCTCCTTGGAAGTCAGTGGTGACACCAAGAGCCTTCCCATAATGTGAGGATCCTTGCTCAGGAGGATCTCCTTGGAAGTCAGTGGTGACACCAAGAGCCTTCCCATAATGTGAGGATCCTTGCTCAGGAGGATCTCCTTGGAAGTCAGTGGTGACACCAAGAGCCTTCCCCTAGTGTGAGGATCCTTGCTCCAGAGGATCTCCTTGGAAGTCAGTGGTGACACCAAGAGCCTTCCCATAATGTGAGGATCCTTGCTCCAGAGGATCTCCTTGGAAGTCAGTGGTGACACCAAGAGCCTTCCCCTAGTGTGAGGATCCTTGCTCAGGAGGATCTCCTTGGAAGTCAGTAGTGACACCAAGAGCCTTCCCATAATGTGAGGATCCTTGCTCCAGAGGATCTCCTTGGAAGTCAGTGGTGACACCAAGAGCCTTCCCATAATGTGAGGATCCTTGCTCAGGAGGATCTCCTTGGAAGTCAGTGGTGACACCAAGAGCCTTCCCCTAGTGTGAGGATCCTTGCTCCAGAGGATCTCCTTGGAAGTCAGTGGTGACACCAAGAGCCTTCCCCTAGTGTGAGGATCCTTGCTCCAGAGGATCTCCTTGGAAGTCAGTGGTGACACCAAGAGCCTTCCCCTAGTGTGAGGATCCTTGCTTAGGAGGATCTCATTGGAAGTCAGTGGTGACACCAAGAGCCTTCCCCTAGTGTGAGGAAGGATCTCATTTGCCTGTTTGGATTGTGCTGTCTGGTCAGAATAAATGAAAAAGAGGAAATCTAACCCTTCCTTTTCTCGACTTAAATGGATTTAGGGAATTTAAGCTATATTGTGTGAATGAGGATTGAAATAATTTGTAGCAGCTTGACCCAGCATCAGCTGTCTCTTCTTCTTCTCTTCCTAGACATTCAAAAAAAAGCCAGAACATTTTCCCTTCTTTTTCAAATGCATTCTGGAAGCATCCCTGGTGGAAAATGACAGTGAATACTCTCTGCATGAACAGACAGTGCTGCTGCTTTTCCTTGATCACTGCTTCAACAGTTTGGTATGTTACCAGCAACTCTGAAACTTCCACTGTCTTTATGCCCTTCTGTGTTAATAGGAGTTTGAGCAATTTCATTTTAAGAGAGATGAAGCAAAATTTCCATCTGAGGAAGATGGTACTGGAGGGCTCTTCCCTCTCTTTTTGACTCTTGCTTTATCAGGTTTGCTTTTCTCTGACACAGGGTCTTAGAATAGACTTGAAATTGGATGGCTGGCACCTGCTGCAATTTATTCAGGACATATTTAAAGCAATGCTTTACAAATATTTGTACTTTAAAAGGTGTTTAGAAGCAGATTACTTACTACTGTGCTCTGCACAAAATTATTTCCATTCTCTGTTGAGGAAGACAGTAATTTGTTTTTTTCACTTTTGAAACCAGGCTTTTAAGTAAGAGAGGAAAGAAAGAATCCCAGAATGGTAGGGGTTGGAAGGGACCTTGAAAGAACATCCAGTCCCAACCCCCCTGCCAGAGCAGGAGCACCTGGGGTGGGCCACAGAGGAACACATCCAGGCAGGTTTTGAATGTCTCCAGAGAAGGAGACTCCACAACCTCTCTTTGTGAATCCAAATGACAGCCAGAGTTGGAGAGAGAACTTTTGAAAAAACAATTATATTTACATGAATTCTAGACAAAATCAGTTCCTTCAGATGCTCAGAGAATCACAGAATGGTTTGGATTGGAAGGGACCATCAAGATTATCTAGTTTCAACCCCCTGCCATATGCAGGGACACCTTCCTCTAAACCAGGTTGCTCAAAGCCTCATCCAACCTGGCCTTCAACACCTCCAGGGAGCTCTGGAGCCATCCTGGGCAACCTGTTCCAGTGTCTCACCACCCTCACTGTAAAGTGTTTCTTCCTAATCTGCAGTCTAAAACCCCAAACCAACAACCATTTTTCTGCCTTATTTTTTCTAACAGGAGGTGGACTTGATCAGAGGCCAGGTGCAGCAGCTCATCTCTTTACCGATGTGGATGGCTCTACAACCTGTAAGCATGACACTCTAGACTGGAAAAATCAACCTTCTAGGCATTATCTAAGCACTGTCCAGTCAGGCCTCATGGAATACTCTTATGGCAGTGTAATCTTTAAAACTGCTATGGAATTATGGTCTTGCCTGCATGGCAAAATTCACCTTTCTCCTTTGTTCTTGATTTCTGTGTAATTCTGATTATTAATTGCATGAAAAAAATCCACAATCAAGTTTTGTTTGTAGCATTTTCAAGCTACAGTTTGTAGACAAAGGCAGGAGATCACAGGGACTAGGCAGGGGAGCTCTTGTCTAGTCATGGATGGCCTTTATCTAGCACTGTTACCTTCTTGATTTACAGGTGATAGTTAATGAGATCAGTCTGAGACATTTCAGTTTGTTAGATAATTATTGTTTTGTTTTAAATAAGTTTTGTTTGTAGCTTCTTCAAGCTGCAGTTTGTAGACAGAGCCATGAGATCACAGGCACTAGGCAGGGGAGCTGTTGTCTAGCTGTGGATGGACTTAATCTAGCAGTGTTACCTTCTTGTTTCACAGTGATACTTAATGAGGTCAGTCTGAGACATTTCAGTTTGTTAGATAATTATTGTTGTGTTTTGTTTTAAATAAGATTTGTTTGTAGCTTCTTCAAGCTGCAGTTTGTAGACAAAGCCAGGAGATCACAGGCACTAGGCAGGAGAGCTGTTGTCTAGCTGTGGATGGACTTTATCTAGCAGTGTTACCTTCTTTTTTACAGGTGACAGTTAATGAGATCAGTCTGAGACATTTCAGTTTGTTAGATAATTATTGTTTTGTTTTAAATAAGTTTTGTTTGTAGCTTCTTCAAGCTGCAGTTTGTAGACAGAGCCATGAGATCACAGGGACTAGGCAGGGGAGCTGTTGTCTAGCTGTGGATGGACTTAATCTAGCAGTGTTACCTTCTTGTTTCACAGTGATACTTAATGAGGTCAGTCTGAGACATTTCAGTTTGTTAGATAATTATTGTTGTGTTTTGTTTTAAATAAGATTTGTTTGTAGCTTCTTCAAGCTGCAGTTTGTAGACAGAGCCATGAGATCACAGGCACTAGGCAGGGGAGCTGTTGTCTAGCCCTGGATGGACTTCATCTAGCAGTGCTACCTTCTTGTTTTACAGTGATGCTTAGTGAGGCCAGTCTGAGACATTTCAGTTTGTTAGGTATTTTTTGGTTTGTTTTGTTCTTAATCAGAACAGCTGGACTGCATTTTTCTCTCCTGTGACAGCAAGGATCCCTGCTGACTGAGTAACATTCTACCATTTCAGAAACGCCTGGAACAAGAGCTGAAAAAGACACCAAAACTAAGGAAGTTCTGGAACCTGATTAAGAAGAATGATGAGAAAATGGATGAAGAGGCAAGACTGAAGTATGTTACAGAACCCTTTCTTCCTTTTAATTCCACAGCCCTTTTTAGAGGCAAGAATGAAGTTTGTTACAGAACTCTTTCTTCCACTTAAATCCAAAGCCCTTTTTAGAGGCAAGAATGAAGTTTGTTACAGAACCCTTTCTTCCTCTTAAATCCAAAGCCCTTTTTAGAGGCAAGAATGATGTTACAGAACCCCTTCTTCCTCTTAATTCCACAGCCCTTTTTAGAGGCAAGAATGATGTTACAGAACCCCTTCTTCCTCTTAATTCCACAGCCCTTTTTAGAGGCAAGAATGATGTTACAGAACCCTTTCTTCCTCTTAAATCCAAAGCCCTTTTTAGAGGCAAGAAGGAAGTTTGTTGCAGAACCCTTTCTTCCTCTTAAATTCAAAGCCCTTTTTAGCTGTGTTTCAGCTCAACTAAGTTGTATCAACTAAAAGAATTGAGCATTAAAATACAAAGATGCCAAATGAGGATGGATCACATGTGGGCTGCTGGAATCTCTTCTGTTTTTCAGTAGTTACAGTACAAAGAACTGTTACAGAACTTGACATTTGATTTGAATTTGTGGTAGCAAATCTTAGAGCTATGGAATGGAAGCCATAAAATGATATTCATGTCTTTACTCATGACCTTTAGCAAATGTTTAGCTCTTCAAGCAAACAGCTTGGGTTTGGAAAGGACCTCTGGAGATCTCAATTCCAAACCCCCTGCCAGAGCAGGATCACCTAGAGTAGGTCACACAGGAGCACATGCAGGCAGGTTTTGAATGTCTCCAGAGGAGACTCCACAGCCTGTCTGGGGAGCCTCTTCCAGTGCTCTGTGACCCCTACAGTAAGAAGTTCCTCCTCATGTTGAGGTGGAACCTCCTGTGCTGTAGTTTCCATCCATTGCTCCTTGTCCTATGACAGGGCACAAATGAACAGAGGCTGTCCCTTCCTTCCTGACACCCAGCCCTCAGATACTAAATCCCCTCTCAGTCTTCTCTTCTCCAGACTGAAAACCCCGAGGTCTCACAGCCTTCCTCATGAGGCAGTGCTCCAGTCCCTTCATCATCCTTGTAGCTCACACCTCCTGAGCCTGCTGACAGGGATGTTATGGGAGACAGTGTCAGAAGTCTTGCTAAGGTCAAGGTAGACTACATCCACTTATCCACTTGGACTGCATCCAGTTATTTGAACAAATTTGTGTATCTCACCAAAGTTAAATGCCCCAATGCTTTTGTGTTGCAGTGTGGCAAGGAATAGGTGGTGACACCTCTTTGACTCAGTAGAAGCATGAGCTGGGAATCAGTTGTGTGCCTAAAAATGTGGACTGCTACTCTGCCTGCCTGAGTGCAGAGAGAGGAGTTATCATTTAAACAGTCTGGGTTTGTTCTAAAGCAGCCTGCTAGCATTCTGTAACTTTTAAATCAGGTATCTTTGTCTTTTTGAAAGCTGGGATGTGCTCCTGGCTTGCCTGTAAGGAATATTCATGCTTTTGTCTTGTGTCTGATTTTAGAGCATACCGGGAGAGAAGATTTCTTTCACAGCTCATTCAGAAATTCATTTCTGTGCTGAAATCAATCCCTGTCTCAGGTAACTGCTTCTTTCTTAACTCTGTTACTTTCCTACCTGCTAATCTGTCTTCTGTTCTTTTCTGCTGCTCCTTACAATACCAGCCTGAGGTTGGAGACTTTATCTGGATGGGTTTTTAGTGCCTGTACGGATTTGATGTCAAAATTAGTATACAGACTGTGTATGCTTTGAAAATCATGGCATGATAGAATGGCTTAGGTTGGAAGGGACCTGAGAGATCATCTGCTCTAACCTCCCCACCATGGGCAGGGACACTTCTCAGCTACACTTGGCTGCTCAAGGCCTCATGCAGCCTGGCCTCAAACACCCCCAGGGAGGAGGCATCCATTGCCTCCCTGGGAAACCTGTTCTGGAGTCTCACCACGCTCATACTGAAGAACTTCTTCCTAAGATCCAGTCTGAGCCTACTCTCCCTCAGCTACAAACCATTCTCCCTTGTCCTGTTGCTAGACACCCTGATGAAAAGTCCCTCTGCAGCCTTCCTGTAGGATCCCTGAAGGTGCTGGAAGTCAGCTATAAGGTTCTCCCAGAGTCTTTCTCCAGGCTGAACAACCCCAGCTCCTTCAGCCTGTCCTCATAGCAGAGGTGTTCCAGCCCTTGGATCATCTTTGTGGCCCTCCTAAATCAAATAGCAGAAAGCTACTTTAAACCTCTTCTCCTCCTCTTCAGTATGGACTGGGTCCCTCATATTAAGAAGGACATTGAGGCTCTTGAATGTGTCCAGAGAAGGGCAACGAGGCTGGGGAGAGGCTTTGGGCACAGCCCTGTGAGGAGAGGCTGAGGGAGCTGGAGGTGTTTAGCTTGGAGAAGAGGAGGCTCAGGGGAGACCTTATTGCTGTCTACAACTACCTGAAGGGAGGTTGTAGCCAGGTGGGGTTGGTCTCTTATCCCAGGCAACCAGCACCAGAACAAGAGGACACAGTCTTAAGCTGTGCCAGGGGAGATTTAGGCTTGAGGTGAGCAAAAAGTTCTTCCCAGAAAGAGTAATTGGCCACTGGAATGTGCTGCCCAGGGAGGTGGTGGAGTCACCATCATCTCTAGGAAGAGCCTGGATGAGGCACTTGGTGCCATGGTTTAGTAGTCAGGAGGTGTTGGGTGATAGGTTGGACTCGATGATCTCTGAAGGCTTTTCCAACCTTATTGATTCTATGTTTCCATGACTTGATAAAAAACAGTATTTCTGGTTACTGATCTTCTGTAGTGTGTGCTTCCAGCTTTCCTGCAGCATTAAAGCATTTCTTACCTCCTTAGATGCCTTGTTAAACAGGTGGGATAAATGCATATCACAAGGCTCTATTCTGTCAGTCCCTGTTGATTTGTGGTAAGAACAAAAGCCTAAGTGAAGGGAAATTCTGTAAGGTTTGGCTGCTCTTGATTCATAAGTCACTGTGACAAGCAAAATTACATGCTTGCCTGATTTAAAAAGGGAAAGTGTTGAGAGAGGAAGGTGTGAGCCTTTTGACAGGAAAAACTGAAAGGCTTATTGTGCTGGGAACACAGAGCATGTGGGTGAAATTACTTCCTGCAGCTCTGCTTTTGCTCTTAAACTCTTAGCAAACTTAGCTCTTAACTCAGCTGTAAGGGAAAACTGTCTGTGTTGTGTCATGCTCAGGAAGGGTACCTGTCCCCTCTGTTTGCCTAGTTAGGCAAGAGAAGTTTTAGCAAGATTTGCCCTAACAGCCCTTTGGAGGCTTTAGGAAATAGAAATCTGTTAAAGCAGGCTTTGGTTTGGAGTGGATTCTAGGGGCTCCTTAGTAGAATCATAGAATCAATAAGGTTGGAAAAGACCTCAGAGATCATCAAGTCCAATCTATCACCCAACACCTCATGACTAACTAAACCATGGCTTCAAGTGCCATGTCCAGTCCGTTTTTGAACACCTCCAGTGATGGGGACTCCACCACCTCCCTGGGCAGCACATCCCAATGGCCAATCTCTCTTGCTGGGAAGAGTAATTCACCTCGAGCCTAAACTTCCCCTGGAGCAGCTTGAGACTGTGTCCTCTTGTTGTGTTGGTGGTTGCCTGGGAGAAGAAATCAACCCCCACCTCTCCACAACCTCCTTTCAGGTAGTTGTAGAGAGCAATAAGGTCTCCCCTGAGCCTCCTTTTCTCCAGGCTAAACAACCCCACTGAGTACCTTTGAGTATCATAGAATCATGGAATAGTTTGGGTTGGAAGGGACCTCCAAAGGCCATCTAGTCCAATCCCCTCTGCAGTCAACAGGGACATCCTCCACTAGATCAGTTTGCTCAAAGCCTTGTTGAGCTTCACCTTGACTGTCTCCAGGGATGGGGCCCCAGCCACCTCCCTGGGCAGCCTGTTCCAGTGTTCCACCACCCTCATGGTAAGGAACACAGAATAAAGTATTGTGAAGGCCTTTTGCACTCACATTGATTGCAGCTTTTAAACAGGTGCTTTTGAGTACCCAGAGTTAAAACTTCTTAGAATCATAGAATCAGTAAGGTTGGAAAAGACCTCAGAGATCCTCAGGTCCAACCTATCACCCAATACCTCATGACTAACTAAACCATGGCTTCAAGTGCCATGTCCAATCCCCTCTTGAGCAATGAGGAGCTTAGCAGGCCATGGGTGTTTTCTGGAAGTGTTGGCTTGGTTCTCTTCTTCAGAGTGGATAAAGTCATTCTTGAAAGTCTGGTTCCATTGCTTTCCCCTGTCTAAAACATTTATGGTTTGCAGCCAAGAAAGGATTGTTTCAGAGAGGGAATGGTGTGTGATAGTTGACTTTTGTTATCATGCCAAAGATAATGCTGGTATCTTAGCTGGGTTTCTTACAGTTTTAATGTGTAAGAATTTATGTCAGAATGGTTGAAGTACAAATATGGTGGCAAAATAAATTGAATATATGTTTTCCTTCTAGGTCCTATTTCTATGGACAAAGTTCACTATTGTGAGAGATTCATTGAGCTCATGCTGGATCTTGAGGTAAGATATTATCACAGTATCTTAGAGGTTGGAAGGGACCTCCAGAGATCATCCAGTCCAACCCCCCTGCCAAAGCAGCATCACCCAGGGCAGTCCACACAGGAATGCATCCAGGCAGGTTTGGAAAGTCTCCAGAGAAGGAGACTCCACAGCCTCTCTGGGCAGCCTACTCCGGGGCTCTGTCACCCTCACAGTAAAGAAATTTCTCCTCATGTTGAGGTGAAACCTTCCATGTTCAAGCTTGTACCCATTGTTCCTTGTCTTATTACTGTGCACCACCAAAAAGAGCTTGGCCCCCTCCACTTGACTCCCACCCCTCAGACATTGATCATATCCCCTCTCAGTCTTCTCCAGACTAAACAGGCCCAGGGCTCTCAGTCTCTCCTCACAGGGCAGATGCTCAGTTCCCCTAATCATCCTTGTGGCTCTCCATTGGAATCTCTCCAGCTCTGTCTTTCTTGAACTGGGGAGCCCCAAACTGGACACAGTGCTCCAGGTTTTAAGCTGTTTCCAGATTTTAAGAGTATAAACTCCTGAGGACAGCTTCATTCCAGTTTGCAGGTTGTTATGCCACAGTTGTGCATGTGGTTGCTTAATGGTGGCTTTCCATCTGGAAGTAGGAAATTGTAGCAGTACATCCAGTGATGTTCAGTATCTTCATCAATGCCCTTGACACCCAGATTGAGTGTTGCACCCTCAGCAAATTTGCAGATGATACCAAGCTGAGTGGTGTGGCTGGTAAGTCTGAAGGATGGGACGGCATCTAGAGGGACCTGGGTAGGCTGGAGAGGTGAGCTGAGGAGGATCTCATGAGTTTCAATGAGGGCTGTGTAAGGTTCTGCACCTAGGCTGGGGCAGTCCTAGATATCAGACCAGGTTGGGGGATGATGAAGCTGGGAGCAGCCCTGCAGAAATGGACTTGGGGGTGCTGGTGGATGAGAAGCTGGACAGGAGTGCACACTTGCAGCCCAGAAGGCCCATGGCATCCTGGGCTGCATCAAAAGCAGCGTGGCCAGAGATGGAGAGAGGGGATTCTGCCACTTTGCTCTGCTATGGTGAGACCTCACCTGGAGTACTGTGTCCAGCTCTGGAGCCCTCAACACAGGGAGGATATGGACCTGATGGAGTGGGTCCAGATGGGGACCACAAAGCTGATTGGGGGACTAGAACACCTCTGCTGTGAGGACAGGCTGAGGGAGCTGGGGTTGTTCAGCCTGGAGAAGAGAAGGCTGCAGAGGAGACCTAACAGCAGCCTGCCAGTACCTGAAGGGGGCTACAAGAAGGCTGCACAGGGACTGCTTGCAAAGGCCTGCAGTGACAGGACAGGGGACAGTGGTTTGAAGTGAGAGGAGAGCAGATTTAGATCGGATGTGAGGAACAAGTTCACCACCGTGAGGGTGGTAGAAGATTGGAACAGGTTGCTCAAGGAGGTATTTGGGGCCCCATCCCTGGAAATATTCAAGGTCAAGCTCAACAAGGCTCTAAGCAACCTGCTCTGGTGGAGGATGTTTGCTGCTGACTGCAAGGGGGTTGGACTGGATGACTTTTGGAGGTCCCTTCCAACCCAAACCATTCTATGGTTTGTCTTTAGAAGTTTCTAACACAGTTTGCAGTCTGGAGAAAGTCAAGCTTAAAATTCATGTATGGAAAACAAGCATTTAAAAGAGTGCTGCAGCAGTTTGACATCATCTCTATTTGTAGCACACAGTGATTCTGGGGACACTTGGTAGGAGAAAAGCTGCTGTATTTGATTTACCTTTCCAGCTGGCAGGATGCAGTCTCCCTGATGGCAACTTTGTGCTGTGCCCCCACACACCTAGGAGGCTGTGTTCACAGCAGCCTACCTGCATAAGCTAGGAGCAAATGTTCCTTCAATGTGAGAACCTCTCTTAGGGTATTAGAGCTGTAGGTACTTGCACAACAATCTATCTTGATTTGCCTTCTGGGAATGGCAAATGAAGAGAAGCTCTGCTTTGTTACCCTTGGAGCAGCTGCTTGCCTTCATCTGAGGCTGTTTCCCACAGGCTTTGCTTCCCACACGGCGCTGGTTCAATACAGTGTTGGATGACTCCCATCTTGTTGTTCACTGTTACCTGTCCAGTCTGGCTAAAAGGGAGAAGGAAGGACATCTCTTCTGCCAGGTAAGTTTGCAGATGACACCAAGCTGGGAGCAGGTGTAGAGGGTAGGAGGCACTGGCTTCAGTGTCTCGGTGAGAACCTCTGTCTGGCATCGCCTTGGCGCAACCAGTTTCAGTTTCAAGGCCTTGTGTGTGAAAGAGCCAGCAGTGGTTGTGAGCTGTGCTGTAATTTCTGTGTCTTGTAGATGAGATACCTAAACAAAATGATTTGTGCATAAGCCAAGTATAACATTTGGATAGTAGTACTTAGGCTGTTCCTCCAAAAACTTTGAGGAGCTTTTGTATGTAGATGGTGCCCAGATTTGTCCTCTTAAATAGTGGTTTTGTTGGTGCTCTGCTCTTGTGAACCCACTCATTTGCATGGATGATGTCTCAGCTTTTAGATATGCTTAAATTCTACACTGGCTTTGAGATCAATGATCAGACTGGAAATGCTCTGACGGAGAACGAGATGACAACAATTCACTACGACAGAATTACTTCTCTGCAGGTAGGCAGATGGCAGAAGTGCTTGTTGGGGGAAAGAGGATTTGGGTTTGTTGTGGCAGTCTAATTTTCATCTGGAATAGACAGTGAGTTATTTCCCCAAACAAACCTCTTGTTTTTCCTGTTGGGTTACAGAAAGAGTTTTAAGATAACTTCCTGTGCCACGCTGAAGACACTGAACACTTCAATGTTATCTATGTGACTGACTAAATAATATGCACTAGCAAAACAACACCACTTGTGTTCTGCTGCTTGTGATAGGCAGAGGGAGCTGGGGTTCAGCCTAGAGAAGAATCCAGGGGAGCTTAGAGCCTTCCAATACATGAAGGGAACCTACAGGAAGGCTGCAGAGGGACTTTTCATCAGGGTGTCTAGAGATAGAGCAAGGGGGAGTGGTTTGAAGCTGAGGAAGAGTAGGCTTAGACTGGACCTAAGGAAGAAGTTCTTCAGGATGAGGGTGGTGAGACTCTGGAATAGGTTTCCCAGGGAGGCTGTGGATGCCTCCTCCCTGGTGTAGTTCAAGACCAGCTTGGATGAGGCTTTGAGCAACCAAGTCTAGCTGAGAGGTGCTCCTGCCTATGGCAGGGAGGTTGAAGCAGATGATCTCTAAGGTCCCTTCCAACCTAAGCCCTTCTATGATTGTTGATGAACTGCTCCCAGCAAATTATTCAGAAGGGAAAATGAAGTGCTGCAGCAACTTAACGTAGGATTCTGCAGTAGGTGGCACCATTTCTTCAAGATCAGCACACACATGTAGTAGCAGCAGGAGTGTTCCCTTGTACATCAGAGACAAACATTCACATCATTTCTAGTCCTGTAAAGACAACTGCACTTTTCAGCCAGGGCTACTTGTCTGTCCCCTTAGGGTTTGTTTTAAGGATGATAGGAGGGTGCTGGAGTGTGTCCAGAGAAGGGCCACGAGGGTGATCAGAGGGCTGGAGCTTCTATCCTATGAGGACAAACTGAGGGAGTTGGGGCTGTTCAGTCTGGAGAAGAGAAGGCTCTGAGGAGACCTTATCATGGCCTTTCAGTATCTGAAGGGGGCTCCAAGAAAGCTGGGGAGGGACTTTTGAGGGTGTCAGGGAGTGATAGGGCTGGGGAATGGAACAAAACTAGAAATTGCACATTGAAAAATGTCACAAATAACTAGAGGCTATACATAAAGATGTTTTAAGGCTATTTTCTGTAGCCATCACCTCAACAAAACTCCTGAGCCATAGTGGTGGCCAGAGCTTCCCAACTAACTGTATTCAATCTTCTCACTCTGGAGAAGGCTACGAGGAGACCTTATTGTGGCCTTTCAGTGTCTGAAGGTTGCCTACAAGAAGGCTGGGGAGGGACTTTTTAGTGTTTGGGGTAGTGACAGGACTAGGAGGAATGGAGCAAAACTAGAAATGGGTAGATTCAGGTTGGATGTTTGGAAGAAGTTCTTCCCCTTGAGGCTAGTGAGATGCTGGAACAGGTTGCCCAGGGAGGTGGTGAAAGCCTCATCCCTGGAGGTTTTTAAGTCCAGGCTGGATGTGGCTGTGAGCAACCTGATCCAGTGTGAGGTGTCCCTGCCCATGGCAGGGGGGTTGGAACTGACTGATCCTTGAGGTCCCTGCCAACTCCAACAATTCTGTGTGTGAAAAAGATTCTGTGTTGGAAGCAGAGATGTAGCAAACAGGTGGTGCTAAGGAAAACAGCTCTCCTGCTAGTGTCCCCTGGGTGCTAGGTGCTGTGAATTAGAAGAAGGTGTGCTTTGATATGAATATTGAGATGGATATTTCATTAACATGCTTACACTGGGCTTGGGTCTTTTGTAGAGAGCAGCCTTTGCACACTTCCCAGAGCTGTATGACTTTGCCCTCTCCAACGTAGCCGCAGTAGACACTCGGGACTCCCTGGTGAAGTTGTTTGGGCCTCTTAGGTAAGCTGTCAAAATGAAATGCAGCATGAAATGGAAATTCTTTGTTCTCACTGTGTCTTAATTGAACAGACTTCTGGCCTTTTTTTTCTTCCTTTTTGATTTCTCCTGTGCCTTCTCAGGTCTTTCTGACTTAGAATCATAGAATCAGCAAGGTTGGAAAAGACCTCAGAGATCACCAAGTCCAACCTATTACCTAACACCTAACACCTCCTGACTACTAAACCATGGCACCAAGTGCCACATCCAGTCCCTTTTTGAACACCTCCAGGGATGGTGACTCCACCACCTCCCTGGGCAGCACATTCCAATGGCCAATTACTCTTTGTGGGAAGAACTTTCTCCTCACCTCAAGCGTAAACTTCTCCTGGCACAGCTTGAGACTGTGTCCTCTTGTTCTGGTGCTGGGTGCCTGGGAGAAGAGACCAACCCCCGCTGGCTGCAATGTCCTTTCAGCTTGTTGTAGAGGGCAATAAGGTCTCCCCTGAGCCTCCTCTTCTCCAGGCTAAACAACCCCAGCTCCCTTAGACTCTTCTCCCAGGGCTTGTGCTTGAGGCCTCCCCCCAGCCTCGTTGCCCTTCTTAGCATGGTGCCTTTATATCTACCAAACCAGGGAGATAGGAAGAGCTTGCATCCATTAATAGTGAAGTACTGGAATTCCATTATAAGAAAATTATCTTTATTTTCCTTTCTTTCTTTCTGGTGAATGCAAGAATGTGCTAATTTTCTGTAAAATAACTGCTGAAACTATTGGTAGCTGTAGCTAACTTCCTGTAGTTACCCTCTAACTATTTCAGTATTGATTTTTCTACTCTAGTCTCTGCAAAAGCTGCAACAGAAACCATAAAAGGCATGGAACTGTGTTTACTGTACTGTGATTAAATGGGCACCAGGCTGTGTTTTGACAAAGACAGTGTTTGCTCTGTTGTGTGGTTCTGTTTTCAGGCACCTGTCTTGAAACAGTAAAGAAATTGCTCCCATCTTGCTCTGTTTCTTGTTGATGAAGGGTTCCTCTTGCACCTCTGGCTGAGTACTCTTCACCCCTGGAAGGGCTCTAGAGCACTTTGTACCAGTTCCAGAAGCAGCTGTTACAAATATCTCAGCACTTCACTTAAATCACTGATCTGTAATTGTTTATTTGTGATGAAATTCATAGAATGGTTTGGGTTGGAAGGGACCTTAAAGATCATCTAGTTCCAACCCCCTGCCATGGGCAGGGACACCTGCCAGTAGCCCAGGTTGCTCAAGGTCTCATCCAGCCTGGCCTTCAACACCTCCAGGGAGGGGGCATCCATCACCTCCCTGGGCAGCCTGTGCCAGTGTCTCAGCGCTTCCACTGTAAAGAATTTCTTCCTAACCTCCAGTCTAAATCTACCCTACTCAAGCTTAAAATGCATGGCTGGAATTTTTATTACTGTTTTAAGCAGAAGTGTGCTGTCTGAAGAAGGTAGATTTAGGCTAGATACAAGGAAAACATTTTGTAGAACGAGGGTTGGGAAGCGCTGGAGAAGTCTGCCTGGAGAGGCCGGAGAAGCCCCATCCCTGGAAGCATTCAAGGTCAGGTTGGACGAGGCTCAGAGCAACCTGATCCAGTTAAAGATGTCCCTGCTTACTGTGGTGGGGCTTGGAGGGGTTTGAAATAGATGACCTTTAAAGGTCCTTTCCAACCTGAAGCGTTCAGTGATTCTCAGCGGCTTCGGTGTGACTTTTATCTTCTGCTTTGCAGTTCGGACACTCTCCACCGGGTGGCGTCTTACCTGTGCCTGCTGCCGGCCCTGGCGGAGGGGGAGAGCTCCAGCTATGAAAAGGACTTTCTGCTGGAGCTGCTGGTAAAAACATCATTCCATTGCTTTGCCTCTTTTTCTTCTGCAAGCTCAAGACATAGCTAAATCCAGCAACTGGGCTGTGGTAGTGCAGCCATTCAGGACCTTTGGTTGAGGCACCTGGGAAGCACAGCAGTGTTGCAGCAGCAAAGGGCACACTGAGCTGGGATTTATAGCCAGATAAATTAACATTATAAACAGATAAATCAAGTGTTTGAAAGTGTTCATTTCTGAATGTGATTGCCCCAAACCGGTATTTGTGTCTGTGGTGTTGGTGACAAGTGACAGGACCAGAGGAAATGGTTCCAAGCTGCACCAGGGGAGGTTCAGGCTGGATGTTAGGAAGTATTTCTTCATTGAAAGGGTTCTCAAATGTTGGAATGGTCTGCTCAGGGCAATGGTGGAGTCACCATCCCTGGGGTTCCAGCAGTATGTGGACCTGCCACTTAGGGACATGGTTTAGTGTTGAGCATTCAGTGCTGGGTCAGAGGTTGGGCTGGATGATCTTGGAAGTCTCTTCCAACCAGATACATACACACATAGAATCACAGAATCAATAAGGTTGGAAAAGACCTCAGAGATCATCAAGTTCAACCTGTCACCCAACACCTCATGACTACTAAATCATGGGACCAAGTGCCACATCCAATCCTTTTTTGAACACCTCCAGGGATAGTATCAGAGTATCACCAAGGTTGGAAGAGACCTCAAGTATCATCAAGTCCAACCTGTCACCCAGCACCTCATGACTAGACCATAGCACCAAGTGCCACGTCCAATCCCCTCTTGAACACCTCCAGGGATGGAGACTCCACCACCTCCCTGGGCAGCACATTCCAAAGCCTAACAACTCTCTCAGTGAAGAACTTTCTCCTCACCTCCAGCCTAAACCTCCCCTGGCACAGCTTGAGACTGTGTCCTCTTGTTCTGGTGCTGGTTGCCTGGGAGAAGAGACCAACCCCCACCTGGCTAGAACCTCCCTTCAGGTAGTTGTAGACAGCAAGAAGGTCTCCCCTGAGCCTCCTCTTCTCCAGGCTAAGCAACCCCAGCTCCCTCAGCCTCTCCTCACAGGGCTGTGCTCCAGACCCCTCTCCAGCCTCGTTGCCCTTCTGGACACCTTCAAGAGTCCTAATGTCCTTCTTAAATTGAGGGGCCCAGAACTGGACACAGTAAATGTTATTAGAAAACATAAAGTCATTTACATTGGAAAAGACCTTCAAGATCTTCCAACTGTTAACCCTACTCTACCTAAAGTCCACTGCTAAGTCACATCCCCAAGCACCACATCTCCACAGCTTTTAAACCCCTCCAGGGATGAGGACTCCACCATCTCCCTGAGCAATGCCTGGCAAACCTTTTCAGTGAATCATTTTTGCCTAATGTAAACTCTGGTGCAGCTTGAGGCCATTTCAACTCCTCTTACCACTTGCTAGTAGGGAGTCAGTTCTGTGCTAAGCCTTTGTGACTCATGGGGATTTGAACTGCGCTCTCCCTGTAGGTATCTCGTCATGAGCGGCGGATATCTCAGATTCAGCAGCTCAACCAGATGCCTCTGTACCCCACAGAGAAGATCATTTGGGATGAAAATATTGTACCAACTGAGTACTATTCTGGAGAAGGTATGGCTAATAACTCAGTATGTGCTGAACAGGGCAATAAATGCTGCCAACCCCCTCCCCCCAAGTCCTGATGTCTTACATTCATTATGCCTTCAGAACTTGTTACAGTACAGAATCTTAGAATGGGTTGAGTTGGAAGGGACCTCCAAAGGTCATCTAGTCCAATCCCCCTGCAGTCAGCAGGGACATCCTCCATTAGATCAGGTTGCTCAGAGCCTTGTCAAGCCTGACCTTGAATATCTCCAGGGATGGGGCCTCAACTCCCTCTCTGGGCAGCCCGGTCCAGTCATCCACCACCCTCATGGTGCAGAATTTGTTCCTAGCATCCCATTTAAATCTTTTCTCTAGTTTGAAGCCATTGTCCCTCATCCTATCACTACAGGCCTTTGTAAACAGTCTCTCTCCATCCTTCTTGTAGCCCCCTTCAAGTACTGGCAGAGTGCTATTGGGTCTCCCTGCAACCTTCTCTTCTCCAGGCTGAACAACTCCAGCTCCCTCAGCCTGTACTTGTAGCAGAGGTGCTCCAACTCCCTGATGATTCCAAATGATTTCTTCCTAGTATGCCAACTCTTCTCTTATTTCAAACCATTTTCCCTGTACCTGTCCCTGCAGGCCTTTGCAAACAGTCCCTCTGCAGCCTTCTTGTAGCCCCATTAAGGTCACTATTAGGTCTCCCTGGAGCCTTCCCTTCTCCATTCTGAACAAGCCCAGCTCCCTCAGCCTGTCCTCACAGCAGAGGTGTCCCTGCCCCCTGGAGCAGTAGTGCTTGCCCTACATTTGATCATTGTAAAATCAGTTTTGTTGTATTCTGAATGCAGGGAAGAATTCAGTCTCTGAATAGTTCACTGCAGTGCTGCCAGGATGAAAATGCCTCACATCTTGTGCAGGTTCATGCAGCAAAAGCCCAAAAGCTGTGGTTTTAGTGGCATGGATTTATAGAGAGGGTAGTTCTTAGGCTCTCCCATGGTAAAAGCTAATGGCAGCTCTAGAGTAAAGTGTGAATGCATGTATGAATCCAATGCATGGAACATAGTCATTCCCCTTCTTTGTGCTGAGTTACCAAACCCCTCTTCTCCTTTCCACCTCTACTTCCTTAGGCTGCCTTGCACTTCCCAAGTTGAATCTGCAGTTTCTGACTCTTCATGACTACCTGCTGAGGAACTTCAATCTTTTCCGGCTGGAGTCTACTTACGAGATCCGGCAGGACATTGAAGACAGTGTCAGCAGGATGAAGCCATGGTAAGTATTGATGACTGATGCACACAGTGCTTTCCACTTCAGCTGTAAGCCCAGGACAACCTCATGAGGGTCAACAAGACCTAATGCAAGGTCCTGCAGCTGGGTCAGGGCAATCCCAGGCACTGATATAGGCTGGGCAGGGACTGGCTCGAGAGCAGCCCTGAAGAAAAGGACCTGGGGGTGCTGGGGGAGGAGAAGCTCAACATGAGCCAGCAGTGAGCACTTGCAGCCCAGAGAGCAAATCACATCCTGGGCTGGATCAAGAGAATCCAGCATGTTGAGGGAGGTGATTCTCCCCCTCTACTACGCTGCTGAGACCCCACCTGCAGTACTGTGTCCAGTTCTGGAGCCCCTAGTACAGGAAGGATCTGGAGGTGCTGGAAGGTGTCCAGAGAAGGGCCACAAGGATGAGCAGAGGGCTGGAGCTGCTCTGTTATGAGGACAGACTGGAGGAGTTGGGGCTGTTCGGTCTGGAGAAGAGAAGGCTCTGAGGAGACCTAATTGTGGCCTTCCAGTATCTGAAGGGGGCTACAAGAAAGCTGGGGAGGGACTGTTGAGGGTGTGAGGGAGTGACAGGACTGGGGGGAATGGAATGAAAATGGAAATGGGTAGATTCAAATTGGATGTTAGGAAGAAGTTGTTCCCCATGAGGGTGGTGAGAGACTGGCACAGGTTGCCCAGGGAGGTGGTGGAAGCCTCATGCCTGGAGGTTTTTGCAGCCAGGCTGAATGTGGCTGTGAGCAACCTGCTGTAATATGAGGTGTCCCTGGCCATGGCAGGGTGGCCTTGGAACTGGCTGATCCTTGAGGTCCCTTCCAACCCTAAGATGTTGACTTGCTGGAAGGTGTCCAGAGAAGGGCAACAAAGCTGGGGAGGGGTTTGGAACACAAGCCCTATGAGGAGAGGCTGAGGGAGCTGGGGTTGCTTAGCCTGGAGAAGAGGAGGCTCAGGGGTGACCTTACTGCTCTCTCCAACTACCCGAAAGGAGGTTGTAGCCAGGTGGGGGTTGGTCTCTTCTCCCAGGCAACCAGCACCAGAACAAGAGGACACAGTCTCAAGCTGTGCCAGGGGAGGTTTAGGCTGGGTGTTAGGGAGAAATTCTTTATAGAGAGAGTGATTGTCCATTGGAATGTGCTGCCCAGGGAGGTGGTGGAGTCACCATCATTGGAGGTGTTCAGGAGGAGAGTTGATAGGGTGCTTGGTTGCATGGTTTAGTTGATTAGGTGGTGTTGGATGATAGTTGGACACAATGATCTTGAAGGTCTCTTCCATTCCATCCCATCCCATCCCATCCCATCCCATCCCATCCCATCCCATCCCATCCCATCCCATCCCATCCCATCCCATCCCATCCCATAGTTCTGAAATGCAGAATGATGTGAGTCTACTTCAGGAGCATGCAAAATTAAGAGCTCTGCTTTTTTCTTCGAGCTGACTGTGAGGCTGATCGTCTTGAGAACTAAATCTGTTACAACTAACAAAACTTTACTGCTTTGGCTTTTTCCTTTTAGGTTATCAGAATATGGAGGTGTAGTCTTTGGTGGATGGGCTAGGATGGCACAACCCATTGTGTCTTTCACGGTGGTGGAGGTGGCAAAGCCCAACATTGGTGAAAACTGGCCTATGAGAGTACGAGCAGATGTCACCATTAACCTGAACGTCCGAGATAACATCAAGGATGAATGGGAAGGTATTTACATTCACTGAAGGAAGGGGCTCAGAATAGGTGCTCATCAAAATACATTTTGAGGTGACCTCACTTGAAAGAAAAGCATCTTTTATCTAAGATAACAGAGTTGTGAAGTTTAATACACTGGTTAAAAGTCGCTCACACAAATGCCAGATCTATGAAGTTTGTTTCCACAGAGTTGGAAGGGACCTCAAGGATCATCCAGTTCCAAGCCCCCTGCCATGGGCAGGGACACCTCACACTACAGAAGGTTGCCCAGAGCCACAGCCAGGCTGGCCTTAAAAAAATCCAGGGATGGGGCTTCTACCACCTCCCTGGGCAACCTATTCCAGTGTCTCACCACCCTCACTGGAGAGAATTTCTGTCTAACAGCTGAAGAGAGTGGATGAAGCACTTAGTGCCATGGTTTAGTGGATTAAATAGAATAGAATTAACCAGGTTGGAAAAGACCTTCAAGATCATCAAGTCCAACCTATCACCCAGCACCATCTAATCAACTAAACCATGGCACCAAGTGCCTCATCCAGGCTCTTCCTAAACACCTCCAGTGATGGTGACTCCACCACCTCCCTGGGCAGCACATTCCAATGGCCAGTCTCTCTGGGAAGAATTTCTTCCTAATGTCCAGCCTAACCCTCCCCTGGCACAGCTTGAGACTGTGTCCTCTTGTTCTGGTGCTGGGTGACGGGTTGGACTTGATGATCTTGGAGGTCTCTTCCAACCCAGTCGATTCTGTGATTCTGTGCTTTAAACAAGTGGGGGCTGTATTTAGAAGGAAGTTTTGTGTCTGTGTGTTAAGGGCCAGAGAAGGAAGGTGTGTTTGAGTCTGAGTGAGTGTTCCCCTTTGGCCCCAGGGCTGCGTAAGCACGACGTCTGCTTCCTGATCACCGTGCGGCCCACGCAGCCTTACGGCACCAAGTTCGACCGGCGCCGACCCTTCGTGGAGCAGATCGGCCTGGTCTACGTCAGAGGCTGCGAAATCCAGGGCATGCTGGACGAGAAAGGCCGTGTCATTGAGGAAGGTATGGAGACACCAACACTTCATTGATGATATGGATGAGGGGGTTGAGTCAGTCATCAGCAAGTTTGCAGATGACACCAAGTTGGGATCAGATGTTAGTCAGTTAGAAGGCAGAAAGGCTCTGCAGAGGGACCTCGACCGACTGGACAGATGGGCAGAGTCTAATGGCATGGCATTTAACAAGTCCAAGTGCCAGGTGCTGCACTTTGGCCACGGCAACCCCATGCAGAGCTACAGGCTGGGGTCAGAGTGGCTGGAGAGTGGCCAAACAGAGAGGGACCTGGGGGTGCTGATTGACACCCGCCTAAACATGAGCCAGCAGTGTGCCCAGGTGGCCAAGAAGGCCAATGGCATCCTGGCCTGCATTAGGAATAGTGTGGCCAGCAGGAGCAGGGAGGTCATTGTGCCCCTGTACTCTGCATTGGTTAGGCCACACCTTGAGTACTGTGTCCAGTTCTGGGCCCCTCAGTTTAAGAAGGACATTGAGACACTTGAATGTGTCCAGAGAAGGGCAACAAGGCTGGGGAGAGGCCTTGAGCACAAGCCCTGTGAGGAGAGGCTGAGGGAGCTGGGATTGTTTAGCCTGGAGAAGAGAAGGATCAGGGGTGACCTCATTGCCCTCTACAACTACCTGAAAGGTGGTTGTAGACAGGAAGGGGTTGGTCTCTTCTCCCAGGCAACCAGCACCAGAACAAGGGGACACAGTCTCAAGCTGTGCCAGGGGAGGTTTAGACTCGAGGTGAGGAAAAAGTTCTTCACTGAGCGAGTTGTTCGTCATTGGAATGGGCTGCCCAGGGAGGTGGTGGAGTCACCGTCCCTGGAGGTGTTCAAGGGGAGATTGGACGTGGCACTTGGTGCCATGGTCTAGTTGTGAGGTCTGTTTGGACAGGTTGGACTTGATGATCCTTGGGGTCTCTTCCAACCTTGGTTATACTGTGATACTGTGATACTGTGATACTTGGTGGGGGTTGAGGCTCCCTCCCCACTCCCTCATCATTGGCTTTGCCGGACCAGCTCAGCTGGAAGCAGAGGGAAGCTGTATTTACAGGCAAAAACTACGATCTGCAAGGGAATGTGCTTGGTACATACAAAATACGCAGGATTTACAGGTATTTACGATGAATAAACAGCACAAGAAGACCAGGGAAGCTGTCCCCCTGCCCCCCCACCCCCTGTCCAAAGGGAGAAAGAGCAGAGAAAAAGTAAGTGTTAGACTTCACCAAAACAATGGAGCCAAGGTCAAGCAGAAGCAGCTTAGTCTCCCTTCAGAGCACGAAGCAAGCAGAGAAGAGATCAAAAGAGAAAAGATTGTATTCATAGAATCAGCAAGGTTGGAAAAGACCTCAGAGATCATCAAGTCCAACCTGTCACCCAACACCTCCTGACTAACTAAACCATGGCTTCAATTGCCACATCCAATCCTTTTTTGAACACCTCTAGGGATGGGGACTCCACCACCTCCCTGGGCAGCACATTCCAATGGCAAATTACTCCTTCTGGGAAGAACTTTCTCCTCACCTCCAGCCTAAACCTCCCCTGGCACAGCTTGAGACTGTGTCCTCTTGTTGTGTTGCTGGTTGCCTGGGAGAAAAGACCAATCCCCACCTGGCTACAACCTCCCTTCAGGTAGTTGTAGAGAGCAATAAGGTCTGCCCTGAGCCTCCTCTTCTCCAGGCTAAACAACCCCAGCTCCCTCAGCCTCTCCTTGCTGCCAGACTTGCTCAGGTGGCAGCAAATGAAGCTGTATTTACGAGCAAAACTACCATCTAGAAATAAGGAATGCAGTGAGTGTGTAGAAAATACATGATATTTGCAGGGATTTACAGTTTATAATCAGCACAAGAGCCCCTCTGGACAAAACCAGGGGGTTACCAACAGCTTCCCCCTCCCTGTTCCCATTTTCCCTGTACAAGAGAGAACAGCAGAGAGTAGGTTGTTAGTTCTTAACCACAGCAAAGGCATGTAGTCAGGTCAGCAAGCCAGCAGAAGCCAGAGCTAGAATCTGCCAGAGCAAAGGGAGCTGAAAGGAGGAAGAATTAGTTTACCAAACTGACTTTATGTTGGTAATCAGACCAGTGGGATGGATTATTTAGACCTTATCATCCACCTCATTTAGACCCTTTGCATCCAGTGGAGATTTATTTGCATTCTACTGCTTTCTGGTCAAGATGTGTGGAGAATTTTCTAGGCATAGCCTAAAAGTTGTTGGAAAAGTCTTTGACATTATTTTTTCTTTTATTCCCTCATCTTTTTTTCTCTTGTTTGTGTTATTTTTGCTGTTAACAGCCTCATTGTTGAGTAGAAGTTCAGGAAATTCATTGTCTACTTGACAAAATTAAACAATCCCATAAGCAGCCTGAGAAAGGTTCACCAAGGGTCCTCTGGTAACCTTTGATGTGGTGAGACTAATGGAAGAGATCAGGCATGTTTTGAGTTGAGAAATAGAGTAGCTGACATTAGGTATGGCATGAAAACAGTTAGGCATCACTTACTTGACTGATAACCTGCTTTTAGCACTGCTCAGATTCTGATCTTATTGTTTCATTATGAGCAGGACCTGAACCCAAACCAAGGCTTAAAGGGGACTGCAGGACGTACAGAGTGTTTCTGGACCCAAACCAGTATCAGCAAGACATGACCAATACAATCCAAAATGGAGCAGAAGATGTCTATGAGACCTTTAATATAATCATGAGAAGAAAACCCAAAGAAAACAATTTCAAGGTGTGTTGCTTTCTCATTGACCCTCAGGAGAAGGGCTGGTCTGACTGTGGCAGCAGTACTGAGACTTGGTTCATTTCAGATGCATGTAGTTAGGCTTTTTAGGTGGTGGATCACTTCAGAAAGGTAGGGCATGTCAGCTGGCACTATATTCCCCCTATTCTTGCTCTGAGGGTGCATGGTTTTGTACACCTGAAACTCTTCCATCTGTGCATGCTCAGCTTCTCTGCTGTTAGATCATTTAGACCTGGGAGTCAGAGAGTCGTAGAATGGCTTGGGTTGGAAGGGACCTCAGGAATCATCTACTCCAACTTCCCTGCCATAGGCAGGGACACCTCTCAACTAGACTTGCCTTGCATTCCAACCTGGCCTTGAACACCCCTAGGGAGGAGGCATCCACAGCATCCCTGGGCAGCCTTTTCTGGAGTCTCACCACCCTCATACTGAAGAACTTCTTCCTAACATCCAGTGTAACCCTGCTCTCCCTCAGCTTCAAACCCTTCCCCCTTGTCCTATTGCTGGACACCCTGATGAAAAGTCCCTCTCCAGCCTTCCTGTAGGATCCTTTCAGGTACTGGATGGTTGCTCTAAGGTCAGCCCAGAGTCTTCTCTTCTTCTGGCTGAACAACCTGAGCTCTCTCAGCCTGTCCTAGTAGCAGAGCTGTTCCAGCCCCTGGGTCATATTCATGGCCCTCCTCTGGACCCACTCCATCAGAGCCTTCCAGTGTTGAGTGCTTCAGAGCTGGCTGCAGTACTCCAGCTGAGGTCTCAGGAGATGCAGTGTATGTGTATTGACTCAATCTAAAGTCACACCTGTCAATTAAAGGCTGCTCTGTGCTGGTGCCTTAGAACAGGCTTGGGTAGTGTATGGTATGTCAGGTAAAAGTCAATCTCTCCCATCATGTCTTTTCCACTTCTGTGATTTGCAGGCTGTCCTGGAGACAATTAGGAATTTGATGAACACAGACTGTGTGGTTCCTGACTGGCTGCATGACATCATTCTGGGATATGGAGACCCAAGCAGTGCACACTATTCAAAAATGCCAAACCAGATTGCATCTCTGGATTTTAATGACACTTTCCTGTCCATTGATCACTTAAGAGCCAGCTTTCCTGGATACAATATTAAAGTGACTGTTGACAATCCAGTTCTGCAAGTACCCCCCTTCAGGTGAGCTCAGAATTTCAAGTACTTATGGCCTGGCATTCTTGGTCAAGTGCATTGGCAGGAGGAGTAGAGTTCATTGTTTGAAGAGAGGAGCTCTTAAGATGTTAATTTGTGAAGATTTAGGTACTTATGTAGCAGTTCACTGTACTACAGTTAGGACTGTGCAAAAATGCATCACAGCATTGCTTGTCTTAAAGATGACAGTAAAAAAGTCTTATCATAGAATTGTCAGGGTTGGAAGGGACCTCAAGGATCATCTAGTTCCAGCCCCGCTGCCATGGGCAGGGACACCTCACACTACAGCAGGTTGCTCACAGCCACATCTAGCCTGGCCCTTCAAAACCTCCAGGGATGAGGCTTCCACCACCTCCCTGGGCAACCTGTGCCAGTCTCTCACCACCCTCATGGGGAAGAACTTCTTCCTAACACCCAATCTGAATCTCCCCACTTCTAGTTTCATTCCATTGCCCCCAGTCCTCTCGCTCCCTGAAACCCTCAAAAGTCCCTCCCCAGCTTTCTTGTAGCCCCCTTCAGATACTGGAAGGCCACAATTAGTTTTCCTTGGAGCCTTCTCTTCTCCAGACTGAACAGCCCCAACTCCCTCAGTCTGTCCTCATAGCAGAGCAGCTCCGGCCCTCTGCTCAGCCTCGTGGCCCTTCTCTGGACACCTTCCAGCACCTCCAGATCCTTCCTGTAACAGAGGCTCCAGAACTGGTTGCAGTGCTCCAGGTGGGGGGTCTCAGCAGCATGGAGTAGAGCGGGAGAATCCCCTCCCTGGCCCTGCTGGCTGTGCTTCTCTTGATGCAGCCCAGGCTCTGGTTGGCTTTCTTGGTGCTCACTGCTGATTCATGTTGAGCTTCTCCTCCCCCAGCACCCCCAGGTCCTTTTCTTCAGGGCTGCTCTCAAGCCAGTCCCTGCCCAGCCTATATCAGTGCCTGGGATTGCCCTGACCCAGCTGCAGGACCTTGCACTTGGTCTTGTTGAACCTCATGAGGTTGTCATGGGCTCACCTCTCCAGCCTGTTGAGCTCACTCTGGATGGCATCCCTTCCCTCCAGCCTGTCTGCTGCACTACACAGCTTGGTGTCATCAGCAAAGCTGCTGAGGGTGCACTCATGACTTCAAAAGGTGCACTCAAAGTCTTCTTGCAGAAGACTGAGACAATGTTGTGCCACAGGGAATCTGTTCAAGCCTAATCTTAAACTATGTGTTACAGGATAACTTTCCCAATAAAGGGAGGTAAAGGAAAGAAAAGAAAAGAAGAGGATGGGAATGAAGAGAAAGCTGAGGAAGTGAAGACACTGATTGTAGAGCCTCATGTCATTCCAAACAGGGGACCGTACCCATACAATCAACCAAAACGGTAAGGAAGGCTTGAGCACTTCTTTCCAAATGCCACCAGCTGCAGAGCAGCTCATCTGCAGAAACACTTCAGAAATAACATTGGTGATGCTAAGTGAATGGTCACTGTGATTTCAGTTGGATATGAAGCTGGTTTGGGTTATATTTAAATCAAACTGTTCTATTAGCCACGCTGCTAAATGAAAGTCCCTTAAAGAGCCATGAGCAGTGCTGTTTTATAGGCTGCACTGGATTGAAAGAGATCTCTAGAGGTCACCTAGTCCAAATCCCCTGCAGTAAGCAGGGACATCCCCAGCTAGATAGATCAGGTTTCTCAAAGCCCCATCAAGCCTGACCTTGACTATCTCCAGGAATGGGGCCTCCACCAAATCCCTGGGCAGCCTGCTCCAATGTTCCATTAGTCTCATGGTAAAGAGCTTCTTAAACCCACCTGTGTTGTCAAACAGAGTAACAAAACAACCCTTCTAATTGTTTCTGTGTTAGACTAGTGTGACAGCAGCCCACCAGCAGTAGGGTTTCACCATGCCAGCTTTTGAATAGCAGAACACACCTACATGGCTTCATAAAAGGAAGCTTCAAGCCCATGGCAGGGGGGGTGGAACTGAGTGATCCTTGAGGTCCCTTCCAACCCTAACAATTCTGTGATTCAAGCTGGCTTACAACTGGCTGCAAACTGGCAGGGACTGCTGCCTGTGAAGTTTGTCACTAAGCAGTGGTAGTCTTAAGGCTTTAATACTGTAAGCAGGATAAAATTTACTTAAAATCAATCAAAACACAGGACTTAACTACAAATTCAACAGTGACAAAATAATCTGAGAGCAGCTACAGTATGTAGCTTTAAACAGACTAAGCTTCAGGTTGCTGATTTATCATTAAAGTGAAACAAATCAATCTCTAGGGCTGTATCCAAATCTCTCTTTAAAGCCTTGAAGGAAATTAGTATTACAAGGGAAGGAAGACAACAGCTATTAAATGTTTACTAATACAGTTTAAGACTGGTTCTGTAGCAGGTGTTGAGAGGGATCAGAGGAGATCAGGAGCAAGGAGAACCCCACAAGACCCCACAAAATCACCCCTTCCCAGGGGCAGCACCACTCACTGCACCTCCATGACCTCAAAACCTTGCAGGGTTCTGTCATGGCTTGGAAAATTAGGAGAATGATACTTAAATAATTATCCAGCAGTCTCAACAAATAATAACCAAAGCCTGTGTCATGCAGCCAGTGTGATTTACTGTCTTGCTTAGAAATGGCAAGGTGGTCATGTGTATAAAGAAGGTAGCTGCAATGTTGGCTTAATATATATTGAGATTCAACACATCCAAGTGCCAGGTTCTACACATTGGCCACAGCAACCCCATGCAGAGCTACAGGCTGGGGTCAGAGTGGCTGGAGAGCAGTCAGGCAGAAAGGGACCTGGGGGTGCTGGTTGATAGTAGGATGAACATGAGCCAGCAGTGTGCCCAGGTGGCCAAGAAGGCCAATGGCATCCTGGCAGTCACAGGAATAGTGTGGCCAGCAGGAGCAGGGAAGTCATTCTGCCCTGTACTCAGCACTGATTAGGCCACATCTTGAGTCCTGTGTCCAGTTCTGGGCTCCTCAGTTTAGGAAAGATGTTGAGGTGCTGGAAGGTGTCCAGAGAAGGGCAACAAAGCTGGGGAGAGGTCTGGAGCACAGCCCTGTGAGGAGAGGCTGAGGGAGCTGGGGTTGCTTAGCCTGGACAAGAGGAGGCTCAAGGGAGATCTTATTGCTGTCTACAACTCCCTGAAGGGAGGTTGTAGCCAGGTGGGGGTTGGTAACCAGCACCAGAACAAGAGGACACAGTCTCAAGCTGTGCCAGGGGAAGTTTAGGCTGGATGTTAGGAAGAAATTCTTCATAGAGAGAGAGAGAGTGGTTGTCCATTGGAATGTGCTGCCCAGGGAGGTGGTGGAGTCCCCATCCCTGGAGGTGTTTAGGAGGAGATGGATGGGATGCTTGGTGCCATGGTTTAGTAGATCAGATGGTGTTGGGGGATAGGTTGGACTGGATGATCTCAAAGGTCTCTTCCAACCTGGTTAATTCTATTCTATTCTATAGAAATGTTTGCAAGCCTTGAGTTCTGGAGAGAGGTGTAGCCACTTCTTTGAAATCAAACTCATTAAACCCACTGCATTTATCAACATTTTTGGGGCAAAATCTGTCCATTCTCTGATCTTGTTTTGCTTTCCCAGCAACACCATTCACTTTACCCACACTCAGATCGAAGCGATCCGTGCAGGAATGCAGCCTGGACTAACCATGGTAAGGTTATTTTTAAGGACTTTTTACTCTAATTTGATTTTGATTTATGGGTTGCTTTTTTTCTTCAGGTATGCTTTGTAAAATACCAGCAATGTCCATTTCTGTAGCCTTGCTAAGTTCACTTCTAATAACAATCCTCACTAGCAGTACAGACTGGGGGAGGAGGTGTTAGAAAGCAGCCCTCTGGAAAAGGATTTGGGGGTGCTGATGGATGAGAAGCTGGAGATGAGCACAGGCAGGGCGAGTTTGCAGCACAGAAGGCAAATCACATTCTGGGCTGCATCAAAAGAAGCATTGCCACCAGATCCAGAGAGGTGATTCCACCACTTTGCTCTGGTGAGACCTCATCTGGAGTACTGTGTACAGGTCTGGAGCCTTCAATATAGGAAGGACATGGAGCTGATGGAGAGGGTCCAGAGGTGGGTTGTGAAAATGATCAGAGGGTTGGAACATCTCTGCTACAAGGACAGGCTGAGGGAGCTGGGGGTGCTCAGCCTGGAGAAGAGGAGGCTCCAGGGAGACCTGATAGCAGCCTGCCAGTACCTGAAGGGGACCCACAGGAAGAATGGGGAAGGACGGTTCACAAAGGCCTGCAGTGACAGGATGAGGGGCAGTGGCCTCAAACTAGAGAAGGGCAGATTTAGATTGGATATCAGGAAGAAGTTCTTCACTGTGAGGGTGGTGGAACACTGGAACAGGTTGCCCAGGGAGGTGGTTGAGGCCTCTTCCCTGGAGATATTCAAGGTGAGGCTCAATGAGGCCCTGGGCAGCCTGATGTAGGTGGGGATGTCCCTGCTGACTGCAGGGAGGTCAGACTGGATGACCTTGGGAGGTCCCTTCCATCCTGGACCATTCTCTGATGCTAACAGTTATAAAATCTGAAAAACTAAGATCCAAAGGTTCATCATCCTTCTGTCTATCTTTGCAGAGTCATACCAAAACACATATTTATCTCTGTGTGACTGCATTCTGTGTTTCAGTGGCTGAAGTTTTCCACAACAGCTGAACTTAATTCTTCCAGTGGTTGAATTGCTAGTTCTAGAATGTAAAGCTTCTGCCACTTTGACTTGCTTGGGTTTTTGTGTGTGTATTTTGATTGTGCCACTTTACTCACATGCTGGACTACCACATGCCTTTGAGGCAGGAATCTGCCTAGCTAATCTTCTAGGATTGATTGTATTTGTTCTTGGAAGTTCACAGAAGCTAGGCAGTAATTCCTAGATTGCATCACTCCTCTCAGGCAGGAGTCTGCTAATGGAGTGGAGTGGAGTGGAGTGGAATGGAATGGAATAGAATAGAATAGAATAAGCCAGGTTGGAAAAGACCTCTGAGATCATCAAGTCCAACCTATCACCCAATACCATCTAATCAACTAAACCATGGCACCAAGCACCCCATCCAGTCTCCTCCTAAACACCTCCAGTGATGGTGACTCCACCACCTCCCTGGGCAGCACATTCCAATGGCCAGTCTCTCTTGCTGGGAAGAACTTCTTCCTAACATCCAGCCTAAGCCTCCCCTGGTGCAGCTTGAGACTGTGTCCTCTTATTCTGGTGCTGGTTGCTTGGGAGAAGAGACCAACCCCACCTGGCTACAACCTCCCTTCAGGTAGCTGTAGAGAGCAAGAAGGGTCTCCCCTGAGCCTCCTCTTCTCCAGGCTAAGCAACCCCAGCTCCCTCAGCCTCTCCTCACAGGGCTGTGCTCCAAACCCCTCCCCAGCTTTGTTGCCCTTCTCTGGACACCTTCCAGCATCTCAACATCTTTCCTAAACTGAGTGGCCCAGAACTGGACACAGGACTCAAGGTGTGGCCTAACCAGTGGTGAGTACAGGGCAGAATGACTTCCCTGCTCCTGCTGGCCACACTATTCCTGATCCAGGCCAGGATGCCATTAGCACAGGGCTAAGTCTTTCCTGGTGTGCCTATGTCTTCTTGAGGTTTACAGAAGCCAGCAAGCAACTGTACATCAGACAGAAGATTGGGTTTTTCATTGTTGTTAATGCATGATAGCAGTGGCTTGTGAGTCTGTTCTGTTGCTTTCCCAGCTGGTTGCATTTGGGTGCTGTGCAATATTCTGATCAATTCTTTGTTGCTTTTGTTTTTAGGTCGTGGGGCCACCTGGAACTGGAAAAACTGATGTGGCAGTCCAGATAATATCCAATCTGTATCATAATTTCCCAGAGCAACGAACCCTTATAGTGACCCACTCTAATCAGGTAAAGTGTCAGCACTGTGGCATGTTCCTAGCCTTAAAATCAAGAGGAGCAGCAGCTATTGACATGAGGAGGTTTGGGATTGCAGTTGTCTTCCTTGGGCACTGCTTGCTCTGTGCTTCATGCTTCTAAGGAAGGTCCTGTTCAGCAGAATGGTTGCTTCATATTCATGAGTGATGGAATCTCTTGCATGGTTTTTTATCATGTTATAATGATAAAAATCTTAAATGTTACCCCAAAGCTGCAGCTGATTTGGAAGCATTTGTTTGGAAACCAGGTTAATCTGCTTCCTGGCCTCTGTAATTAGCCTAGTCTAATTAGTTATGAGCTGCTTTACCTGAACATTTCAGGATCCCAGAATTTCAGGTGCTGGAAAGGGCCTTAAAAGATCATCTAGTCCAACCCTCCTGCCAGAGCAGGATCAGAAATGTTCAAAAGCATTTCATTTTTTCCCCATCAAAGCCTGAATACATAGAATAAACCAGGTTGGAAGAGACCTTCAAGATCATCACGTCCAACCCATCAACCAATCCAACACCACCCAAACAACTAACCCATGGCACCAAGCACCCCATCAAGTCTCCTCCTGAACACCTCCAATGACAGCAACTCCACCACCTCCCCAGGCAGCCCATTCCAATGGGCAATCACTCTTTCTGTATAGAACTTTTTCCTAACATCTAGCCTGAACCTCCCCTGGTACAGCCTGAGACTGTGTCCTCTTGTTCTGGTGCTGGTTGCCTGGGAGAAGAGACCAACATCCGTCTGTCTACAGCCTCCCTTCAGGTAGTTGTAGAGAGCAATAAGGTCACTCCTCTTCTCCAGGCTAAGCAACCCCAGCTCCCTCAGCCTCTCCTCATAGGGCTTGTGTTCCAAACCCCTCACCAACTTTGTTGCTCTCTGAGGAGCACCTTCTTCACTCTGAGGGTCACAGAGCACTGGGACAGGCTGCCCAGAGAGGTTGTGGAGTCTCCTTCTCTGGAGACTTTCAAGTTGTGTTCCTTTGCGACCTGTGTTAGAGTCTATGTCCTGTTCTGGCAGGGGGGTTGGACTTGATGATCTCTGGAAGTCCCTTCCAACCCCTGTGAGCCTGTGATCAAGCACTTACACTGTAGGTAGAAGAATGGTGCTTCATTTTGATGAGGAGTTACGACCTGGAATCACGTAGGCCAGTTCAGAATGGGTTGTAGGAGAGTAACATTAGTTAAGTTGAGAGTAAAGGTTCAGAACTTGTTCACTGGGGAGACTTTATTGCCATCTACAGCTGCCTGAAGGGAGGTTGTAGCCAGGTAGGGATTGGTCTCTTCTCCCAGGCAATCAGCACCAGAACAAGAGGACACAGTCTCAAGCTGTGCCAGGGGAGGGTTAGGCTGGCTGTGAGGAAGAAATTCTTCCCAGCAAGAGAGATTTGCCATTGGAATGTGCTGCCCAGGGAGGTGGTAGAGTCCCCATCACTGGAGGTGTTTAGGAAGAGCCTGGATGAGGCACTTGGTGCCATGGTTTAGTTGATTGGATGGTGTTGAGTGATGGATTGGACCTGATGATCTCTGAGGTCTTTTCCAACCTGGTTCATTCTGTATTCTGTAAAAGGAAGGAACAAGTTGTAAGCAGGTAGGAGGCTTTGCTCAAGACAAGATTTACATGGGAACAGGAACTTGAAATTGTACTTGGGGAAATAAATCTTATCTCAGCAGGGTTCATTCTCTGTGCCTTGACCCTGTGCTTGCATGACTTCCCAGCTGACTTGAAATGCAAGTGGAGCTTGCTCATGATTATCCTTAGTTTCATAACTTGGTGGTCCAGCATTTACAAACTTACTGCTTTGAAATGCACCCAAGTGGCCAATCAGTATTAAATCTGTGAGAGAATTGTGAAGAGTCTAAGGCAGGAGATGTAACACCCCTTGATGTTTGGCTCAGCAAAATGTGGAACAGAGTCACCCACAGGCCGTCCCAGGTCACACTCTTCTACGGTGAAGTTAAATGGTTTCAAATTGTCCCCCCAGACAAATCAGTGTTTGCAAAGTGTAACTCTTAAGGCAATTTTATAAGCTGGCTTCATCAGCCAAGTGGTAGAGTCAGACTTTTAACTTGTAAAATCAAACTGTTGCATGAAGTTTGCAAGCAGAAGGGTTTTAGTGGGCTGCTTTCCCTGCTGTGAGAGCTCCGGGTTCACTATTCACTTCGTGTTTGCTTTGGCTTTCCATTTACACCAAAAGAGGCAGAATTTCCCAGCTTCCTTATCAGTAATTTCTTCAGTTTCCCCTGCAAGAGGCTGTGAACTTCTAAAAACTCCCTTTTGTCCTGTCCTTGTCAATCTTTAGGCCTTGAACCAGCTGTTTGAAAAAATCATGGCTCTGGACATTGATGAACGCCACCTCCTGCGTCTGGGTCATGGCGAAGAGGAATTGGAGACAGAGAAAGATTTCAGCAGGTGAGGAAGGAGCTGCTAATGATCAGCTGGAGCAAAATGTGGTTAATCCATTCTGCCTCCCTTGGGAAGGAGCAAGGAGCAATGCTTGAGAGGGGGTTTTTCTTTCCCATGTTGTTGAGTGCAGAGTACACTTCCAGGGTTGAGTGATTTTCAGTCTTACTCAGCAGAGAAACTCTTGAGGATCCCGAGGCAGAATCAGGCAGTTGCTTGTTCACAGCTTGAATAAAAGTAATTAATCTTATTCTGGGCCCATCTACACTTTAGTGGGGTAATCAGTTTGGGGAGAGAAGGTTGAATGATGCAGGCAATCTTTATGTGCACCCACAGTGTGTCAGCTTGTGTTGGCCTGGTGAATGTGGCATTGAGAAATGCAAACAGGTAATCAGACTTCCTGCTTTGAAGTGTTTCAGAGCACTCCTTAACCAGAAGGTTTCTTATTTCATGGGTAAAGAGCACATTTTGAACAACACAAACATAAGGAAAGCTGTCAGCTCTGCATCACTACAGAGGCTTCAAAACCTGCTGGTGTAACTCTTTGTTTGTTTGTAACGTTAGTTACAGATGTCAGCAGGATTACACACAGCCAGCAGAGAAAGCAGGGCTATAGTGGTCATGCACTGGAAATAACTGTCTGGAAACTGGATCATTACAGCAATACTTTGACTTCATAAAGAGTAGTAAAAATTACATATAGTTACCAGAAACTAGCCATTGCCACATGCAAGTGCCAGGTTCTACACACTGGCCACAGCAACCCCGTGCAGTGCTACAGGCTGGGGACAGAGTGGCTGGAGAGCAGCCAGGCAGAAAGGGACCTGGGGGTACTGGTTGACAGTAGGCTGAACATGAGCCAGCAGTGTGCCCAGGTGGCCAAGAAAGCCAATGGCATCCTGGCAGTAACAGGAATAGTGTGGCCAGCAGGAGCAGGGAAGTCATTCTGCCCTGTGCTCAGCACTGGTTAGGCCACACTTTGAGTCCTGTGTCCAGTTCTGGGCTCCTCAGTTTAGGAAGGATGTTGAGATGCTGGAAGGTGTCCAGAGAAGGGCAACAAAGCTGGGGAGGGGTCTGGAGCACAGCCCTGTGAGGAGAGGCTGAGGGAGCTGGGGTTGCTTAGCCTGGAGAAGAGGATGCTCAGGGGTGACCTTATTGCTGTCTACAACTACCTGCAGGGAGGTTGTAGCCAGGTGGGGGTTGGTCTCTTCTCCCAGGCAACCAGCACCAGAACAAGAGGACACAGTCTCAAGCTGTGCCAGGGGAGGTTTAGGCTGGATGTTAGGAAGAAATTCTTCATAGAGAGAGTGATTGCCCATTGGAATGTGCTGCCCAGGGAGGTGGTGGAGTCACCATCATTGGAGGTGTTTAGGAAGAGCCTGGCTGAGGCACTTGGTGCCATGGTTTAGTTGATTGGATGGTGTTGGGGGATAGGTTGGACTCGATGATCTCGAAGGTCTTTTCCAAGCTGGTTAATTCTGTATTCTGTACCCACATGTGGATGTTTGAGTTTCATTTAGCAAAATAAACATCTTGTGACTTTTTTTTAAGGATTTTTATTGTATTTTCCTAAACCTGAATGCTTTGGCATTTATTTCAGAAATTTAAGAGCCAGAACCTCAGTGCAGTGATGCCATGGCAGACACTGTTTGTTACCAGTCACAGTTTAGTGGATTCCTTGAACAGTAGTGAGTGCTCATCATGGAAAAGAGAATTGTCTTTGAGGCACTCTATATTATAGAATCATAGAATTGTTTGGGTTGGAACGGACCTCCAAAGGTCATCCAGTCCAACCCTCCTGCCCTCAAGAGGGACACCCCCCACTGGATCAGATTGCTCAGAGCCTTGTCAAGCCTGATCCTGAGTATCTCCAGGAGTGAGGCCTCAACTGTCTCCCTGGGCAACGTGTTCCCAGTGTTCCACCACCCTCATGGTGCAGAACTTGTTCCTAACATCCAATCTAAATCTGCTCTTCTCTCATTTCAAACCATTGACAGGATGCTTGGTTGCATGGTTTAGTTGATTGGGTGGTGTTGGATGATAGGTTGGACATGATGATCTCGAAGGTCTCTTCCAACCTGGTCTGGTCTGGTCTATTCTATTCTATTCTATTCTATTCTATTCTATTCTATTCTATTCTATTCTATTCTATTCTATTCTATTCTATTCTATTCTATTCTATTGCCTCTTGTCCTATCACTGCAGGCCTTTGCAAACAGTCCCTCTGCAGCCTTCTTGTAGCCCCCTTCAGGTACTGGCAGGTTGCTATTAGGTCTCTCTGGAGCCTTCTCTTCTCCAGGCTGAACAACCCCAGCTCCCTCAGCCTGTCCTTGCAGCAGAGGTGTTCCAGCCCCCTGACACTTTTTGTGGCCCTCCTCTGGACCCTCTCCATCAGGTCCATGTCCTTGCTGTGTTGAGGTCTCCAGAGCTGGACCCAGCACTCCAGGTGAGGTCTCACCAGAGCAGAGTAAAGTGGCAGCATCTCCTCTCTCCATCTGCATGCCACACTGGTTTTAATGCAGCCCAGGATGCCATTGGCCTTCTGGGCTGCTAGCACACACTGTTGGCTCGTGTCCAGCTTCTCATCCACCAGCACTCCCTCAAATCCTTTTCTGCAGGGCTGCTCTCAATTTCATTGCCTCCCTGCCTGGATTGATATCTAGGGTTGCCCCAGCCTAGGTGCAGGACCTTATGCTTTGTGTTACTGAACCTCATGAGATTCTCCTCAGCTCCCCTCTCCAGCCTTTTAAGGTTCCTTTGGATGGCATCCTGTCCTTCAGACTTAGCAACTCAACTTGGTATCACCTGCAGATTTGCTATCTCCTTTCATTCTTGTTCAAGGTTATTCCAGTCCTGCAAGTCCTATGGATTCCTCCAGCTTGGGAGGAATAAGGGTTGAGGATTGTATTTACAAGTGAGCTGCACAAGTGTGAGAAGAGAAGCTGAATTCTCATATACCTTTTGTTTGTGTTTGGGTTGCTTCTGAGTCCATGGCTGTTTTTTTCAGGCTGTCTTTAGAGAGCAGAATGCTGCTCAAGGGATTTTTACTGCTTGCAAGCTTAGTGTTCCTTGTTTGCTCCCTCTGCAGTCACAGCAAAGCTGGGCAGGGGGTTTTAAGAACCTAGGTTGGAGGTTAAACTGGTCCTGACTTGAGCACAGAGGGAATCACAGCAGAAGACATTTTGTTTGTAGCAGTAAATTAAGAGATAAAAGAGAACATATGCCTTGAATTGTGAGAAATCAGAGGACATTGGCAATGGGAGGAAGAAAAAAGCCCAAACAAAGTGGTTGTGGAAATATGAGGGCATTGGAAATGTGAGGGGAAAAGAAGCCCAAAGAAAGAGGTTGCAGTCACTTGCAATTAGAGTGGATTAGTTTTGTTGAAGAAGAAAAAGGCTGTTTAGTGTTCCAAGGAGCCTAACTGTCATTGTTGCTGAGGATCTTGTTTTGTCCAGTTGTGAACAATACCACATTCAGTTGTGTCTTAGTATCATAGTATCAGTCAGGGTTGGAAGGGACCACAAGGATCATCTAGTTCCAACCCCCCTGCCATGGGCAGGGACACCCCACACTAGATCAGGCTGGCCAGAGCCTCATCCAGCCTGGTCTTAAACACCTCCAGGGATGAAGCCTCAACCACCTCCCTGGACAACCCATTCCAGGGCTTCACCACTCTCATGATGAAGAACTTCCTCCTCACCTCCAGCCTGAATCTCCCCACCTCCAGCTTCATTCCATTCCCCCTAGTCCTATCGCTACCTGAGATCCTGAGAAGTCCCTCCCCAGCCTTCTTGTAGCCCCCTTCAGATACTGGAAAGCCACAATTAGGATTCATCTTCATAAATTCAGATCTCCAGCTGCTCTCCCTCTTACAATGAGTCCAGCAGAACCCATTGTGGTTGCCATGAGTTGGGTTGGGTTTTTTTCTGTGCTGAAAATTCGTTGTCTAAAAAGCTAGGTGTAATAAGACCTTGAGAGTTGGCCTTTATTCACCTCTGAGCTTCTAACTGCATATGCATTTTAAAACCAAGGTGGCCTGTCCACTCCTTTAACTCAATCCATTTATCTCACTTTTTAACCTGTGTTTTTTCTTCTCTAGAAAATGTGATTTGTTGATTATTTTTTGTTGTTCTTCTTGTACTGCTTCTGAGAGGAAGGGTGTGCAGGGAAGGAGGAAACTGATTTCTAAAGGCAAAAATAATGGGCTGGAATTGCCTTAGAGGAAGAGTGAAAGGAGTAGGTTACAAACTAATCATGAAAGTCGTAAGGACAGGCAGCTATGAGTGCAGGACCTCCTGTGTGTGGATGCAGAGCTGTCTGCTACAGTGGGCTAAGCATTGCAAGACATTTTGTATGTTGCCAGAGGAAGTCAGTCTTAAGGTAGAGACTTCAGGTATAGGCTCTGTTTATGATCATGGTGGTAAGACCTCACCTGGAGTACTGCCTCCAGCTCTGGTGACCTCAACACATGAAGGACCTGGACTTGATGGAGTGGCTTCAGAGGAGGGCCACGAAAATGACTGGGGGCTGAAACACCTCTGCTATGAGGACAGGCTGAGGGAGCTGGGGGTGTTTGGCTTGGAAAAGAGAGGGCTTCAGGGAGACCTTGGTGAACTTCTTGGTGAACTGGGTGAAGTTTTTGGTGAGCTTTATAGGATAGGGTTAATGATTGGACTTGATGATCCCAAGGGTCCTTTCCCACCTGAATGATTCTGTGATTCTGTGGTCTTATAGTGGCCTTCCAGTACCTGAAGAGGGCCTACAAGAAAGCTGCAGAGGGACTGTTTGCAAAGGTCTGCAGTGATAGCATGAGGTTTGAAATGAGAGAAGAGCAGATTTAGACTGGATGTTAGGAACAAGTTCTTTACCATGAGAAGACTGGAACAGGTTGCTCAGGGAGGTAGTTGAGGCCCCAGCCCAGGTGATATTCAAGGTCAGGGTGGACAAGTCTCTGAGCAACCTGTTGTAGTGGCAGATGTCCCTGCTGAGTGCAGGGGTGTTGAGCTGGATGAGCTTTGAAGGTCCTTTCCAACCCAGACCATTCTATGACTGTCCATAGACTTGTGTAACTTGTTCATGTTTGTGTGCTACGAAGGGGACCACAGCTCCCAGAGAGTACCTTGGAGGTAGTGCTTTCCTGCTTGACAGGTACCTCAGGAGGCTGTTGTACTAACAAAGTCTCTGTTGAAGTGATAGGATTAGAGGAGCCTTTTCACAGTAATGTCTCTTGCATGGCTTTCTAAATTGTTGGGGTGCAAGTGACAGGAATAGAGGTCAGGGAGCAAATTCTTGTGCTGTAGGAGCTGTAGTGCTCACGGGGGGCTTACTGGGGTGGGGTAGGCTGTGGTGATTTGTTTAAATTCTTTTTGTCTTTAATGCTCTGTCACTGTGGCACTTAGACAAAAGCAGTTTTCCTACATTTAAATACCCATGATGCTCTGTGTAATCGATTTTGTAGGTATGGAAGAGTTAATTACGTGCTGGCTCGAAGACTCGAACTCCTCCGAGAAGTGGGGCGGTTGCAAGAGAGCCTTGGAGTCCCAGGAGATGTTTCTTACACTTGTGAAACAGCTGGCCACTTTTTCTTATACCAAGTAAGGACTGAAATCCTCCTACAGAGACTCTGTGACCTCAATGTGTTACAAAACATTTGGTGAAAAGTGGAGGGAATTTGTCAGAATTGAAGCTAAAAAAGCTTCGTTCAGAATCCAGTGCCAGCTCAAGCTGTGATTGCAGCACTGCAGGGATCAGGGCTGGGCCCCATCCCATTCCCTGTCTTTATTGGTGATCTGGACAAAGGGATTGAGTCCATCATTGGTGAGTTTGCAGACACACCAAGTTGGAGACAGGAGTTGATCTGTTAGAGGGTAGGAGAGCTCTGCAGGGGGACCTTGCCAGGCTGGGCAGATGGGCAGAGTCCAACAGGATGGCATTTAACAAGTCCAAGTGCCAGGTGCTGCCCTTTGGTCATAACAACCCCATGGAGTGCTACAGGCTGGGGACAGAGTGGCTGGAGAGCAGCCAGGCAGAAAGGGACCTGGGGGTACTGGTTGATAGTAGGCTGAACATGAGCCAGCAGTGTGCCCAGGTGGCCAAGAAAGCCAATGGCATCCTGGCCTGGATCAGATATAGTGTGGCCAGCAGGAGCAGGGAGGTCATTGTGCCCTGTACCCAGCACTGGTCAGGACACACCTTGAGTCCTGTGTCCAGTTCTGGGCTCCTCAGTTTCAGAAAGATGTTGAGATGCTGGAAGGTGTCCAGAGAAGGGCAACAAAGCTGGGGAGGGGTCTGGAGCACAGCCCTGTGAGGAGAGGCTGAAGGAGCTGGGGTTGTTTAGGCTCAGGGGAGACCTCATTGTAGTCTACAACTCCCTGAAGGGAGGTTGTAGCCAGGTGGGGGTTGGTCTCTTCTCCCAGGCAACCAGCACCAGAACAAGAGGACACAGTCTCAAGCTGTGCCAGGGGAAGTTTAGGCTTAAGGTGAGGAGAAAGTTCTTCCCAGCAAGAGAGATTGGCCATTGGGATGTGCTGCCCAGGGAGGTGGTGGAGTCACCATCTCTGGAGGTGTTCAGAAGGGGACTGGATGTGGCACTTGGTGCCATGCTTTAGTAGTCATGAGGTGTTAGATGACAGGTTGGACTTGGTGATCTCTGAGGTCTTTTCCAACCTTATTGATTCTATGATTCAGTGATTCCTGACTTGTGTTGCTATTGTTTGAAGGGCTAGCAGGGCTGCTGTTCATGGCTGCTGGCAAAGATTCTAACCTGAAGTTTCTTCTTCAGAGGAGAAAATCTGGGTGCTGCTTTACACATTAGCATTAGAGCAGCTCATTGCTGGGCTTGCTGGAAAGCTTTTTGGTGCTAAATGCCAGTGTGAAGTCAGATGCACAGTGTACAAAGCTGGGATTTTCTGTAGATCCTTCATTTCCCTTCCATGTGTTTCTCAGGGATATGGTCTGGGTTAGCAACTAGTGTAGCTGAAGCAGATTTGTGGAGTGGTATTTAGGATCTGAATGTATCTAGTTAGGGGAACCTCCCTTCAGGGAGTTGTAGACAGCAATAAGGTCTCCCCTGAGCCTCTTGTTCTCCAGGCTAAGCAACCCCAGTTCCCTCAGCCTCTCCTCACAGGGCTGTGCTCCAGATCCCTCCCCAGCCTCATTGCCCTTCTCTGGACACCTTCAAGTGTCTCAGTGTCCTTCTTAAATTGAGGAGCCCAGAACTGGGCACAGGACTCAAGGTGTTGCCTAACCGGTGCTGAGTACGGGGGCAAGATCTTGCTTGTCTGATCATTTCTCATGACCTTCTTTGTTCTTTCTACCCTGTGTGCCAGGCTAGACCTTGCCAGTGTTTTTGTGAGGCAAAAGCAGGTCAGTGTGAGAGCTGTTTCTCTTTGCCACAGGTGATGTCTCGCTGGGAGGAGTACATCAGCAAGGTGAAGGTGAAGGGCGGGAGGCCGCCGGACGTCGCCGATGTTTCCGGGTTCTTTCCTTTCCACCAGTACTTTGCCAATGCTCCTCAGCCAATTTTCAAAGGCAAAACCTATGAGGAGGATATGGAAATTGCTGAAGGGTGTTTTAGGCATCTGAAGAAAATATTCACTCAGCTGGAGGTAAGACATGCCAGCTCTTTCAGGGAAGTGGATCTGGCTGACCCCATAAAAAACCTTTGCACGCTTCCAGAATTCTCCTTTGCCCCCACCCCATGCTAAAAGGAATCTGCTCCTCTAGGCAGTTAGCTTGCAAGGCAGGGCAGGGAGAATTTCCACCTCTGGGTGAGATAGGCATGCTTCACAGCAGGGACAGGAGTCTAATGTGGTTTATTTTGTTCTGAGGAGGCAGCCATTCTGCGTGTTCCATTTGCACAGGGTGACAGAACATTAGGGGTTGGAAGAGACCTCCAAATGTCATCCAGCCCAAGCCCCCTGCCAGAGCACAGACACCTAGAGTAGCTCACACAGTAACACATCCATATAGGTTTTGAGTGTCTCCAGTGAAGGAGGCTCCACAACCTCTCTGGGTAGCCTGTCCCAGCACTCTGTCACCCTCACAGTGAAAAAAATGTTCCTTGTGTTCACATGGAACCTTCTCTGTCCCAGCTTGCACTCATTGCTCCATGTCCTGTCATGGGACATCCCTGAGCAGAGCCTGGCTCCATCCTCCTGACATCCCTGAGCAGAGCCTGGCTCCATCCTCCCAACACTGCCCTTCACATCTTTGTATGCATGAATGAGGTCACCCCTCAGGCTCCTCTTCTCCAAACTGCAGAGCCCCAGCTCCCTCAGCCTTTCCTCTTAAGGGACATGTTCCACTCCCTTCAGTCTCTTTGTGGCTCTGTGCTGGACCCTCTCAAGCAGTTCCCTGAGGTCCTTCTTGAACTGATTAGGTTGCTAGGGTTGGTGCACCTATCACTGCTCCTCTGATCCTCATAGGAGCTTTGTATTTACATTCAATTGCCTTTAACCACATAACCTGTAAGTAACTTAGACTATCTTCTGGTCTTCCCAAAATTGCTTGGGAGGCTTTTAAAAGTCAGAGTGAAGGTGATCTGTGTATCATTTTGGTCATGGTATTGCTCTTTCTGATACTTACTTGTACATGACATTATGACACAGTAAAGTAGGAAGCAAGGAGACTGGGTAAAAAATCTGGGGGGGGATTCTAAGAGGGAGGGATTCTCAGAATGCATTGAATGATTGTGTGCAAATTTATATGTGCCTGCAGCATGAAGAATTCTTTGTGTGTTTGAAAGATTGGGCTTGAAATGTTGCTTCCAGGTATAGCATTAAAAACAATTATTCAAATGGGAGTCTTAACAGTACAGAGACCTTCATGGGTCATAGGGCTATGAGGATGCTTAGGGGACTGGAGCACTGCCTGGGGAGGAGAGGCTGAGGGACCTGGGGCTTTAGTCTGGGAAAGAGAAGACTCAGAGGGGATTTAATAAATGTTTATAAACATCTGAGGGCTGGGGGTCAGGAGGGAGGGGACAGGCTCTGCTCACTTGCTCAGTGACAGGGCAAGGAGCAATGGATGGAAGCTGCAGCACAGGAGGTTCCACCTCAGCACAAGAAGGAACTCCTTTACTGTAAGGGTCACAGAGCACTGGGACAGGCTGCCCAGAGAGGTTGTGGAGTCTCCTGCTCTGGAGGCTTTCAAGGCCCATCTGGATGCATTCCTGTGTGACCTGAGCTAGACTGTATGGTCCTGCTCAGGCAGGGGGGATTGGACTCGCCGATCTCTTTGGGTCCCTTCCAACCCCTGCCATCCTGTGAGCCTGTGATAGCTTTCATGCCTAATTAGAGACCTTCATAACCTTCTTGCCTAGTTACATTAAGAAGCTGGGCTGCTAATTTGAGTGAATCCTTTTCAATAAACAATAACTCTTTGTATTCTGACTTGCAAGCTTTCCTTCTCTTCTCCATAGGAATTCAGAGCATTTGAACTTCTCCGCAGTGGCCTGGACAGATCCAAATACCTGTTGGTGAAAGAAGCCAAAATCATTGCCATGACTTGTACCCATGCTGCTCTGAAACGACATGACCTGGTTGAATTAGGTTTCAAAGTAAGGCTTTGTCTTGGTAGGCTGAGGAACAGCTTTCATTTGTATTAATTGGTTGATGGTCATCTCTCTGTTTGTTTTCCTTTCTCAGTATGACAACATCTTAATGGAAGAGTCTGCTCAGATCCTGGAAATAGAAACCTTTATACCTCTTCTGTTGCAGGTGAGACCTGAAGTAGAAAACATAGTACAAGATAAATGATAAATGAAAGTCTGTGTTCTTGAACACTACAGAAGATCAAAAGGGAACTATCTTATGAAGGAAGTAACCTCTGACCTGATATTTGCCATTGTTCAAGGACAACCAACTAATTTTGGTTTTTAATATTAGGGAGTAAGCTAAGAGGTTCTAAAGAGTTGCTTTTATTGTCATAGAATTTTAGAATGGTTTGAGTTGGAAGGGACCTCCAAAAGTCATCCAGTCCAACCCCCTGCAGTCACCAGGGACATCCTCCACTAGATCAGGTTGCTCAGAGCCTTGCTGAGCCTCACCTTGCATAGCCCTAAGGATGGAGTCTCAGCTACCTCCTTGGACAACCTGTCCAGGTCAGGAACATGGCAGATACCCTGCTGTGGACAGGGACACTTCTCAAGTAGATCAGCTGCTCAAGGCCTCAACCAGTCTGGCCTTGAACATCCCCAGGGAGGAGGCATCCACAACCTCTCTGGCAACATATTCCAGAGTCTCACCACTCTTGTACTGAAGAACTTCTTCCTAAGGTCCAGTCTAACCCTGCTCTCCCTCAGCTTCAAAGCATTCCCTCCTGCTCTACCACAAGATACCCTGATGAAAATTCCTCTGCAGCCTTCCTGTAGGATCCCTTCAGGTATTGGAAGGCCTCCGTAAGGTCCCCTTGGAGTCTTCTTCAGGATGAACAATGCCAGCTCCCTCAACCTGTCCTCATAGCATCTGTGGACCATCTTTGTGGCCCTCCTCTGCACTCACTCCAGCAGCTCTGTGTTACTTGATGGGGTGCTTGGTGCTGTGGGTTAGTTGCTTGGGTGGTGTTGGATTGGTTGATGGGTTGGACGCAGTGATCTTGAAGGTCTCTTCCAACCTGGTTTATTCTATGTATTCTATGTATTCTTGTGATGGGAACACCAGAACTGGACAGAGTATTTGAGGTGGAGTTCCATCAGGAGCTCTGTCAGTATGTAGCAGAGGTACCCAGAGATTATAAAGAACTGGAAAGAGATTTACCAAACATACTGAAGAGCATTCAGTCCAAGAGGCAGGCTGATGGTTAATTAGGGACTTATCCCAGTCATGGAAATGTGTGAATTCCAGAGGTAAACAGATGAAGCATGTGAACTACAGGAGACATTGAAATGCAGTTTCAGTTTGTACCTCAGACATGTGAGCACTAAAACTGTTTGAGATGCTTGAAGCAGTTCACATCCACTACCTCAGGATCTAAAAAGTAAAGTTTAAAGGGCTGTCCTAGAGCAACTACTGTGTAGAAATATTTTTTTCTATCTGTAACTTGTCTAATTGTGCTGCTTTTTTTCCCCCACCCTCTAATAAGTGACTTTTGGCCTTTAAAACACTGTAATATGATCTTTATCCTGGTGTTCCTGTACTGATTCAAGAGAGAAATGTACTCTTTGTTTTATAAGAAGCAAGACCTTATGTAAAATACTAAGTTGTAAAGGAGCTAACAGCCTTTAAAATACATTCTATGAGTCTTTAAAATGACTGCAATTAAGTGTAGCCTAAGAGCAAACATTGAACTTGAAGTCTTAGCATAAGACAATCAATGTGATTAATGACATTTGAGTGCCTCAGTAGGACACAGTCTCAGGCTGTGCCAGGGGAGGTTTAGGCTGGATGTTAGGAAGAAGTTCTTCCCAGAAAGAGAGATTGGCCACTGGAATGTGCTGCCCAGGGAGGTGGTGGAGTCACCATGACTGGAGGTGCTCAAGAGCCTGGATGAGGCCCTTGGTGCCATGGTTTAGTTGATTAGATGGTGTTGGACTTGATAGGTTAGGCTTAGATAAGTTGGACTTGATGATCTCTGAGGTCTTTTTCAACCTGGTTAATTCTACTCTATTCTATCCTATCCTATCCTATCCTATTCTATCCTATTCTATCCTATTCTATCCTACTCTACTCTACTCTACTCTACTCTACTCTACTCTACTCTACTCTACTCTACTCTACTCTACTCTACTCTACTCTACTCTACTCTACTCTACTCTATTCTGTTCTATTCTATTCTAACTGTGTCATTGTTTCATTCTAGAACCCCCAGGATGGCTTCAGTCGTTTGAAGCGCTGGATTATGATTGGTGACCATCACCAGCTGCCACCAGTCATCAAGAACATGGCTTTCCAGAAGTACTCTAACATGGAGCAGTCTCTCTTCACAAGATTTGTTCGTGTTGGAGTGCCAACTGTTGATTTGGATGCACAAGGCAGAGCAAGAGCAAGGTGAGGCAGAGGAAAGGGCACATCTGGCACGCAGGGAAGTACAGAATACAGAATTAAGCAGGTTGGAAAAGACCTCAGAGATCATCCAGTCCAACCTAGCACCCAACACCATCTCATCAACTAAACCATGGCACCAAGGGCCTCATCCAGGCTCTTCTTAAACACTTCCAGTGACTCCACCATCTGCCTGAGCAGCCCATTCCAATGGCCAGTCTCTCTGGGAAGAACTTCTTTCTAACATCCAGCCTAAACCACCTCTGGCACAGCTTGAGACTGTGTCCTCTTGTTCTGTCACTTGGAAAAGAGCTCATTCAGATTTGGAAGATGTGTTTTCATTCACAGATGGCATTGGGTTGGAAGGGACTCTCAAAGGTCGTCTTCTCCAGCCTGTCTGCAGTCAGCAGGGACATCTCCAGCTAGATCAGGCTGCCCAGGGCCACATCAAGTCTGATCTTGAATGTCTCCAGGGATGGGGCCCTAACCACATCCCTAGGCAACCTGTTCCAGTATTTCACTACTTTCATTGTGCAGAACTTCCTTTTGATGTCCAGCCTAGATCTCTCCTGCTCCAGTTTCCAACCACTGCCCCTCATCCTATCACCACAAGTCCTTCTAAACAGTCCCCCCACCAGCCTTCCTGTAGGTACCCTTCAGATAGTGAAAAGCATCTTTAAGTTCTCCCCAGAGCCTTCTGCAGGCTGAACAGCTCAAACTCTCTCAGCCTGTTTTCATACAAGAGGTGCTTCAGCCCTCTGATCATCTTTCTGACCTCCTCTGGACCTGCTCCAGCAGATCTGTTGGGAGCCCCTGAGCTGGACACAGATCCTGCCAGGACAACATAGCTGAACACAGGGGTACACAGCTTCAGTGGCACCCGTTCCAGTTTATCTCAGAGAGAAAAAGCTGCTCACAAGCCTCCCACCAGTATGATTTGTGGGGTGCAAAACTGTAACTGAGTTGGTTTGTTCCATTTTGGCCTCCTGAGCACCTGCTCCAGCCCCTTGATGTCTCTCTTGTATTGAGGTGCCCAAATGTGAATGCAGCACTTGGGGTGTGGCCTCCACAATGCCAAGTGCAGAGGGACAACCTCTGCCCTACTCCTGCTGGTCACACCATTGCTGATCCAAGCCAGGATGCCATTGTCTGTCTTTGCCACCTGGGCACACTGCAGGCTCATATTCATCTGCTTGTTCATTAGAAGCCCCAGATCCCTTTCTGCTGGACAGCATTCCAGCCACACTTCCCCAGGCCTGAAGCATTCATGGGATTGTTGTGGCCCAAGTGCAGGGCCCAGCACTTGGCCTTGTTGAAGCACATCCCATTGATCCAACCTGTCTAAGTCTCTGTGTAGAGCCTCCCTACCCTCCAGCAGATCAACACTGATCCCTAACTTGGTGTCATCTTTACTCCTGCCTTTGTGTAACGAAGCCCTTTAATACTCCTTAAGTTTTATCACTCAGGAAAAATCCCTGCTAGATTTCTTCACAAGGTTTGCACCCTTCAGTGTGGAACTGATCCAGTGGAAGAGGCTGCAGCCTGATTGGTCTCCCTCTGTGTTTCTGAACAGTTTGTGCAACCTTTACAACTGGCGCTACAAGAATCTGGGTAACCTGCCTCACGTCCAGCTCCTGCCGGAGTTCAGGACGGCCAATGCTGGCTTGTTGTACGACTTCCAGCTCATTAATGTAGAAGACTTCAATGGTGTGGGAGAGTCTGAACCCAACCCTTACTTCTATCAGGTGAGAGAAGTAGCAAATGTGTAGTTCAGTTGCTCTGGATATATGCCATCGTGTCTTGGTTTTACAGAGTAACATTCAGGTTGGAAAAGGACCTTGGGAAGGAGGAAAGGAAAGGGAAAGGGGAAGGGCAAGGAAAGGGGAAGGAGAAGGGCAAGGGAAAGGAGAGGGAAAGGGGAAGGAAAAGGGCAAGGAAAAGGAAACGGAAAGGAAAGAGAAGGGGAAGGGAAAGGGAAAGGAAAAGGGGAAGGAAAAGGGAAGGAAAAGGAATGGAAAAGGGCAAGGAAAAGGGAATGAAAAGGAATGGAAAAGGGAAGGAAAGGGGAAGGAAAAGGAAAAGGGGAAGGAAGAGGGAAGGAAAAGGAAAGGGGAAGGAAAAGGAATGGAAAAGGGAAGGAAAGGGGAAGGAAAAGGAAAAGGGGAAGGAAGAGGGAAGGAAAAGGGCAAGGAAGAGGGAAGGAAAAGGAAAAGGGCAAGGAAGAGGGAAGGAAAAGGAATGGAAAAGGGAAGGAAAGGGGAAGGAAAAGGGAAGGAAAAGGAACAGAAAAGGGCAAGGAAAAGGGAAAGAAAAGGAACGGAAAAGGGCAAGGAAAAGGAAAAGAAAAGGAAAAGGAAAGGAAAAGGGAAAGAAAAGGAAAAGGAAAGCTGACCACTCATCCCCTGCAGGCCAACATGGAATTGAGGACATGGAGTTCCCAATGTTTTCTGTGTTTCAGAAGTCTGTTATTAATTTTTTCTTGTTTTCCTCTCCTCCTTTTGTTTTTAGCACAAAGCCAGTGTGCTGTTAGTGAAGAGAGCAGTGGGTGTCACAGGCCTCTTCTAGAGGGAGGACAGAGCTCTTTGGAAGGGAACATTTCTGTTGGTTTTGTGTTTTGTAAGCAGTCACACTGTAATGTGTAGTAAAAAGTTGTCCCCTGGAACAGGCACAGCTGTATTTTGAGAACCAGAGCACTGCTTCAGACCACTGCTGGGCCAAAGATGACAGAGAATACTCAGGCCTGGACACAGAACTCCTTTGTCATTGCAGCAGTGCTCTCATGAGCAAACTTTTCCAATGCTTCTTACAGTTACACCTCTTTTTGTTGAGGCTTGAGTGATACTAGCAGAGTGTGGTGGTGGCATTGCATGGATTTTCGTGAGCTAACAGATTGCCATCACAGCTTATTTCCCTTTGTGAATTTGGGCCTTTCTTTGGAGACTTAGAGGGGATTAAAATGTGTGGAATAGCTTTGCACCCACAGGTGTGGGTGACTGACAGCTGCATTTTCCATGCAGTGCAGAGCACACTTAATAGGAAAAAATTAATGAGCCTGGTATGTCCAGCCTTGGTCAAACATGTGCCAAGTGGGGATAAGATTCCCAGTATAAATAGAGCAGGAATAAATGTCAGCAAGAGAGAACAGCTTTTTAACCTGAAAGATCATTTTGGTTGACAGCACATGGATTTAAACAGGCCATGAATAACTGCAGTCTGTAGAGCTGACAAAGCTTCCTCCAGCCAGAGGGGTGACTCTGGGGGGCAGACACAAGACAAAAAAAAAAGAAAGGGGGGGTGGAAAAAAGAGCCACAAAATCCAAACTAACAGCTTGACTAGCTTTGGCTTGCAGTAGGAGTAACTGCATTTGATAATCCAGATGCCTGGCTCCTAATTAGTTCTGGAAAGATGTGTAATTATCCTTCCTTGTGGTTGCTGGAGAGTTGCAACAGCTTTGGCCTGGTTATTTGGAACCAAGTAATTGGTCTCTTCTCCCAGGCAACCAGCAGCAGAACAAGAGGACACAGTCTCAAGCTGTGCCAGGGGAGGTTTAGGCTGGAGGTGAGGAAGAAATTCTTCCCAGAAAGAAGAGATTGGCCATTGGAATGTGCTGCCCAGGGAGGTGGTGGAGTCACCATCACTGGAGGTGTTTAAAAAGAGCCTGGATGAGGCGCTTGGTGCCATGGTTTAGTTGATGAGATGGTGTTGGGTGATGGGTTGGACTTGATGCTCTCTGAGGTCTTTTCCAACCTGGTTAATTCTGTATTCTGTTGCTGCTAGTTTTTAAACACCTGTGTTTAAATAAGGTTATCTGTAGATCATCAGCTTCTGATAGCTTTGGACAAATAACTCTGCAGTGTTACATAACAGGGGCTTGGGGTTTGGGGGGGGTTTGGGTTTTTTTGGCATCTGGCCTTTAGGAAGGGGAAAAAATGAAATATTGTTTCTGTTGAGGTTTATAATAATGCAGTTAAGGTGGCAGTTCCTGTGGGCAGGCAGCTGTAAGCTATAGGCAGAGAAATGCATTTGGATACAACTCAGAGAGTAAGAGAATGCTTTAGGTTGGAAGGGACCTTTAAAGGTCATGTAGTCCACCCCCCACCCCTGCAGTGAGCAGGGACATCTTTAACTAGATCAGATTGCTCAGAGTCTCATCCAACCTGACCTTGAATGCTTCCAGGGATGTGGCATCTACCACCTCTTTGGGCAACCTGTTCCAGATTTTCACCACCCTCAGTGTAAAACAAAGATCTTCCTTTTATCTAGTCCAAATCTACCCCCTTCTAATTTAAAAGCATTACCCCTTGTCTTACCACAGCAGGCCTTGCTGAAGGATCATAGAACCATACAATTGTTAGGGTTGGAAGGGACCTCAAGGATCAGCCAGTTCCAACCCCCCTGCCATGGGCAGGGACACCTCACACTACAGCAGGTTGCTCAGAGCCACATCCAGCCTGGACTTTAAAACCTCCAGGGATGAGGCTTCCACCACCTCCCTGGGCAACCTCTTCCAGGCTCTCACCACCTTCATGGGGAAGAACTTCTTCCTAACATCCAAGCTGAATCTACCCATTTCTAGCTGTTTTGTTCCATTCCCCCCAGTCCTATCACTCCCTGACACCCTCAAAAGTCTCTCCCCAGCTTTCTTGTATCCCCCTTCAAACACTGGAAGGCCACAATTAGATCTCCTCAGAGCCTTCTCCAGACTGAACAGCCCCAACTCTCTCAGTCTGTCCTCAGAGCAGAGCAGCTCCAGCCCTCTGCTCATCCTCATGGCCCTCCTCTGGACATGTTCCAGCACCTCCAGATCCTTCCTGCACTAGGGGCTCCAGAACTGGATGCAGAGCAGAGTAGAGGGGCAGAATCTCCTCCCTCACCCTGCTGGCTGTGCTTCTCTTGCTGCAGCCCAGGATGTGATTGACATTGTCCCCATCTTTCTTATGGGCCTCCTTTAAGTATTGAAAGGCCACAATAAGGTCATCCTGCAGCCTTCTCTCCTCCAGGCTGCACAACCCCAGCTCCCTCAGCCTGTCCTTGTAGGACAGCTGCTGCAGCCCCATGATCATTTTTCATGGCCCTCCTCTGGACCTGCACCAACAGGTTCACGTCCTTCTTGTGCTGAGGGCTTCAGAGCTGGACACAGTCTTTGAGGTGAGCTTTCACTGGAGCAGAGGGGCAGTATCACCTCTCTCCATCTCTGGCCGGGCTGCTTTGGATGGAGCCCAGGATGCCATTGGACTTCTGGGCTGCAAGCTCACGCTGCTGGCTCCCGTCCAGCTGCTCGTCCACCAGCACCCCCAAGTCATTTGTGTACCTAGTGCATAGTCCATAAATATAATTAAAATGCCTTAACATTTAATTAGTGTTCTATTTAAGGACTATTAAATATTTAGAATTCAATCTTGTTGAGATCAAACTGAGAGCCTCTGAGTAAACGCTGTGGCGTTCTGGTCAATAACATTGATGTAGGAGTTTTCAGCAGGAGGAATCCGAAGGAAGTTCTTGAACCTGCTTGTGGTTCTTCTGTTCTTTTCAGATGGTTTTTATTGACTCAGCAAAGCAAGATGAGATGCAGGGACAGTTCTCCCAGCACTGAGAGCTGAGTCACAGATACTCTTCACAGCTTGAGTAACCTTTTTCCTTCCCCCCTCCTTTGTTTGTCTCTTTCTTTTCTTTCTTTTCTTTCTTTTCTTTCTTTTCTTTCTTTTCTTTCTTTTCTTTCTTTTCTTTCTTTTCTTTCTTTTCTTTCTTTTCTTTCTTTTCTTTCTTTTCTTTCTTTTCTTTCTTTTCTTTCTTTTCTTTCTTTTCTTTCTTTTCTTTTTCTTTCTTTTTCTTTCTTTTCTTTCTTTTCTTTCTTTTCTTTCTTTTCTTTCTTTTCTTTCTTTTCTTTCTTTTCTTTCTTTTCTTTCTTTTCTTTCTTTTCTTTCTTTTCTTTCTTTTCTTTCTTTTCTTTCTTTTCTTTCTTTCCTTTCTTTCCTTTCTTTCCTTTCTTTCCTTTCTTTCCTTTCTTTCCTTTCTTTCCTTTCTTTCCTTTCCTTCCTTCTTTCTTTCCTTCCTTCTTTCCTTCTTTCCTTCTTTCCTTCTTTCCTTCTTTCCTTCTTTCCTTCTTTCCTTCTTTCCTTCTTTCCTTCTTTCCTTCTTTCCTTCTTTCCTTCTTTCCTTCTTTCCTTCTTTCCTTCTTTCCTTCTTTCCTTCTTTCCTTCTTTCCTTCTTTCCTTCTTTCTTTCCCCTCCTTCTTTCTTTCCCCTCCTTCCCCTCCTTCCCCTCCTTCCCCTCCTTCCCCTCCTTCCCCTCCTTCCCCTCCTTCCCCTCCTTCCCCTCCTTCCCCTCCTTCCCCTCCTTCCCCTCCTTCCCCTCCTTCCCCTCCTTCCCCTCCTTCCCCTCCTTCCCCTCCTTCCCCTCCTTCCCCTCCTTCCCCTCCTTCCCCTCCTTCCCCTCCTTCCCCTCCTTCCCCTCCTTCCCCTCCTTCCCCTCCTTCCCCTCCTTCCCCTCCTTCCCCTCCTTCCCCTCCTTCCCTTCTTTGCCTTCTTTCTTGCTTTCTTTCCTTCTTTCTTTCTTTTCTTTCTTTCTTTTCTTTCTTTCTTTTCTTTCTTTCTTTTCTTTCTTTCTTTTCTTTCTTTCTTTTCTTTCTTTCTTTTCTTTCTTTCTTTTCTTTCTTTCTTTTCTTTCTTTCTTTTCTTTCTTTCTTTTCTTTCTTTCCTTTCTTTCTTTTCTTTCTTTATTTTCTTTCTTTTATTTATTTCTTTTCTTTCTTTCTTTTCTTTCTTTCTTTCCTTTCTTTCTTTCTTTTCTTTCTTTCTTTTCTTTCTTTTCTTTCTTTCTTTTCTTTCTTTTCTTTCTTTCTTTCCTTTCTTGTCTTTCTTTCTTTCTTTCTTTCTTTCTTTCTTTTCTTTCTTTCTTTCCTTTCTTTTCTTTCTTTCTTTCCTTTCTTTTCTTTCTTTCTTTCCTTTCTTTCTTTCTTTTCTTTCTTTCTTTTCTTTCTTTCTTTTCTTTCTTTCTTTTCTTTCTTTCTTTTCTTTCTTTCTTTTCTTTCTTTCTTTTCTTTCTTTTCTTTCTTTTCTTTCTTTCTTTTCTTTCTTTCTTTTCTTTCTTTCTTTTCTTTCTTTCTTTTCTTTCTTTCTTTTCTTTCTTTCTTTTCTTTCTTTCTTTTCTTTCTTTTCTTTCTTTCTTTTCTTTCTTTCTTTTCTTTCTTTCTTTTCTTTCTTTTCTTCCTTTCTTTTCTTCCTTTCTTTTCTTCCTTTCTTTTCTTCCTTTCTTTTCTTCCTTTCTTCCTTTCTTCCTTTCTTCCTTTCTTCCTTTCTCTTCTTCTTTTCCTTCCCTCCTTCCTTCCTTCCTTCCTTCTGTCTTTTTTTGTCTCCCCTTTTCAACTTCAGAATCTTGGTGAAGCAGAGTATGTGGTGGCCCTCTTCATGTACATGTGCCTGCTTGGGTATCCTGCAGACAAGATAAGCATCCTGACGACATACAACGGCCAGAAGCACCTGATCCGGGATGTCATCAACCAGCGCTGCGGAAACAATCCCCTCATTGGGAGGCCAAACAAGGTGCCATGGAAAATACAACACTCACTGGAGTGCTTCTGCTGGGCTTGGCTTTGTCTTGTCATATTCATGAAATTCAGCAAGGGCAAGTGTAGAGTCTTGCACCTGAGAAAGAACAGCCCCCTTCTATCAGTGTAGATCGGTGACTGACCTGCTGGAGAGCCCTGAAGGGGAAAAGGACCTGGGGATCCTAGGGGATGGAAGGTTGACCATGAGCCAGCAATGTGCTCTTGTGGCCAAGGCAGCCAATGCCATTCTGGGATGTATTAGAAGGGGGTGGTCAGTAGGTCAAGAGTGGTGCTCCTCCCCCTCTACACTGCCCTGGTGAGGCCACATCTGGAATATTGTGTCCAGATCTGGGCCCCTCAGGTCAAGAAGGACCTCAGGGAACTGCTTGAGAGAGTTCAGCACAGAGCCCCAAAGATGCTGAAGGGAGTGGAACATCTTCCTTGTGGGGAGACACTGAGGGATTGGTTTCAGTTGCAAGGGACCTTCAAGATCATCTAGTTCCAACCCCCCTGCCTTGGGCAGGGACACCTCACACTAGACTAGCTTGCTCAAGACCCAGTCCAATATAGTCTTCACTTCCAGGCTTGGAGCTTCCACAGCTCCCCTGGGCAACCTGTTGCAGTGCCTCACCACCCTCATGGGGAAGAATTCCTTCCTCATGTATCATCTAAATTCAGTGTCTTCCATTTTAGAAGGCATTACCCCTCAAAGGTCCCTTCCAGCTCTCCTGTAGCCCACTTCAAATGCTGGAAGGATGCTCTAAGGTCTCCCTGGAGCCTTCTCTTTGTGTGTAGCCTGACCTTCATGAGAGATACAGCACAGAATCACAGAAGCTCCTTCCAGCATCTCCCCAAAAGAAGAGGCTGATGATACTTGGTTAGAGGCCAAGTAAAAAGGAGTTAAAGCATGAACTGCAATCACAGTCCAAAGTTGATCTTACAGTTTTGCTGTCCCCTGTTAGTTGAAATGACAAAGGTTAACCAGTGGAGCTTTTGTGTTTTTTTTTCCCTTGGTTTTTGATTCTCTAGGTAACAACAGTGGACAGATTTCAAGGGCAACAAAATGATTACATTCTCCTTTCACTTGTGAGGACCAAAGCTGTAGGCCACCTAAGGTATGTAAGAAGATACTCTTAAGGCATCATTAAACTGTGTTTTCTGTGTCACATTACATAAAAGCATTCAGTTGTTAGAGTATGAAGTTTAATGCTGTGTGACTTAGAGTATGAAGTTTAATGGTGTGTGTTGAACGAAGTTCAGACATAACTTCCTCTTTTAAGTGTCTGGTACTCTCTTCACAGCCACTTCAGCAGTCAGGAGTGGCTCTGATACTGTAATTAGAATCATAGAATGGTTTGGGTTGAAAGGGACCTCCAAAGGTCAAGTCCAACCTCCCCTGCAGTCAGCAGGGACACCATCCACTAGATCAGGTTGCTCAGAGCCTTGCCCAGCCTGACCTTGAATAGCTCTATGAATGGGGCTGCAACTACCTCCCTGGGCAACCTGTTCCAGTGTTCCACCCCTCCCATACTAAAGACTTGTTCCTTAGCATCAAATTTAAATCTCCTCTGCTCTCATTTCAAATCATTGCTCCTCATCCTATCACTCCAGGCCTTTGCAAAGAGTCCCTCTGCAGCCTTCTTCTAGGCCCCCTTCAGGTACTGGAAGGCTGCTATTAGGTCATGAGATTTCTCTCAACCCACCTCTGTAGCCTGTCCAGGTCCCTCTGGATGCCATCCTGTCCTTCAGACTTACCAGCTGCACCACTCAGCTTGCTATCATCTGCAGATTTGCTGAGGGTGCAGCAGTCACTCTGGCTGTTGATACCACTGATGAGGATATGGTTAAGATACTGGGGATATCACTGCAGACAGGCTGAACTTGGTCCCACCCTAGTAGAGCACTGGGGGTGTGATGCTTGTTGAACAAATGCTGGCCTGAATTTTCTCATGGATTCTGCCCTCTGAGTGAGCTTTTAATTTGTTTCCCCTGTACTCAGCACTGGTTAGGCCACACCTTGAGTACTGGATGGGGTGCTTGGTGCCATGGTTTAGTTGATTAGATGGTGCTGGGTGATAGGTAGGACTTGATCTCAAAGGTTTTTCCAACCTGATTTATTCTATTCTACTGTGTCCAGTTCTGGGGCCTCAGTTTAGGAAAGATGTTGAGTTGCTGGGAGGTGTCCAGAGAAGGGCAACAAAGCTGGGGAGGGGTTTGGAGCACAGCCCTGTGAGGAGAGGCTGAGGGAGCTGGGGTTGCTTAGCCTGGAGAAGAGAAGGCTCAGGGGAGACCTTCTTGCTGTCTCCAACTCCCTGAAAGGAGGTTGTAGCCAGGTGGGGGTTGGTCTCCTCCCAGGCAGACAGCACCAGAACAAGAGGACACAGTCTCAAGTTGTGCCAGGGGAGGCTTAGACTGGATGTGAGGAAGAAATTCTTCCCAGCAAGAGAGATTGGCCATTGGAATGTGCTGCCCAGGGAGGTGGTGGAGTTACCATCCCTGGAGGTGTTCAAGAGGGGAGTGGATGTGGCACTTGGTGCCATGGTTTAGTGGTCATGAGGTGTTGGGTGACAGGTTGGACTTGATGATCTTTGAGATCCCTTCCAGCCCTATTGATTCTGTGATTCCATGATTTCAGTAAGACCCCTGCATGCCTCTGGTTACTTCCATTGCAACTCTTCCTCTTGCACTGGTCAGTAAGTGCTGGTTGTGTTTGTGGCCCGCAGGGACGTCCGGCGCCTGGTGGTTGCCATGTCAAGAGCCAGGCTTGGCCTTTACATCTTCGCAAGGGTTTCCCTCTTCCAGAACTGCTTTGAGCTGACCCCAGCTTTCAGCCAGCTCACAGCTCGACCACTTCACCTCCACATTGTCCCCACAGAATGTTTCCCAACGGCAAGACAGGTAGGAAGAGCTGCTCTGGGGTTTGCTGTGGGGGGTGTGTGTGTGTGATTTGGAGCGGGCTCTAGGAGGTGGGCCTCCCTTCTCTGCTAACCCAGTGCCTCTTGGATAATCATGTCCCCCAAGGTCACCCTTACACTCCAGCTGTTTAATTAATTGGGTTTTCCACAAACCTTAATTCCCCACCTAAACTCTCTTGTGCCTGCCTTTTCCTGTCTTCTGCCTAAGTGATCTAATATTCTTCTTCTTCTGTGGACATTTCACACAGGCTCAGAGGATCACAGGATGCCAGGGGTTGGGAGGGACCTCCAAAGATCATGGAGTCCAACCCCCCTGCCAGAGCAGGACCATACAATCTAGCTCAGGTCCCACAGGAACGCATCCAGACAGGCCTTGAAAGTCTCCAGAGACTCCACAAGCTCTCTGGGTAGCCTGTTCCAGTGCTCTGTGAGCCTTACAGTAAAGAAGCTTCCCCCTCTTGTTGGGGTGGAACCTCCTGTGCTGCAGCTTACATCCATTGCTCCTTGCCTTATCCCAGGGAGCAAGAGAGCAGATCCTGTCCCCTCCCTCCTAACCCCCAGCCCTCAGGTACTCAAAAAGATTGACTCAATCCCCCCTAACTCCTCTCCTCTCCAGGCCATTTGTAGTGGGCTGCATGGCTTTTGGCCTTGTTATAAAACTTAAAACCTATTAAACTTCCAACCTATTATTTCTCAGGGGAAACAAAACCCCAAACTGCACACAGCTAAGAGTTTTCCCATTGAAAGCAGACATTTGACTGAGTAATTCAGGATAACCAGTTGAAGTTTGGGGTTGTTTTTTTCATTGGGTCCAGAACTGCAAGATAATTTTGTTGCTGAGCTAGGTTCAGAAGGATGAAATAGGAATGGGTAATACTGGACTGGATCTTTAATGGCAAGGTTTGTGTTAAGCATCTAAGCACAGGACACTGTTACCATTTGCAGGGGGAACTTAAGCTGCTTCTGAAGTAATTGGAACTGGGTCAGACACACAGAGTAGGATTAAATGGAGAAATGAAGGAGCATTATCTGCTCTGCATCCTGGGGCTTGCAGATGAGGTGCCTACATAAACCTGAAGTTCAGTCACAGATCTTGCCCTGCTCTAAAGTGCTGTTAACAGGTTTGGGAGGGAATCCTTCAGTTCATCACAGAATGGCTTAGGTTGGAAGAGACCTCAGATACCATCTACTGCAACCTCTCAGCTAGACTCAGCTGCTCAAGGTCTCATCCAACCTGGCCTTGAACACCCCCAGTGAGGAGGCAGCCACAACCTCCCTATTCCAGAGTCCCACCACCCTCATGCTGAAGAGCTACTTCCTAAGATCCAGCATAACCCTGCTCTCCCTCAGCTTCAATCCATTCCCCCTTGTCCTGTTGCTAGACACCCTTAGGGAAAGTCCCTCTGCAGCCTTCCTGTAGGATCCCTTCAGGTATTGGAAGGCAGCTCTAAGGTCCCCCCAGAGTCTTCTCTTCTCCAGGCTGAACAACCCCAGCTCTCTCAGCCTGTCCTCACAGCTGAGCTGCTTCAGCCCTTGGATCATGTTTGTGGCCCTCCTCTGGACTCACTCCAGCAGCTCTGTGTCCTTCTTATGATGGGGACACCAGAACTGGATGTAGTGTTTGAGCTGGAGGTCTCAGCAGAGCAGAGCAAAAGGTCAGAATCCTCTCTGTTGCCCTGCTGGCCACACTTCTCTTCAGTTGAAACTTTCAGGTCCACTGCACAATGAAAGATGCAGTAAGCATAGTCAGTGAGTGTGAGCAAGAAGGAGCTGGACTCTGCTGGACAAAACCCTAATCTGATTGTAAACTGTTTGGGCCTTCACTCTGTGAAATGATTCACATCTGCAGTGTATTTTATGGAGTATGCCCCAGAACCCAACCTTTCCTGTAGAACTCTCTTTGTGGGGCTGCAGTGTCATAGAATCATAGAATGGGTAGGGTTGGAAGGGACCTCAAGGCTCAGCCAGTTCCAAGCCCCCTGCCATGGGCAGGGACACCTCACACTGCAGCAGGTTGCTCACAGCCACATCCAGCCTGGCTGCAAACACCTCCAGGGATGAGGCTTCCACCACCTCCCTGGGCAACCTGTGCCAGTCTCTCACCACCCTCATGGGGAACAACTTCTTCCTAACATCCAGTCTGAATCTACCCATTTCTAGTTTTGTTCTATTCCCCCTAGCCTCCAAAGTGTGAGTCTTGCACTGCCTGTCTTGCCAAGGAACCCTCTCATGCTGCTCTCTAATATTCCATTTCTTTGTTTCCTAATGTAGGTGAAGAGCCTCTGAGTAGTGGTTGCTTTGATTTGCTGGCTGATTGTCTGCTTGTTTTTGCCTTTTTCCTTAGAATGGGGAGAGGCCATCTCACCAGATCCATGTGATTAAGAACATGCCTCAGATGGCTAACTTTGTGTACAACATGTATATGCACCTGATCCAGAGCACACGCCACTACCAGCAGGTAAGGGGCACCGAACCTTGGCCAAGTCTGCACTGAAACAAAACCTGGAACGGTGTGGTCACAGGCTCACAGGAGGTTAGGGGTTGGAAGGGCCCTCCAAAGGTCATCAAGTCCAACCCCCCTGCCTGAGCAGGACCATAGAATCCAGCACAGGTCACACAGGAACACATCCAGGTAGGTCTTGAAAGTCTCTGGAGAAGGAGACTCCACAACCTCTCTGGGCAGCCTGTTCCAGTGCTCTGGGACCCAAACAGTGAAGAAGTTCTTCCTCATGTTGAGGTGGAATCTCCTGTGCTGGAGTTTCTATCCATTGCTCCTTGCCCTATCCCTCCTGACCCCCAGCCCTCAGATATTTAGAAACATTCATTAAATCCCCTCTCAGTCTTCTCTTCTCCCCCAGGGCTCTCAGCCTCTCCTCACAGGGCAGTGTCCCAGTCCCTTAATCATCCTTGTGGCCTTGTAGCTGGACCCTCTCCAGCAGATTCCTGTCCCTCCTGAACTGGGGAGCCCAGAACTGGATGCAGTATTCCAGGTGAGGTCTCATAGGGCAGTGGTTCACTTAGCTCACTGCACATCTTAGATAAGATGGTCAGTAGAGATCCAAGCACAGAATGTTGCCTTCAGTTGCAGAGCAACTGCAGTTCTAACCCAGTGAATCTTGCATTGGTTTTCTTAGTTTGCTTTTTGCTCCTGTGAGGCCAAATTTGAAGCATTTTGGTACCCAGAAAAGTCTTTCCATCTGCTCCCAACCTCCCTGCCATGGGCAGGGAATGCCTCTCAACTAGACCAGGTTACTCAAGACCTCATCCAGCCTGGCCTTGAAAATCTCCAGGGAGAGGGCATCTACAACCCCTCTGGACAATCCACTCCAGAGTCTTGCCACCTTCATAGTGAAGAATTTCTTCCCAAGATCCAATCTAAACCTGTTCTCCTTCAATTTAAATCCTAGTCCTGTGGCTGGACCCCCTTGTTAAAAGTCCCTCTCCAGCCTTCCTCTGGGTTCCCTTCAGCTATTGAATAGAATAGAATTTACCAGGTTGGAAAGGACCTCAGAGATCATCCAGTCCAACCTATCACCCAGCACCATCTAACCAACTAAACCATGGCACCAAGTGCTACATCCAGGCTCTTCTTAAACACCTCCAGGGATGGTGACTCCACCACCTCCCTGGGCAGCACATTCCAATGGCCAATCTCTCTTGCTGGGAAGAACTTCTTCCTCACCTCCAGCCTAAACCTCCCCTGGCACAGCTTGAGACTGTGTCCTCTTGTTCTGGTGCTGGTTGCCTGGGAGAAGAGACCAACCCCCACCTGGCTACAACCTCCCTTCAGGTAGTTGTAGAGAGCAATAAGGTCTCCCCTGAGCCTTCTCTTCTCCGGGCTAAACAACCCCAGCTCCCTCAGCCTCTCCTCATAGCAGAGGTGTTGCAGCACCTTGAATACCTCCAAGGACAGGCTCTCAACTACCTCCCTGGGCAACCTGTTCCAGTCTTCCACCACCCTCATGGCAAAGCACTTGTTCCTAACATCCAATCTAAATCTCATTTCAAACTGTTGCCTCTGGTCCTGTCACTGCAGGCCTTTGGAAGCAGTCTCTGCAGCCTTCTTGTAGGCTTCCTTCAGACAGCGGCAGTCACAAAGCACAACATACCTCAAACTAAATCACAGGAGTGATAGAATCATGGAATGGTCTGGGTTGGAAGGGACCTTCAGAGATCATCCAGTCCAACCCCCTCTGCAGTCAGCAGGGACATTCTCCACTAGATCAGGTTGCCCAGAGCCCTGTTGAGCCTCACCTTGACTATCTCCAGGGATGGGGCCTCCACTCCCTCCCTGAGCAACCAAGTCAGAGTTTGTCTCATGCATTAGAAGCAATTTTCCTTTTGTAATGAAAGGATCCCTGGGTTTGAAACACACTTTTGTGTGGACAAATGGATTGTAGAGAGCAGAAGGATGAGCTCAGAGTCTGTCAGAAGTGCTTTTCATAGCTCTGCCAGTAGCCATTCAGAGCTTTGCCTATGCTTGTCAGAACCACGTAATATTAGTGTCGCCTAACTGAGGCGAAGGCTTCACTGTAATTAAACCCTTCCTCTGTCATGTGGAGCCAAGTTGCCTCTAAGCAAAACAAGACTAAGCCATCACCAATGGGAGGGTTATCAAGCTTTCATTTCCTGAAAATGCTTCACAGTATTCCAAGGGAATATCCATCATGTCACTAAATGTGAGGCTGCACGCAGCGTGAGTGTCGTGTGCAGCCTGCAGTTAGATGCCATTCAGCTCTGCTCCTCAGCTCCATGGATTCTGGGCTTTCTTTTTGGGTTTCCCCCAAGTCTATACTGCAGCTCCCATTGCTGCTTAGAATGGTTTGCCTACTTATATTTGATTGCATGCAAAAACTCAGGGGACTGCTTGAGAGAGTCCTGCACAGAGCCACAAAGATGCTGAAGGCAGTGGAACATCTCCCTGCTGAGGACAGGCTGAGGGAGCCTGGAGAAGAGGAGCCTGAGGGGAGACCTCATTCATGTTGATAAAGATGTGAAGGGCAGTGTCACAAGGATGGAGCCAGGCTCTCCTCAGTGATGTCCAATGATAGGACAAGGGGCACTGGGTGCAAGCTGGAGCAGAGGAGGAACAGAAGGAAAAGCTCTTGACTGGAGCAGGCTGCCCAAGAGAGGTTGTGGAGTCTCTTGAGCTTGGAGCGGAGGAGCCTGAGGGGTGACCTCATTCATGTGCAGGGCATAGGAGGTTGAGGCAACCAGCACCAGAACAAGAGGACACAGTCTCAAGCTGTGCCAGGGGAGGTTTAGGTTGGAGGTGAGGAGAAAGCTCTTCCCAGAAAGAGAGGTTGGCCATTGGAATGTGCTGCCCAGGGAGGTGGTGGAGTCACCATCCCTGGAGGTGTTTAAGAAGAGCCTGGCTGAGGCACTTGGTGCCATGGTTTAGTTGATGAGATGGTGTTGGGAGATAGGTTGGACTTGATGATCTCTGAGGTCTTTTCCAACCTGGTTAATTCTATTCTACTATTCTATTCTACTCGAGTCTAGTCTATTCTGTACACTGGAACAGGCTGCCCTGGGGGGTTGTGGAGTCTCCCTCTGTGGAGATATTCAAAACCCACTTGGATGTGTTCCTGTGTGACCTGCCCTAGGTGATGCTGCTCTGGCAGGGGGGTTGGACTGGATGAGCTTTGGAGGTCCCTGCTGGCCCCTAACATTCTGTGATGTGTTCTGCCACCTGAAAATCCTCTTCTTCAATCCTCTCTAGCGTTTGCTGCCTCCACCTGCCATGATTGAAGAACCAGAAACCACACAAACCCAAGAGATGGAAGCAGAAGAGGAAGTGCAAAGCATGCAGGAAGATGCAGGAGAAGGAAATAAAGCAGTGGAAGAAGCACCAAAGGAAGGAGACCTGAAAGTGGCCGAGGGGGCTGAACATCGAGCGATGCCGGAGCACCCTGGCAGAGACAGCGACAGTGGAGACAGTGAACCTGAGCATGAGACTGAGAAGTGATCCCTGGCATCTTTGTCCTCTACATATTATGGACCACAAGCAGAGGAGGTGGGGGGTGGGAAGCAGTTAGAGAAGTTCTATTTTTACCTTTTTGGGGGGCTTTTTGGTTGGGTCTTTCGTTGGGTTGGTTGTTTTTTACATTGACTTTTTAAAGTGGTTGCTGGAGCTCTGTGGCCTCTTTGGGGTATTTCATTTGTGCTGAATACTTTGTGGTCAAGCAAGACATTTGGCAGACACTTCACTGAGCTCTTGCCACTAATCATAGAATCATAGAATCAATAAGGTTGGAAAAGACCTCAGAGATCATCAAGTCCAACCTGTTACTTAATAGCTAACACCTCCTGACAACTAAACCACGGCTCCAAGTGCCACATCCAATCCCCTCTTGCACACCTCCAGTGATGGTGACTCCACCACCTCCCTGGGCAGCACATTCCAATGGCCAACTTCTCTTTCTGGGAAGAACTTTCTCCTCACCTCCAGCCTAAACTTCCCCTGGTGCAGCTTGAGACTGTGCTTTTTCATTGCTTGGGTGGAGTGCAAGGGTTGTGCACTGGTTATTACCAAACTGGCTGCCTTGGGAGAGCAAATACTACAGTACTGAGCATGGGGCTGTCAAGCTCCACACAGTAACATTCCCATGCTCATGCAGGGCCAAATAACAGAGAGCCTTCAGGCAAGGAGCAGCCAGCTCAGCTGAGGGTTGTGGTCTTTGTTTCCCAGGCTGTTCTCTGTAAATATTTGAGTCTGATGATGGTTTATTGTGCTTCAGTGCTTTAGGAATTAGAAAAGGATGCTGGAGGTTTATTTCCTAAAATGGGAAATTCACCTAGCAGGGATTCCATCAACAATCACAGAGCACTAGGGCTTGGAAGGGACCTGGAAAGCCCATCCAGTGCAACCCCCCTGCCAGAGCAGGAGCACCTCAGACAGGTCACACAGGAACACATCCAGGTGGGTTTTGAATGTCTCCAGTTAAGCAGAGTCCACCACCTCTCTGGGCAGCCTGTCCCAGGGCTCTGGCAGCCTCACAGGGAAGAAGTGTTTCCTTATGTTCTTGTGGCACCTCCTCTGCTCCAGCTTGCACCCAGTGCCCCTTGTCCTATCATTGGCTATCACTGAGCAGAGCCTGGCTCTGTCCTCCTGACACTGACCTGCACATCTTTACAAATATGAATAGGTAATCCCTCAGGCTCCTCTGCTCCAAGCTGCAGAGCCCCAGCTCCCTCAGCCTGTCCTCAGCAGGGAGATGTTCCACTGCCCTCAGCATCTTTGTGGCTCTGTGCTGGGCTTTCTCAAGCAGTTCCCTGAGGTCCTTCTTGACCTGAGGGGCCCAGATGTGGACACAGTATTTCAGATGTGGCCCACAGCAGTGTAGAGTAGAGGGGGAGGAGACCCTCTCTTGACCTACTGACCACCCCCTTTCTAATACACCCCAGGATACCATTGGCCTTCTTGGCCATGAGAGCACATTGCTGGCTCATGGGCATCATCCTGCCTGCCAGGACCCCCAGGCCCCTCTCCCCTGTGCTGCAGATGTATACAAATAGATTAATTTTAAAAGAGAATCAAGAAGGAATTGAACAAAAATCATTGCTAAAATAGTTTGCAAAGAACTCTCTTCAAGTATCACTGCAAAGAATTCTTCCAGCACTGCATGAAAACCTGGCAAACAAACTTCTAGTGAAGACAAGACCCTTGAAGGGTATCAACAGAAGGGAAAGATATGAAACTGTTTGTTGTTCCAAAGCCATGTCATAATAAAGTTCTTTAAGGACTTTTTGGGTGAAAATAATGACCCCAGGGATCAGTGCTGGGTCTGGTCCTGTTCAACATCTTCTTCAGTGACATGGATGAGGGCACAGACAGTCTGCTCTGCAAGTTTGCTGATGATATCAAACTGCAAGGCTTGGCTGAGACACCTGGAGGCTGTGTGGCCATTCAGCAAGACCTGGACAGAGCTGAGCAGAGAGGAACCTGATGAGGTTCAACAAGGGTAAGTGCACCTGGGCAGGAAGAATAAACTGCAGCAGTACAGGCTGGGAGGTGATCTGCTGGAGAGCAGCCCTGGGGAGAAAGACCTGGGAGTGCTGGTGGAGAACAGGTTCTGCATGGGACAGCAATGTGCCCTGGGGGCCCATGGGATCCTGGGGGGCATTCAGAGGAGTGTGTCCAGCACACCCAGGGAGGTTCTCCTCCCCCTCTACTTTGCCCTGCTGAGACCTCACCTGGAATATTGCATCCAGTTTTGGACTCCCCAGTTCAAGAGAGACAGGGATCTGTTGGAATCCAACAGGACTACCAGGATGCTGAAGGGACTGGAGCACTGCCTGGTGAGGCTGAGAGCCCTGAGGCTGCTCAGTTGGAGAGCAGAAGACCGAGAGGGGATCTAATAAATGTTTCTAAGTATCTGAGGGCTGGGGGTCAGGAGGGAGGGGACAGGCTCTGCTCACTTGCTCCCTGGGATAGGACAAGGAGCAATGGATGGAAGCTGCAGCACAGGAGGTTCTACCTCAACATGAGGAGGAACTTCTTCACTGTGAGGGTCCCAGAGCACTGGAGCAGGCTGCCCAGAGAGGTTGTGGAGTCTCCTTCTCTGGAGCCTTTTCAGCCCCATCTGGATGTGTTCCTGTGTGACCTGTGCTGGATTCTATGCTCCTGGGGGTTGCACTTGATGATCTTTGGAGGTCCCTTCCTACCCCTAACATCCTGTGACCCTGTGTGATCCTGTGAACTAGTAGTGGGCTTTCTTCATACTAATCTAGCCACCACAGCTGTGAATTTTCCTGTTGCACTGAGCCTGCAAAACTGCTGCTGCCTTCCAGATTTGTTTAACTGGAGACTTGTTTAGAAACAGCTCAACCCTTGGGCCCTAACATTGTGCTGATACAAAACTGATACTGGCATTGCACCCTTAATTGCTGTAACAGCCAGAAAAATGAGGGCACAGAGCAACTTGCTTGGGGTTCTGTCACCCATGTAGAGCTGAGAGAGTCCTATGAAGCACAGGCCTGTCTGTGACTGAAGTCATTCAGCAAGTGCAGGTTTAGGTGTGACCAAACAAAGTGCCTTAATCACACTTGGAGCATGGCTTGCCTTGGCTTTAGGCTTTGAAATGGTTTAGCAATGTGGCAAAGACTCAGGGTAAGGTCTAAAAAGTTCAGGACAATGTTTGCCAAGGGGCAAAGAAGAGACAAGCTGCAAGGCTCATTCATTATTGGAAACTGCTTAATGTGGCCACAAGAGGCTAAAGTTAAGGTCATTACCTTTGCCTTGCCTACTCTTTTTTTCTTTGGTAGTGGATACAAAATCCTGTTCCACACATTGCATAAGGGAGGTGCTAACTTCCCTCAAAAGAGAAGCAAACATCTGAGCCCTCCTCATCCTTCCTGGAATGAAATGGAGAGCAGCCCTGTGGAGAGGGACCTGGGAGTGCTGGTGGAGAACAAGTTATCCATGGGACAGCAATGTACCCTGGGGGCCAAGAGGCCAATGGGGTCCTGGGGTGTATTAAGAAGAGTGTGTCCAGCAGAGCCAGGGAGGTTCTCCTCCCCCTCTACTCTGCCCTGCTGAGACCTCACCTTGAGTACTGCCTTCAGTTCTGGGCTCCCCAGTTCAAGAGGGACAGAGATCTGCTGGAGAGGGTCCAATGGAGGGCTAAGAGGATGACTGGGGGACTGGAGCACTGCCTGGGGAGGAGAGGCTGAGGGACCTGGGGCTTTTGAGTCTGGAAAAGAGAAGACTGAGAGGGGATTTAATAAATGTCTACAAATATCTGAGGGCTGGGGGTCAGGAGGCAGGGGACAGGCTCTGCTCACTTGCTCCCTGGGATAGGGCAAGGAGCAATGGATGGAAGCTGCAGCACAGGAGGTTCCACCTCAACACAAGGGGCAACTTCTTTACTGTGAGGGTCCCAGAGCACTGGGACAGGCTGCCCAGAGAGGTTGGGGAGTTTCCTTCTCTGGAGACTTTCAAGGCCTGTCTGGATGTGTTCCTGTGTGACCTGAGCTAGATTGTATGGCCCTGCTCTGGCTCTGGCAGGGGGGTTGGACTTGATGTCTTTGGGTCCCTTCCAGCCCCTGCCATCCTGTGCTCCTGTGGTTTCCTGGGACATAAAAGGATATGAAGCATGAAGAAAAGTCTTGTCACTGGGAGCTGAAGTTAAATGTCCCTGCTGGGATGGCTTTGCTGACAGGACAGAAGAGAGCATTTTTATTTCCCTGAAAGCCCAGAATTCTTTCTGTGGAGCTGGGCTAGAGGCAATGTTGGTCCCACACTGGGCAAACACGATGGCACACAGGCCACTGAAGCAAGAATTAAGGAACATCTGACATCTTGTAGAGCAGGCAGACAAAAGCAGCCCTCCTAGCCAACAAATGAATCACAGCCCACAGCAGTGGAGAGGCTGTGAGTGCCACTCAGACATATGGCAGTGTAGTTCCCTTTGCCAAACATGGGCATCCTCCCACTAGAAATAATCAATGGAATATGAATGCCTTGGGGGAGTCTTGGAGGCTGGCTTGGTGCTCCTTGGTGCTTCCCCTGCTGTGTGGTTCTCTCAGCAATCCTTTTTCTCAGAGGGCTGCTTGCTTAGGTATCTCAAATAAAAGCCCAGTGCCTGTGTAATGTTTATGTGCTGTGCTACTGCTGAGCACCTTTGGAAAGGGCTCTTGGCCTTGCAAATTGAAAAAGCACTTCCTTAAAAGACTTTCATAGAATCAATAAGGTTGGAAAAGACCTCAGAGATCATCAAGTCCAACCTGTCACCCAACACCTCATGACTACTAAACCATGGCACCAAGTGCCACATCCAATCCCCTCTTGAACACCTCCAGGGACAGGGACTCCACCACCTCCCTGGGCAGCACATCCCAAGGGCCAATCTCTCTTGCTGGGAAGAACTTTCTCCTCACCTTGAGCCTAAACTTCCCCTGGCACAGCTTGAGACTGTGTCCTCTTGTTCTGGTGTTGGTGGCCTGGGAGAAGAGACCAACCCCCACCTGGCTACAACCTCCCTTCAGGTAGTTGTAGAGAGGAATAAGGTCTCCCTCGAGCCTCCTCTTCTGCAGGCTAAGCAACCCCAGCTCCCTGAGCCTCTCCTCACAGGGCTGTGCTCCAGACCCCTCCCCAGCCTCATTGACCTTCTCTGGACACCTTCAAGTGTCTCAATGTCCTTCTTAAATTTGAGGGGCTCAGAACTGGACACAGGACTCCAGGTGTGGCCTAACCAGTGCTGAGCACAGGGCAGAATGACTTCCCTGCTCCTGCTGGCTACACTGTTCCTGACGCAGGCCAGGATGCCCTTGGCCACCTGGGCACCCTTCTGGCTCATGTTCAAAGATCTTTCAGTATCCTTCTGGGACTCAAACCATTACATCCTCTTTAGTCATTATTAGGCTTTAATTCAGAGCCATACAGAGAGGCACTGTTTGGATATGCACAAGTTATAGGCTGGATTTGATGGTCTCAGAGATCTTTTCCAGCCTCAATGATTCTGTGATGCTGAGTTCCATTTAAACATAGGCTGCCATACATAGAATCATGGAGCTGTCAGGGTTGGAAGGGACCTCAAGGATCATCCAGTTCCACCTCCCCCCGCCACGGGCAGGGCCACCTCACACTAGATCAGGTTGCTCACAGCCACAGCCAGCCTGGCAATGCAGCGGTCACCTATTTAACTCCTCTGATGTTTCCAGAGATGGGCAGTGACAGCCAGCAGGACAACTTCTCTTCTCCTCCCCCCCCACTCAGCCTGCAATGTTCTTTGCCGTGCCCTCAGCACAAGAGGATTATTGGTGAGGCTCTTTCTCCCCTCTCTGACTCAGCATGCAAAACATGTGGTATGGCTCGGTTTAGAGGACGTGCTGCTGCCCGACGGGAGCCGACTGCTGCTGCCAAAAATCCCTCCGCACTAAATAAATAAATAAATAAAAATAGGGCACATCCATCCACACCGCTGCGGATTAAGGTCAGAAAGCAGAATCCCGGCCGCTCCGCGCCGAGCCTCTCCCTACCGGCTCCTGCTGAACCGCTTCCTTTACGGTCCTTAAGAGACGTTGTGTCCCTAATGACTGTCCCATCTAAAAATAAGCGCTCTTGACACAGGGGAGATGTCAGGCGAGCGCAGCAGGATGCTGAAGCGTCTCTCGATGTGGAGCAGGGCTTCTCTTCCAGCGGGCTGCGGCGACTCAGGAATTCACACTTGATAACTGCAGCGAGAGCGGCTTCGTTTTATCTGCCCACAGCGCGGCCAGGACGGAGCGAATCGTGACCCTTATTTGGCTCTCCAGCTCACATTCATTTCTTTTTAGTCTTTCTTTTCTTTTTTTTTTTTCCCCTCAATGCTGTTCTCTGGAATCAGGAAGTTTTCCTCCGTTTCATTGAGCAAACGTGCAGTGAAGTCTGTGCTTTGTGGGGTTATGTTTTTTCACTGACACCTATAGAGGAGCTGTGGAAACTGGCTCCAGGTTTAAGCCTGGGTCTACATCTGAGCAGGAGTCAGCAGTGTGCCCAGGGGGGCAAGAAGGCCAAGGGCATCCTGGCCTGCATCAGGAAGAGTGTGGCCAGCAGGAGCAGGGAGGTCATTGTGCTCTGTGCTCAGCCACACCTTGAGTCCTGTGTCCAGTTCTGGGCCCCTCAAATTTAAGAAGGACATTGAGACACTTGGAGAAGGGCAACGAGGCTGGGGAGGGGTCTGGAGCACAGCCCTGTGAGGAGAGGCTGAGGGAGCTGGGGTTGCTTAGCCTGCAGAAGAGGAGGCTCAGGGGAGACCTTCTTGCTCTCTACAACTACCTGAAGGGAGGTTGTAGCCAGGTGGGGGTTGGTCTCTTCTCCCAGGCAACCAGCACCAGAACAAGAGGACACAGTCTCAAGCTGTGCCAGGGGAAGTTTAGGCTCAAGGTGAGGAGAAAGTTCTTCCCAGCAAGAGAGATTGGCCATTGGAATGTGCTGCCCAGGGAGGTGGTGGAGTCCCTGTCCCTGGAGGAGTTCAGAAAGGGATTGGATGTGACACTTGAAGCCATGGTTTAGTCGTCATGAGGTGTTGGGTGACAGGTTGGTCTCTGAGGTTGGTCTCTGAGGTCTTTTCCAACCTTGTTGATTCTATGACCTTCTTAAAATATCCTCACACAGACACACACTCTGCCCCTGCTTGCTCTGGTGCTGTTCCTCAAGCCCAGAGCTAATGCCTGGGCTCTCTGGAACGTTTCTTTCCTACAGGTGAAGTAACTCTTCTTCAGTTTTTCACCTGGTTTTGCAGATGTCAACAGGGCAGGGGCAGGCTTCTCTGCATCACACCCAAGTGAGGATGTAATTTGATTCAAAGATCCTTGTCCTTGCTTCCTTTTTTTTTTGTTCAAGGTGAGTGAAAACTGTAAGGGGAGCTAAATGGAGCACACCATTTTCCTTAGTAGCAATATATTACATTATCCCTGATGTGGGCTAGATTAAGCTGATTAAAGCCCTGCCAGGGCAAAGCCCACAGAAATAAATCTCTTCACCTGCCACAAGAGTGAGGAAAGATCACTTCATAGTATCACAGTATCAGTCAGGGTTGGACCACAAGGATCATCTAGTTCCAACCCCCCTGCCATGGGCAGGGACACCCCACACTAGATCAGGCTGGCCAGAGCCTCATCCAGCCTGGGCTTAAACACCTCCAGGGATGGGGCCTCAACCACCTCCCTGGACAACCCATTCCAGGGCTTCACCACTCTCATGGGGAAGAGCTTCCTCCTCACCTCCAGCCTGAATCTCCCCACCTCCAGCTTCATTCCATTGCCCCTAGTCCTATCACCGCCTGAGATCCTGAGCAGTCCCTCCCCAGCCTTCTTGTAGCCCCCTTCAGATCCTGGAAGGCCACAATTAGGTCACCTGGGAGCCTTCTCTTCTCCAGACTGAACTTGCTCATTGCAGCAGTAGTATTTACTCTCCTGAAAGATTATTGCTTACAAAGTGAGAGGGTCTGCCTGAGTATTGCAAGCACCGTCTCTCCTTTTTCTTGCAACCTCTTAAGTGTAGTCATTTAGTAGATGCCTGTATTGGCCAGGAGGGATTTTGTTCTGGAAGTCTGAGCACTGTTGCTTTTCCAGAAGCCTCCCAAAAGACAGGAAAATGAAGAGGGTGCTTAGCTGAAAGTCCAAGTGCCAGGTGCTGCACATTGGCCACAACAACCCCATGCAGCACTGCAGGCTGGGGTCAGAGTGGCTGGAGAGCAGCCAGGCAGAGAGGGACCTGGGGTGCTGGTTGACAGCAGCTGAACATGAGCCTGCAGTGTGCCCAGGTGGCTAAGAAGGCCAATGGCATCCTGGCCTGCATCAGGAACAGTGTGGCCAGCAGGAGCAGGGAGGTCATTCTGCCCTGTACTCAGCACTGGTTAGGCCACACCTGGAGTCCTGTGTCCAGTTCTGGGCTCCTCAATTTAAGAAGGACATTGAGACACTTGAAGGTGTCCAGAGAAGGGCAACAGAGCTGGGGAGGGGTCTGGAGCACAGCCCTGGAGGAGAGGCTGAGGGAGCTGGGGTTGCTTAGCCTGCAGAAGAGGAGGCTCAGGGGAGACCTTCTTGCTCTCTACAACTCCCTGAAGGGAGGTTGTAGCCAGGTGGGGGTTGGTTTCTTCTCCCAGGCAACCAGCACCAGAACAAGAGGACACAGTCTCAAGCTGTGCCAGGGGAAGTGTAGGCTTGATCTTAGAAAGAAATTCTTCCCAGCAAGAGAGATTGGCCATTGGAATGTGCTGCCCAGAGAGGTGGTGGAGTCACCATCACTGGAAGTGTTTCAAAAGAGCCTGGATGAGGCCCTTAGTGCCATGGTCTGGTTCGTTAGATGGTGTTGGGTGATAGGTTGGACTTAATGACCTCAAAGGCTTTTTCCAATCCAGTGAATTCATTGATTTTGTAGCTCTGTGACTGATAAAAGTCTTCACTGAAACTAAAAATCCCTCTGTGGTTTCATGCAGATCCTAGAGGAGAACATTCCCTATTCAGCTAGAAAATGTGGAGTACTTCTCTTGCAGACTGGCTTTAACTTTCCATGCCTTTGTCTAGATGTTCTCATCTGAACTCCTGGTCAGCTCTGTGCTGATTATTCCATTGTATCTCTACCCTGTTTCAATGAATGAAGTTTGCATAAACCCTAAGCAACAAACTGGTTTATGCTGGATGTTAGGTAGAAATTCTTCCCAGTGAGAGAGATTGGCCATTGGAATGTGCTGCCCAGGGAGGTGGTGGAGTCACCATCCCTGGAGGGGTTTAAGAGGGGACTGGCTGAGGCACTTGGTGCCATGGTTTAGTTGATTAGATGGTGTTGGGTGATAGGTTGGACTTGATGACCTCAAAGGCCTTTTCCAACCTGGTTAATTCTGTATTCTGTGTTAGACAACACTGAGAGTTGTTTGGGTTTTTTTCAAGGCCAGGTTGGATATAGGGCTTGGAGTGGAGGATGTCCCTACCTGTGGTAGAAGGGTTGGAAGCAGATGATCTTTAAGGTCCCTTCAGTATAATCTTCATGAAGTTCAAGCTGTTAAAACTGCCCTCAGTGTCCTGCTTTCCAGTCCTGGTTCAGGATGCAGCAACATCCTGTTTCTTCCATCTTTGGCCTGACCACCTTTGAGGCACCTCCTGGTTTTACTCAGCACTAAGAAACGCTCCCTAGTAGCTGATTATTTTCACAGCCTTTCTTCTTTATCTCATTTGATCTCTAAAGTGCTCTGAGCTAATCCTGCTCCTGCACACACAGATACTCCAATGATGGGGCAGTTGTCCTAGGTTGCTCCCAGCTCCTGCAGTCTTCACCCACTGGCATTCTGTCAGTCAGAGCTGTGTCATGAGATGAGCCACTGAGGACAGCTGCTGCTCCTGACTCATCTCAGCACTCAGCCCCGTGCACAGGACCTTCCTGTAACTCTAGGCTGAAACAACAGTTATAAATGGAAAGGAAAGTGAGCAAACACAGTGGGTTTCCTGGTTTGAATGCTGTTTGCTGAAACAACAAAGAGCAGCAGAAATACACATGCATAAGTTTGGCCCTTAAGACAATGTCTTGCTCTGACTGCAGATGTGCTGTGCCTAATGTTGGCAATAGGCTCCCTGACATTTTCTTTAATGTCAGGGATGCTTTCAGTGTATGGCACTGTGAATCAGAGAATCCCAGAATTGTCAGGGTTGGAAGGGACCTCAGGGATCAGCCAGTTCCAAGCCCCCTGCCATGGGCAGGGACACCTCACACTACAGCAGGTTGCTCACAGCCACATCCAGCCTGGCTGCAAAAACCTCCAGGGATGAGGCTTCCACCACCTCCCTGGGCAACCTGTGTCAGTGTCTCACCACCCTCATGGGGAAGAAGGCAAAGTGTAAGGTTCTGCACCTGGGGGAGGGCAATACTAGGTATCAGTTGAGGCTGGGGAACGATGGCTTTGAGAGCAGCCCTGCAGAAAAGGACTTGGGGTGCTGGTGGATGAGAAGATAGACATGAGCCAACAGTGAAGGGAAGCTGTAGACAGACGGATGTTGGTCTCTTCTCCCAGGCAGCCAGTACCAGGACAAGAGGACACAGTCTCAGGCTGTGCCAGGGGAGGTTCAGGCTGGATGTTAGGAAGAAGTTCTATACAGAGAGAGTGATTGCCCATTGGAATGGGCTGCCTGGGGAGGTGGTGGAGTCACCATCCCTGGAGGTGTTCAGGAGGAGACTTGATGGGGTGCTTGGTGCTGTGGGTTAGTTGTTTAGGTGGGTTGGATTGGTTGATGGGTTGGACACAATGATCTTGAAGGTCTCTTCCAACCTGGTTTTTTATTATTATTATTATACTAGTGTGAGCTTGCAGCCCAGAAGGCCAACGGCATCCTGGGCTGCATCAAAAGAAATGTGGCCAGCAGATGGAGAGAGAAGATGCTGCCACTGATCTGCTCTGGTAAGACCTCACCTGGAATACTGTGTCCAGCTCTGGTGACCTCAAGAAAGGAAGGGCATGGACCTGACAGAATAGGTCCAGAGGAGGGCCATGAAAATGAGCAGGGTCTGGAAGAGCTCTGCTATGCGGACAGGCTGAGGGAGCTGGGGTTGTTCAGCCTGGAGAAGAGAAGGCTCTGGGGAGACCTAATAGCAGCCTGTCAGTACCTCAAGGGGGCTGCAAGAAGGCTGCAGAGGGACTGTTTCAGAGGCCTGCAGTGACAGGACGAGGGGCAATGGTTTGAAATGAGAGAAGGGATTCAGATGGGATGATAGGAACAAGTTGTGCACCATGAGGGTGGTGGAAGACTGGCACAGGTTGCCATGGGAGGTAATTGAGGCTTCATCCCTGGTGATACACAGGGTCGGGCTCGACAAGACTCTGAGCAATCTGCTCTAGTGGAGGATGTCCCTGCTGAGTGCAGGAGGGTTGGACTAGATGACCTTTGGAGGTCCCTTCCAAGCCAGACAATTCTGTGACTCCATAGAGGCATGTGTGACTTGGTATTCACTACACTATACTTGTGTTATACATAGGAACCAGAGTCTTTCCTGGCTGACAATATCTTGTTTGGAGGGTTGGACTAGATGCCCTTTGCAGGTCCTTTCCAACCCAAAGCATTCTATGGGTTATGGATTTAGATTTTGCTCTTCTTGTGACTACAGTGGCATGAAAGCATTTGTTTTCTCTCTCTCCCTCTCTTGGTTTCCCCCCTGCCAGCTCCAGCTCCAGGCTTTGCAGCTCTCACCAGCCCAGAAAAAGCAGTGCCTCTGGCAGCAGGCTCTTCAAATCAGCAATCCTGCAGGCAAGGAGCAATGATTCATGACTGATTTTTTTGGGGGGTCATAATTCCTTGAAAGACTTGAATGTATCACCAGTGCTGTCATTCCATTTGGTGGACTCTCAGCATTTCAGATGCCCTAGCAAAAAGTCTACTTGAGGGAGCGATGTCATTCAGCAGAGCAACAAAGATGGTACTTGTCTTTTCCAGCTTGGAGCCAGATTTAGGACATCTTGAACACACTGGCAACAGAGATGTTTGAAGACAGTCCTAATTAGCTCTTTAACTGGGTTGTTGATGAAAGGCAATCAGAAATTGAGCACTAATTGGCAACATTATTTCAGTGAATACATGCTCAGAGTGAAGATGAGCCTGTTTGTGTTCCAAGGGAAGGAGAAAGAAAGCCAAAAGCAACTGTCTGCAACAGAATTTGAAGGGCCTCTGCTGCAAATAGATGACTGAAGAATAGAGCTGCCACTGTTTTTGGTAGGTCTTGTGCAGCCTCTCCATTTGAATTCATCCTGCTTAAGCTGACTGAGTGCTGAAAATGTCTAAAATTAAGACCTCCTTGGCATGACATCATGACATCCTGGGATTTTTAACCAGGAGCTTTGTTTAGCAACTTCAGGGCTGAACAAAAGGATGGACACCACCCACACCCACATTCTTCTGGTACTCGGTGGAGTGGAATGGAATGGAATGGAATGGAATGGAATGGAATGGAATGGAATGGAATGGAATAGAATAGAATAGAATAGAATAGAATAGAATAGAATAGAACAGAACAGAATGGAATAGGAATAGAATAGAATGGAATAGGATAGGATAGGATAGGATAGGATAGGATAGGATAGGATAGGATAGGATAGGATAGGATAGGATAGGATAGAATAGAATAGAATAGAATAGAATTAACCCGGTTGGAAAAGACCTCAGAGATCATCAAGTCCAACCTATCACCCAACACCATCTAATCAACTAAACCATGGCACCAAGTGCCTCATCCAGTCCCCTCTTAAACCCCTCCAGGGATGGTGACCACCACCTCCCTGGGCAGCACATTCCAATGGCCAATCTCTCTTTCTATGAAGAACTTCTTCCTAACGTCCAGCCTAAACCTCCCCTGGCACAGCTTGAGACTGTGTCCTCTTGTTCTGTTGGTAATACTGTTGATGTAGTGCAGACATGATTTTGAGGTGATTCTGATCACTAGCATAGAGTCATAGAATGGTTTGGGTTGGAAGGCACCTCCAAAGGTCATCCAGTTCAACTCCCCCTGCAGGCAGCAGGGACAACCTCCACCAGCTCAGGTTGCCCAGAGCCTTGCTGAGCCTGACCTTGAATATCTCCAGGGATGGAGCCTCAACTACCTCCCTGGGCAACCTGTTGCAGTCTTTCCACCACCCTCATGGTAAAGAACCTGTTCCTAACATCCAATCTAAATCTCCTCTCCTCTCATTTCAAACCATTGCCCCTTGTCCTATCACTGCAGACCTTTGCAGACAGTCCCTGTGCAGCCTTCCTGTAGCCCCCTTCAGGTACTGGCAGGCTGCTATTAAGCTATTAGGTCTCCCCAGAGCCTTCTCTTCTCCAGGCTGAAAAACCTCATCTCCCTCATCCTGTCCTTGTAGCAGAGGTGTTCCAGCCTCATGATCATTTTCTTGCTCCTCAGGTCCATGTCCTTCCTGCACTGGAAGGCAACCTGGGCAAGCTGTTCCAGTGTTTCATCACCTCCCTGGTCAAGAACCTGTTCCCAATACCTGATCTAAATCTCCTCTCATTTCACATCATTGTCCTTTGTCCTATTGCTACAGGAGTGCCTTCCCTAGCTGCTCCCACAGTACAGAACTGTTTGCCTGCTTTCTGGGGTCCTACAGGAAAGCTAAGAGGGACTTCCACCACCCTCAAGGGACTTCCACCATCCTCAAGGGACTTCCACCACCCCTGAAGGACTTCCACCACCCTCAAGGGACTTCCACCACCCTTGAAGGACTTCCACCACCCTCAAGGGACTTCCACCACCCCTGAAGGACTTCCACCACCCTCAAGGGACTTCCACCACCCCTGAAGGACTTCCACCACCCCTGAAGGACTTCCACCACCCTTGAAGGACTTCCACCACCCTCGAGGGACTTCCACCACCCCTGAAGGACTTCCACCACCCTCGAGGGACTTCCACCACCCCTGAAGGACTTCCACCACCCTCAAGGGACTTCCACCACCCCTGAAGGACTTCCACCACCCTCGAGGGACTTTCACCACCCTCGAGGGACTTCCACCACCCTCAAGGGACTTCCACCACCCTTGAAGGACTTCCACCATCCTCAAGGGACTTCCACCACCCTTGAAGGACTTCCACCACCCTTGAAGGACTTCCACCACCCTTGAGGGACTTCCACCACCCCTGAAGGACTTCCACCACCCTTGAAGGACTTCCACCACCCTCATGGTTAATGCTTGGGGTTTGATTTTTAAATTTGTTGGGTTTTTTTTGCCATGAAAACTCAGGTTTTGAACTATTAAACCTGAGAAATGTTTCCACGTGTTCAGTGTGACCAATTTCTGCTCCCTTTGTTGAGTTGTTTTGAATGGTTTATTTAGCTCCTGGACCTCTCAAAACGCCCTGGTTGTGTATTGAATTGTGTGGCATTGCCACACAGAGGATATCTGCAGTGTTCCAGGCTACTGAAAGAATGGACAAGGCAGAAGTAAAATGCTCTGACAGCTCACAACACATCTGGGTCTTTGGGGAGATAACTGTTAATAGCCTTGGTGGATAATAGGCTTGATGGGTCTGGTAAATAAAGCAGAGAGTCTGGAAGCTCAGCACAGGGAGTAGGTGATAATGAAAGAGAAGCAGCAGATATGTAAACTCAATTAACCTGGTACTAGCTGGGTACAGCTTGTTCCTCCTTACAGCAGAGAAAGAGTGATGGAAGGTCTCCTTCTTAGGTGGCTTGATGATGACCTGAGAAGTTATAGAATCATAGAATCAATAAGGTTGGAAAAGACCTCAGAGATCATCAAGTCCAACCTGTCACCCAACACCTCCTGACTAACTAAACCATGGCTTCAAGTGCCACATCCAGTCCCCTCTTGAACACCTCCAGGGACGGTGTCCCAGCAGCAGCATCCCTAAGGATCTGTTTCTTATTGTCCACTCTATGAAACTTGAGGGCTTTGGAAGAAGCAAGCAAAACAAAGCATCCACCACAGCAAACAACATGGCTGGAGATCTCTTACAACCATCAGCATCCTCCTAAGGGGTGGAGAGCAGCTTCTCTGCCACTCAGTTCTTGGCTTTTGCATCCTGCTGCTGATGTGGCAGTGGCTCACACGAGCTCCTACACAGCTCAGCATCAGGACAGTGCTGAGCAAGCAGATCCTGATGCCCCCCCATTTATCACATTACCTCTGCAAGTTAGGCCAGCCTGCAGCCCCTGGCTGCAGACCCTGAGGACTCACTGTGTTGGAAGGCAACCTGGGCAAGCTGTTCCAGTGTTTCCTCCCTGGTGATGTTCTGCAAGCTTTAAGGGCTGGGCTGCTGAATTTTTAGGTCAAGGGGCAATGGGTGTGAGCTGCAGCACAGGAGGTTCCACCTCAATGTGAGGAGGAACTTCTTCACTGTCAGGGTCACAGAGCACTGGAACAGGCTGCCCAGAGGGGTTGTGGAGTCTGCTGTGGAGACTTTCAGGACCCATCTGGATGGGTTTCTGTGCAACCTGTGCGGGATTCCCTGCTGCTGCTCTGGCAGGGGGGGTCAGACTCAATGATCTCTTTGGATCCCTTCCACCCCCTAACACCCTGTGAGCCTGTGATTTTTCTTGATATATTGCATCCCAAGTGTATTACAGTCCAAATATTAATTGCAATCATCACCTCTAGCCACAGCTGTCATCTGTTGAAGGAACATTGCAAGTGATCTGTGCAGAGCTATGTTACATCCATGTCACTCAGGTTGGACTTGATGATCTTTGGGGTCTCTTCCAACCCTAGTGATTCTGTGTGATTCTCTGTGTGTGTGATTCTAGCCTAGAAATCTAGTCATTAAAGTGCATCTGATGGTTCCCTTGCCTCATTAGGAAGGCTGAGGGAGCTGGGGTTGCTCAGCCTGGAGAAGAGGAAGGTTCCAAGATGACCTAATAGCAGCCTGCCAGTGCCTGGAGGGGGCCACAAGAAGGCTGCAGAGGGACTGTTTGCAAAGGCCTGGAGTGAAAGGATGAGGGGTAATGGTTTGGCATGAGAGAAGAGCAGATTTAGATTGGATGTGAGGAACAAGTTCTGTTACCAAGAGGGTGGTGGAACACTGCAACAGCTTTCCCAGGGAGGTAGCTGGTGCCTCATCCCTGGAGCTATTCAATGTGAGGCTCTGCAGGACACTGGACAACCTGATCTGGTAGAGGATGTCCCTGCTGACTGCAGGGGGGTTGAACTAGATGACCTTTGGAGCTCTTAGAAAGTGGCTTCAGGGTATGAATCCAGACTGGCAAGAAGGAGCAAATGTGGTATTTCAGGAAGATCCTTGTCCTCATTTAGCCTCAACCATCAAGCATCATCTTATGCTGAATTAGATGATAAATAGGAGAAGTTTCATACTTTAGAGGCTAGGATCAGAGAAGACACGATGCTGACTGTGGTGAATCACTGCAGTGTTTTCTGCTGATTCTGCCCTCTGAAACATTTAACTTCTCCTGTGCATTAACACTGGATTTAGGAGCTGTGAATTCTGCTAGGGCAGAGCAGGCTGCTACAAACCACATTAATATGGGGCCCAGCAGAGGTCAGCCAGGATGATTAGGGGTCTGGAGCACTGCCTGGGGAGGAGAGGCTGAGGGAGCTGGGGCTTTTGAGTCTGGAAAAGAGACAGCTGAGAGGGGATTTAATAAATGTCTATAAATATCTGAGGGCTGGGGGTCAGGAGGGAGGGGACAGGCTCTGCTCACTTGCTCCCTGGGATAGGACAAGGAACAATGGATGGAAGCTGCAGCACAGGAGGTTGAAAGATGTTGAGTTGCTGGAACCTGTCCAGAGAAGGGCAACAAAGCTGGGGAGGGGTCTGGAGCACAGCCCTGTGAGGAGAGGCTGAGGGAGCTGGGGTTGCTTAGCCTGGAGAAGAGGAGGCTCAAGGGAGACCTCATTGCTCTCCACAACTACCTGAAGGGAGGTTGTAGGCAGGTGGGGGTTGGTCTCTTCTCCCAGGCAACCAGAACAAGAGGACACAGTCTCAAGCTGTGCCAGGGGAGATTTAGGCTGGATGTTAGGAAGAAGCTCTTCCCAGCAAGAGAGATTGGCCATTGGAATGTGCTGCCCAGGGAGGTGGTGGAGTCACCATCACTGGAGGTGTTTAGGAAGAGCCAGGATGAGGCACTTGGTGCCATGGTTTAGTTGATTAGATGGTGCTGGGTGCTAGGTTGGACTGGATGATCTCAAAGGTCTTTTCCAACCTGGTTAATTCTGTGTTCTGTATTCTGTAAGTTTACATGTTCAGCTATCCATGGTAAGACTTTGGACTGCCTCCTGATTACAATTTCCTTGTGGGAATGGGCCTCCAGCAGTAAGTGTCCTAGACTGGTACTTTCCAAACATTGTGGATTGCACATCCTTACCAGCAAGAAAAGTGCTGAACATGACCTCACCTGGAGTACTGCATCCAGCTCTGGAGCCCTCAGCACAGGAAGGACCTGGACCTGATGGAGAGGGTCCAGAGGAGGACCATGGAAATGATTAGGGGCCTGGAGCACCTCTGCTGTGAGGACAGGCTGAGGGAGCTGGGGGTGCTCAGCTCCAGAGAGAACTAATAGCAGCCTACTAGTATGATTCTATGATTCTATGAATACCTAGAACTGTGGTTTCCAAGCAGGGTGTGAGCATCCCCAAGGATGTGTAAGACAACCCAGAGCAGTGCAGGAGGAAGACCATTTTTTTCTTGCACCACTAATCAATTAAAGTTCAGTATCTTTTTAATAGTGTTTATTTAAGCTTCACTCACTTGCTAATTAAAATTAAACCCCCAAAAAATGTTAATTTTTCATCAGTTTTGTGCATGCCCTCTCACATACACAATGTGCTAGGACAGCAGTGCTGCTACATAATTCATACATTAATAAATATATATAGAATCACAGACTCATAGAAGGGCTTTGGCTGGAAGGGACCTCCACAGGTCATTTAGTCCAACCCCCTCTGCAGTCAGCAGGGACATCCTCCACTACAGCAGGTTTCCCAGAGCTTTCTCAAGCTTGACCTTGAATAGCAGCAGAACAAGAGGACACAGTCTCAAGCTGTGCCAGGGGAGGTTTAGGCTGGAGGTTAGGAAGAAGTTCTTCCCAGCAAGAGAGATTGGCCATTGGAATGTGCTGCCCAGGGAGGTGGTGGAGTCACCATCACTGGAGGTGTTTAGGAGGAGACTTGATAGGGTGCTTGGTGCCATGGTTTAGTTGATTAGATGGTGTTGGATGATGGGTTGGATGTGATGATCTCGAAGGGCTCTTCCAACCTGGTCTATTCCATTCCATTCCATTCCATTCCATTCCATTCCATTCCATTCCATTCTATTCTATTCTATACCATACCACACCACACCACACCACACCATACCATACCATACCATACTGTACTATTCTATTCTATTCTATTCTATTCTATTCTATTCTATTCTATTCTATTCTATTCTATTCTATTCTATCTCCAGGGATGGAGGCTCAACTACCTCCCTGGAAAACCTGTGCCAGTCTTCCACCACCCTCATGGTGCACAACTTGTTCCTCACATCCAATCTAAATCTCCTCTTCTCTCATTTCAAACCATTGTCCCTCATCCTGTCCCTGCAGGCCTTTGCAAGCAGTCCCTCTGCAGCCTTCTTGTAGCCCCCTTCAGGTCCTGGCAGGCTGCTATTAGGTCTCCCTGGAGCCTGCTCTTCTCCAGGCTGAACACCCCCAGCTCCTCAGCCTGTCCTCATAGCAGAGATGTTCTAGCCCCCTGATCATTTTCATGTACCTCCTCTGGACCCTCCATATCAGGTCCATGTCCCTCCTGTGTTGAGGGCTCCAGAGCTGGCTGCAGTACTCCAGGTGAGGTCTCAGCAGAGCAGAGCAAAGTAGCAGGATCACCTCTCTCCTTGCTCTCTGCTTGCTCATTCTATGTGCTTCCAGCCCAACTGATCTATAATGTTGAGACATCATATTTTCACTATTAATCATATTACTTATTAAACACTGAGTTTGTGTTATGTCTGTGTGGACTTTCAGCTGCTTCCTGGTGCTGTAGAAATGGGATCAACAAACCAATACCTCAAGCAGTTAAAAATGAGCTCCTGCTGGGGTTTGGGCTCCTGCAGTACCCTGTGGAGCTGCCAGTCTAGATGAACAGCTTTGTAGTGTGCACAATTATTCTTAATTAATGGCCAGAGTCAATTGCTAGCTATAGTCCTATCAAATAACTATTTCTTTAGCCTTGGGGGTTTGTTGGCCTTTTATTTAACTGCAAATAAGTGTTGTGCCCTCCTTGATTTGATAAGGAAGCAAACAACTTTTCCTGAGCTTAGTTCCAAAGCCTGTAAAGTTCATGAATCCTTTTGGTGATGTTTCTATCAGCTCCTTAAGCTTTCTTCTCACAGTTTTCTCTCAAACATATAACAACCTTTCTGAACTTGGAGTTGATTCCCATTTTCCCCTGCATTTGGGTGCTTAGGACTGCCTGTAGCATTCCAGGTGCAACAGCTCCCATTCAGGTACTTCTCACCTGAATGATCGGAGGGTCTTCAAAGGCAGTGCCAGCATGGCCATCAATGGCAGAAGGGAATGGTGCAGATGAGCCTTAGGGAACACAAAGCATTCATTGTCAGTTTCCAAAAGCACTGACAGAATTTACATTTCAGGGAAGAGTCTGCATTAAGGCCTTCACCTGGAGTACTGCTTCCAGTTCTGGAGCCCCTAGGACAGGAAGGATCTGGAGGTGCTGGAAGGTGTCCAGAGAAGGGCCACGAGGATGAGCAGAGGGCTGGAGCTGCTCTGCTATGAGGACAGACTGAGGGAGTTGGGGTTGTGCAGTCTGGAGAAGAGAAGGCTCTGAGGAGACCTCATTGTGGCCTTCCAGTATCTGAAGGGGGCTACAAGAAAGCTGGGGAGGGACCTTTTATGGTGTCAGGGAGTGATAACATGAGGGGAAATAGAACAGAAAAAGAATCATAGAATCACCAAGGTTGGAAAAGACTTCACAGATCATCAAGTCCAGCCTAACACCTGATGGCAACTAAACCATGGCTTCAAGTGCCACATCCAGTCCTTTTTGAACACCTTCAGGGATGGTGACTCCACCACCTCCCTGGGCAGCACATTCCAATGGCCAACAGAAGTGGATAGATTCAGACTGGATGTTAGGAAGAAGTTCTTCCCCATGAGGATGTTGAGGCACTGGCACAGGTTGCCCAGGGAGGTGGTGGAAGCCTCATCCCTGGAGGTTTTTAAGGGCAGGCTGGATGTGGCTGAGAGCAAACTGATGTAGTGTGAGGTGTCCCTGCCCATGGCAGGGGGGTTGGAACTGGATGATCCTTGAGGTCCCTTCCAACCCTAACAGTTCTATGACTCTATGATTTAACATTGTGCACTTTTGGAAGGCCACCAGGGATGGTTGCCTGTTCCTCAGAGAGGAACCTGGAGAACTGGCATGGGTGTGTAGCTTCCATATGTGAGCTGATTTAGGCACTGGGGCATACTAGAAAAGGCTAAAGTGATGAGAAGACATTTAGAGCAAACATCTTGCCAGCACTACCTTTGGGGCTATAGCTGAAACTTCCTTCCTTTCTGGAGTCAGTGTGTTGGAACTGAAGAAGCTGGGATGTAGATCCTGTGCTCCCTTGGGAGCCAGAACCTGAAATCCTTGTAGAAATTGTTGGTCTCTTTTCTTCCTGAGGAGTAGAAGTTACCCTTTGGTCAGGTTCCTTTTTATGTGCCACCTGGACATTAAAAACGTGGTGGAAGTAGAGAGGAGGTTATTCCTGCTGCCCTTTATTACAGATTAGAGGTCAAAGTACTCTTCTGGGATGTGAGATACAACTTTAATTCAGATCTTAGATCAGCATCCTAATGCCTTTGAAGCTTAACAGATAAAATTCTGCCTCATTCTGTTTCATGTGGGCCTCTGGGTATGAAAAAGCAAGGGAAGAGGAAACAAGAGCTGAAATATGAATGCAGTCTACCAGCTCTGCTTGGCTGAAAGTGTCCTGGGTGTCTTCTCTGCTTTTCTTTAACCCAGTGCCTGCATAAAACCTCTGTCAATGGTGAGGAGCAGAGCAGAGCCAAATAATGTGTTGGCTAGAAAAGCTTAGCAGTGACCTGGCTAGCAAAGAGCACCAGGGAATGGGTGGTGCAGCCAGGAAGGTCATCAGGAAGGCTTTTGATGCACACTCTCTACAGTAAATAGGGAATTGTGTGGAGGATAACATCTCAGGCAGAGGAGGGCAGGGCAGGGCAAGGGTACCAGTAGATAGATTGGATCCATGGCCAATGTTAACAGGATGAGCTTCAACAAAGCCAGCACCAGAACAAGAGGACACAGTCTCAGGCTGCACCAGGGGAGGTTTAGGTTGGGTGTTAGGAAGAAGTTCTATACAGAGAGAGTGATTGCACATTGGAATGGGCTGCCTGGGGAGGTGGTGGAGTCACCATCATTGGAGGTGTTCAGGAGGAGACTTGATGGGGTGCTTGGTGCCATGGGTTAGTTGATTAGGTGGGTTGGATTGGTTGATGGGTTGGATGCGATGATCTTGAAGGTCTCTTCCAACCTGGTCTATTCTATTCTATTCTATTCTATTCTATTCTATTCTATTCTATTCTATTCTATTCTATTCTATTCTATTCTTCTATTCCCAAGTTCCAGCTCCTGCATTTGGGTTACAACAACTCCAAGCAATGCTACAGGCTTGGGGAAGTGTGGCTGGAAAGCTGATGGCAGAAAGGGATGAGGAGAAGAGAGGAGGAAGAGAGGAGGAAGAGAGGAGGAAGAGAGGAGGAAGAGAGGAGGAAGAGAAGAGAAGAGAGAAGAGAAGAGAAGAGAAGAGAAGAGAAGAGAAGAGAAGAGAAGAGAAGAGAAGAGAAGAGAAGAGAAGAGAAGAGAAGAGAAGAGAAGAGAAGAGAAGAGAAGAGAAGAGAAGAGAAGAGAAGAGAAGAGAAGAGAAGAGAAGAGAAGAGAAGAGGAGAGGAGAGATTTCCTAGGCATCAGCCCAAACCAACCACAGCAACCATGTGCCCTGCACACTCTTTTGCAAAGTAGGAAAAAGTCTCTGTGGTGAGTGCCCTTGGTTGGGCTTTGTGCATTCTTTTAGAAGGTATTTTATGGGAAAAGAATTGTTTTATGAACTGTCACATTGAGGGTTGGTTTTTTTTTCTGCCCTGAACATCTATAATGCTTGAGGCAGCAAATTAAAACTGTATTTTCAGCACCATTTTCCCCAGCTGACTTAAATGATGAACTTTTGACAAGGAGTTTTACAGATGCCATCTGCTGCTTCCTCTGATCATGAATTACTGAAACCTTAGGTTCCTTAAATATGTATTTAACCTTTCCATTTTAACTCTCCCTCTGTGTCTCTTTTTTCCCCCCCCCAGTACTTTTTGCAGGTTTTTGTAATGGTTCAGACTCCCACCTGAAATCCATCATTGTTTCCAGTCCCAGGCTCACAGGATGGCAGGGGTTGGAAGGGACCCAAAGAGACCATTCAGTCCAACCCCCCTGCCAGAGCAGGACCATACAATCTAGCTCAGGTCACAGAGGAATGCATCCAGACAGGCCTTAAAAGTCTCCAGAGCAGGAGACTCCACAACCTCTCTGGGCAGCCTGTTCCAGTACTCTGGGACCCTCACAGTAAAGAAGTTCCTCCTTGTGTTAAGGTGGAACCTCCTGTGCTGCAGCTTACATCCATTGCTGCTTGTCCTATCCCAGGAAGCAAGTGAGCAGAGCCTGACCCCTCCGTCCTGACCCCCAGCCCTCAGATATTTGTAGACATTTATTCAATCCCCTCTCAGTCTTCTCTTTTCCAGACTAAAAGGATAGAGTGTCAATAAACAGAATTTTTCTTGTGCCTTAGAGATATTTTAAGCAGGAAAGTACATTGCTGCTGCCCACAACTCTTTATTCACCTGCAGATGGTGTTGAGCAGCTCTATGCAAAAGCCTGGGTTCAATTTGACATTTAAAAACATCTTATCAATATTGCTAAGTTGGTTGAGCCAATAACTGATCTTCATAGAATCATGGAATCAATAAGGTTGGAAAAGACCTCAGAGATCATCAAGTCCAACCTGTCACCCAGCACCTCAGGATTACTAAACCATGGCACCAAGTGCCACATCCAGTCCCTTTCTGAACACCTCCTCCTTTCTTAAGGATGTCAGTAATTAGAACAAAGCATCCCAACACATTGAAGAGCAAGCAGTCAGTGGTACAGGTAGCTCAGAAAGGCCCTTACAAGGATTTTCTGTGGTATTAATGAAGCATGGTAAGTGAAGTCTGAAAGGCAGCCATTAAATACAGAATATGTTCAGAATCATAGAATCATCAAATGGTCAGGGCTGGATGGACCTCCAAGGGTTATGCAGTCTGACCTTCCTGCAGTCAGCAGGAGAAAGTTCTTCATCCAGAGAGTAATTTGCCATTGGAATGTGCTGCCTGGGGAGGTGGTGGAGTCACCATCCCTGGAGGTGTTCAAGAGGGGATTGGATGTGGCACTTGGTGCCATGGTTTAGTAGGCATGAGGTCTGTGGTGACAGGTTGGACTCAATGATCCTCGAGGTCTCTTCCAACCTTAGTGATACTATGATACTGTGATCAGATTGCCCAGAACCCTGTCCAGCCTCACCTTGAATATCTCCAGGGAAGGAACCTCAACCACCTCCCTGGGCAGGCTGTTGCAGTGTTCCACCACCCTCATAGTAAAGAACCTGTTCCTAACATCCAATCTAAATCTGCTCTTCTCTTGTTTGAAGCCATTGCCTCTTGTCCTTCCCCTGCAGGCTTTTGTGAACAGTCTCTCTCCATCCTTCTTGTAACCCCCTTCAGGTACTGGCAGGCTGCTATTAGGTCTCCCTGGAGCCTTCTCTTCTCCAGGCTGAACACCCCCAGCTCCCTCAGCCTAGCAGAGGTGCTCCAACCCCTGTCCAGCAGAAGATGCAGTTAAAACATTCTTACTAAAGCCTTGGTAAATGTTTAGTCTTGTCTGGAACAGCCTTTTCTTCCTTTCTTTCTGATATTTTTATTTTTCCAGAAGAAGGACATGGATCCTGATTTGGGGTTGGTTGGTTTTTTGCCTTTTCCTCACTGTAGATAACACTTTGGATAATTAAATTCCAATGTGAGTAGTGGTGGAAAAAAATTCCCTCTATCATTCTAGAAGAGTATTTAGAAAAGGATTAAACCCAAAAAGTAGTAGCCTGAAATTATCTTCATCAGCAAATATTCTAGAGTGTGCACACCTTAAGTCCTGTGTCCACTTCTGGGCCCCTCAATTTAAGAAGGACATTGAGACACTTGAAGGTGTCCAGAGAAGGGCAACGACGCTGGGGAGAGGTCTGGAGGGAGGTGAGGAGAGGCTGAGGGAGCTGGGGTTGCTTAGCCTGGAGAAGAGGAGGCTCAAGGGAGACCTTCTTGCTCTCTACAACTCTCTGAAGGGAGGCTGTAGCCAGGTGGGGGTTGGGCTCTTCTCCCAGGCACCCAGCACCAGAACAAGAGGACACAGTCTCAAGCTGTGCCAGGGGAAGTTCAGGCTCAAGGTGAGGAGAAAGTTCTTCCCAGCAAGAGAGACTGGCCATTGGGATGTGCTGCCCAGGGAGGTGGTGGAGTCACCACTCCTGGAGGTGTTCAAGAGGGGATTGGATGTGGCACTTGGAGCCATGGTTTAGTAGTCATGAGGTGTTGGGTGACAGGTTGGACTTGATGATCTTTAAGGTCTTTTCCAACCTTATTGATTCTATGATTCTATAATGTGTGTTTGCTCTTTTCATTCCAGTAGAACTCTCTTTGTTCTCTCTGTTTTGGGTTTTTTATTGTTGTTTGGGTTTTGGCTTTGTTTTGCTTTGTTTTTCCCCACCCTGTATGCACATAACAGAACTTGCTTGACAAATGCTTCTGAGATCTGAAAAACCTCTCAGTGCTCTTATTATGCCCTGCACATATTTTAGTGCTGAAATGAAGAATGTCAGAATACAGAATTAACCAGGTTGGGAAAGACCTTTGAGATCATCCAGTCCAACCTCTCACACGACACCATCTAATCAAATAAACCATGGCACTAAGTGCCTCAGCCAGGCTCTTCCTAAACACCTCCAGGGATGGTGACTCCACCACCTCCCTGGGCAGCACATTCCAATGGCCAATCTCTCTTGATGGGAAGAATTTCTTCCTCACATCCAGCCTAAACCTCCCCTGGCACAGCTTGAGACTGTGTCCTCTTGTTCTGGTGCTGATTGCCTGGGAGAAGAGACCAACCCCCACCTGGCAACCTGTGACAGATGAAGGGTCTGGTATGAATTCTTTTAGTGTTCCCAGGTGGCCAAGAAAGCCAAAGGCATCCTGGCTGGGATTAGAAATGCTGTGTCCAGCAGGAGCAGGGAGGGGATTGTCCCCTGGGACTCAGCTCTGGTGAGGCCACACCTGGAGTATTGTGTCCAGTTTTGGGCACCTCAGTACAAGAGAATTGTGGAGGTGCTGGAGCCAGGGCAGAGGAGGGCAAGGAAGCTGGGAAGGGCCTGGAGAATAAATCTGATGAAGAGCAACTGAAGGAGCTGGGGATGGTTAGTTTGGAAAAGAGGAGGCTGAGGGGAGACCTCATTGCTCTCTACAGCTCCCTGAAAGGAAATTGTAGAGAGGCTGCTGCTGGTCTCTTCTGGCCTCAAGCTGTGACTGGGTAGGGTTAGACTGGACAGTAGGAAAAAAATTTTCCCAGCAAGAGTGTCCAGGCCTTGGAATGTGCTGCCCAGGGAGGTGGTTGAGTTCCCAAGCCTGGCTGTGTTTCAAGGTGGTTTGGATGTGGTGCTTGGGGCTCTGGTTTAGGGGTGACCTTGTAGAGCAGGGTTCTGGGTAGGACTTGCTCTCCAGCCACTCTGTCCCCAGCCTGTAGCACTGCCTGGGGTTGTTGTGGCCAAAGTGTAGCACCTGGCACTTGGACTTGTTAAATGCCATTCTGTTGGACTCTGCCCATCTGCCCAGCCTGTCCAGCTCCCTCTGCAGAGCCTTTCTGCCCTCTAGCAGATCAAATTCTGCCCCCAGCTTGGTGTCATCTGCAAATTTACTAATGGTGGACTCAATGCCCTCCTCCAGATCAGAAGCAGTGAAGAAGGGTAAAGATCTGCTCTTAGTACAAAACATCCTGAATGCTTCTTACAAACTGGCTTTGATGTGAATTGCCACAGAGGCTTTGCAGAAGGACTTAAAGAAGAGAAGGAGACTAAGTGGAGGCAGATTTGCATTTGCTCATGGCTGTGGTCTGGTGGCAGTTGTGCTGCTAAATTTGAAAAGCAGTACTGGGATAGGCTGTGGAGTCCTGATCACTCTCCACAGAACATGACAGGTGCAGAATCTATGGCAAATAAACAAGGCTGCAGCGAGCTTGGAGGAGACTGAAGGTGAAGTGGGACATAAATCAGGGTGAGGAAAGAGCCTTTGGCTGCAGATTTATGAGTCTGCTCCTTGAGATCTTCCTCTGGCTGTTCTTTGTCATCTTCAAATATCTAAACACTGATCTGCATAATTTATGTACCAACAAAGGTCCCAAGCCATTTCTTTACACTTCCTGGGTGACACTCTGCAGGCCTGATTGGTTTTTACAAGCACAAATAAGAAGGAAACAGAATTTAAATAACCATCACTGCCATTTTCAGTCAGCTGGGCAGAATGTAGCCTTGAGCACTGGTGCTCAAGAAGAAGAAATGTTAGATGTTGCCAGCCTCCCTTTGGTACCTCCAGCAATTGCCCATCACCTCTGGAACTGCTGCTTATTGTTGATGAGCTGGCAGCTGCAGACTCATCAGGTATCCAATGGTGTTTCTCTGGTAATGGACAAGCATGTGGGAAGGGAGGGGTTGTGTTCCACCACAAGCCCACAGCAGATGTGAGAAGTCCTGCTAGGAATGGAATAGAATAGAATAGAATAGAATAGAATAGAATAGAATAGAATGGAATGGAACGGAATAGAATAGAATAGAATAGAATAGAATAGAATAGAATAGAATAGAATAGAATAGAATGGAATAGAATAGAATGGAATGGGATGGAATGGAATGGAATAGAATAGAATAGAATAGAATAGAATAGAATAGAATAGAATAGAATAGAATAGAATAGAATGGGATGGGATGGAATAGAATAGAATAGAATAGAATAGAATAGAATAGAATAGAATAGAATAGAATAGAATGGGATGGAATGGAATAGAATAGAATAGAATAGAATAGAATAGAATAGAATAGAATAGAATAGAATAGAATAGAATAGAATAGAATAGGATGGGATGGGATGGAATAGAATAGAATAGAATAGAATAGAATAGAATAGAATAGAATAGAATGGGATGGAATGGGATGGAATGGAATAGAATAGAATAGAATAGAATAGAATAGAATAGAATAGAATAGAATAGAATAGAATAGAATAGAATAGAATAGAATAGAATGGAATGGAATTGGATTGAATTGGATTGAATTAACCAGGTTAGAAAAGACCTTTGAGATCATTGAGTCCAACCTATCACCCAACACCATCTGATCAACTAACCCATAGCACCAAGCACCCTATCAAGTCTCCTCCTGAACACCTCCAATGACAGCGACTCCACCACCTCCCCAGGCAGCACATTCCAACGGGCAATCACTCTCTCTATGAAGAATTTCTGCCCATCAGCTTTGTAATGTGGGCAGGTACCTCTCAGAGGCACTGCACAGGACTGGCAGCTGGCATACATAGAGTCACAGAATCACAGACTTTTGACAAAGCTTGACATGCAGAAGAATTGCAATATAGCCTGCTGTCCTTCAAAGTCACAAAAATGGCCCTGAGACAAGGAGCTCAGTGAAAATCATAGAATCATAGGATTGTTAGGGTTGAAAGGGACCTCAAGGATCTCCTAGTTCCAGCCCCCTTGCCATGGGCAGGGACACCTCACACTAGGTCGGGTTGATCACAGCCACATCCAGCCTGGCTGCAGACACCTCCAGGGATGAGGCTTCCACCACCTCCCTGGGCAACCTGTGCCAGTCTCTCACCACCCTCATGGGGAACAACTTCTTCCTGACATCCAATCTGAATCTACCTATTTCTGCCCATGCAGGCAGCAGTCAAAGTATTCAGGACATATTTCTGTTCCCTGGAACTACTCCGTGTCCCTCGGGCACAAGCCAGCCTGAGGAGCCTGAATCGGAGCAGCGTCCCTGGGCTGTGTTTCAGCTCAGAGCAGGCTGCAGCCTTCACAGCATGAAATGCTGGAGTCCTACCCTGCCATGCCTGCCATGCCCTGCCTTGTGAGAGATGCACTGCACTCCAGAACGCCAGGGGTTCCTCCTGTGCATGCTCCCATGGCACTCTCTGAGCCCTGTGCCATGGGAGTGAGAGCCTCGACTTTGAAAGTGATTCGTGGCAAGGCACAATTCTGGACAGGGAGGACTCGGAGTGCTGCCCTTCACTGCCACTCACCTCTACTTATGTCTCCTGTGCCTTCAGCTCCATAACAAGATGTTTTAGCTGCATCTCTAGCTCCCACTGCTCACCTCCTGGTTCTACCATTTCAGCACACACTTAAGATGGTTCAGGTTAATTATAAATGTGCAGCAGTACATGAGTGAGTGAGAGAAAGCTGCAGGCTGATGACAACAGCCTGTGACTGTGCAAAGGGTTTCAATGCTGGGAGGAGAGGGAGCATTTTAAGTATGAAACAAGGATTATCACTGGGGTGAAAGAGACATAACTAAGAAAGGGAAGCACTCAGTGAATTCTGTGGAGCAGTTTGCCTGACAGTGTGACTATTAAATTGGAAGTCTCTCTCTATCACAACAGGAGAAAGATTTCTCACCTAAGAAGCTCACAGTCTAGGTGGTTAAGTGTAGCAGAGCTTTTCACAGGGGTTGGCTTTCACGTTGGTGGTGACTGCAAAACTGCCCTTTTTGGCTTCTCTTTGTGTGTCAGCATGCACACAGAAACAGAAGGACAGCAAAGCTGGGGAGGGGTCTGGAGCACAGCCCTGTGAGGAGAGGCTGAGGGAGCTGGGGTTGCTTAGCCTGGAGAAGAGGAGGCTCAGGGGAGACCTTCTTGCTCTCTACAGCTACCTGAAGGGAGGTTGCAGCCGGGTGGGGGCTGGTCTCTTCTCCCAGGCAACCAGCACCAGAACAAGAGGACACAGTCTCAAGCTGCACCAGGGGAAGTTTAGGCTGGATGTGAAGAAGAAGTTCTTCATAGAGAGAGTGGTTGGCCATTGGAATGTGCTGCCCAGGGAGGTGGTGGAGTCACCATCACTGGAGGTGTTTAAAAAGAGCCTGGATGGGGCACTTGGTGCCATGGGTTAGTTGATTAGATGGTGTTGGGTGATAGGTTGGACTGGATGACCTCAAAGGTCTTTTCCAACCTGGTTAATTCTGTGCTTCACAGCTGCACAGACACACATAGCCACGTATGACTCCTTCATGGCAGGGACAGTCATCATATGTTGTATGTTTGGCATTCTCAGCTCATCAGCGCTCCTGCTCATCAATGAGATTCTGCTGCAGTGCTGCTTCTATTTCTAAAGCCTCTGCAGCTCCAAACAGCTGTCAGGGGACAAAATAAAATCTGTCAGGGTGGCATTTGCTTCTAATTCTTGAAAAAGTAACATTTCTTCCAAGGTTTATGCTGGCCTGAGGCTGCAGGAAGGTAACATTTGGCTCTGTGTTAGGACAGATTTTATGTGTCATCATCCATTGCATTTGGAAATAGCAGGTTTGAAGTGAGAAGATGTCTGCTCCATGACTTGCTAGGTCAGGGTATGCAATGCTTTGGTGTGTTATAAAAAGTTGATTGTTTGTATTGGAACATGGACAGAAAAGAATAATCTGAAAGACTGAAAAAAAATTACACAGAAATAGCTTGATCTTACCCATTTTTAGTTTCTAAATGCTGAGTTCACTACTTTAAGTTATCTGACCTTATACAGAATACAGAATTAACCAGGTTGGAAAAGACCATCTGAGATCATCAAATCCAACCTATCACCCAACACCATCTCCAGAGAGGGAGACTCCACAACCCCCCAGGGCAGCCTCTTCCAGAGTATAGACTAGACTAGACTAGAATAGAATAGAATAGAATAGTAGAATAGAATAGTAGAATAGAATTAACCAGGTTGGAAAAGACCTCTGAGATCATCAAGTCTAACCTATCACTCAACACCATCTGATCAGCTAAACCATGGCACTAAGTGCCTCAGCCAGGCTCTTCCTAAACACCTCCAGTGATGGTGACTCCACCACCTCCCTGGGCAGCACATTCCAATGGCCAGTCTCTCTTTCTGGGAAGAGCTTCTTCCTCACATCCAGCCCAAACCTCCCCTGGCACAGTTTGAGACTGTGTCCTCTTGTTCTGGTTCTGGTTGCCTGGGAGAACAGACCAACCCCCACCTGGCTACAGCCTCTCTTCAGGTAGTTGTAGAGAGCAAGAAGGTCTCCCCTGAGCCTCCTCTTCTCCAGGCTAAGCAACCCCAGCTCCCTCAGCCTCTCCTCATAGGGCTGTGCTCCAGACCCCTCCCCAGCTTTGTTGCCCTTCTCTGGACACCTTCCAGCATCTCAACATCTTCCCTAAACTGAGGGTCCCAGAACTGGACACAGTCCTCAAGGTGTGGCCTAACCAGTGGTGAGTACAAGGCAGAATGACTTCCCTCCTCCCGCTGGCCACACTGTTCCTGATGCAGGCCAGGATGCCACTGGCCTTCTTGGCCACCTGGGCACACTGCTGGCTCATGTTCAGCTGCTGTCAACCAGTACTCCCAGGTCCCTCTCTGCCTGGCTGCTCTCCTGCCTCTCCAAGCCCAGCCTGTGGTGGAGAGCATTCTAGGCTTTAAAGTTTTTGTAGAATCAGTGGGTTGGTTTGTGGTATTTTTGGTTTGGTTTGGGTGTTTGGTTTGCTTCTGCTTTTGCTTTTGCTTTTATAAGCTGAAGAGCATTTGTGAGGATTTCTGGGCATCCTACCATTGCAGGGTAATTTTCCTCCCCCCACTCCCATTTGTATCACGCAGAGGTTCTGATTTTGGCTTCAGTCAGAGCAGTGCCTCTGAGGCTGAACCATGCATCCAGTTTTGCAAGTGTCTCCTGTATATAATAATAGAGGTACTAAAAATACTAGTATAGATTATTTTGCTACCCCATGAGCACTGTGCCATATTGAGGCCTCATGCTGCTGGGTGTTCAGGCTGGGTTAGGGTGCACGCAGATCACGGCCACTGCAGATCTGTCTCCTCTCCCAATACTCCATCCTGCCTGTGTTTCTTTTGTCTCTGGGGTCACTCCCAACAGCTAAGTCATGAGAAATGCAGACAGTGTGTAGACCCTAGTCGGTCAGACACTATTTTTCCTCTAGATGACACTGCATAACATACTTCAGTAGGGTTTTTTTTTTGCTTCTTTCCTTGCTTGGTTGGTTTATTTGAGGCTGTTTTATCACTTTGCTGCAGAAAGCAGAAGGATTTTGGCCAAAGGAATGACTTCAGCTGGGTGCCTTTTGAATGGCTAGCAGGAAGGAGTTGCAGTTTGGGATTTAAGTGTGTTGTGTGGTGCCCTTTTCATTTGACCTTGCAGTATATGGGGGAAGAGGAGGTGGGGGGGGGAGAAGGGGGCAGGAAGATTGATGAGCTCTCAAGATGTGAGTCCTGCTCGACTTGAAATTCAAAACTGGAGGAAAGAACAGAGAAAGCAAACGTTCAGGTATCAAAGAAAGAGGAAAATGTGGGTTGTTTGGTGCAGTTTTTGCAGGGAGAGCTGGCTCTGTCTTATTTTCAGCAGTGTGTGTGCGTCTCTCTAGCCCAAGGGAATGTAGGATGTGACAGGAGGGTCTGATTGGGGAGGAATTCAATGCAGCTATCAACAGCGGGCTTCTATGTAAATACTGTAACACCTCTGAACCGAGGAACAGCTGAGATAACACTGTAAACTAATCTCTAGTGCTGGAGAAGCTGGCCAAGCCTTCACATTATGCAGTTTCTGCAGGAAAGATGGGCAAGGGGGAAAAAAAAAGCCCCAAACCCAACCCACCCCAAACCCAACAAAGCAGCAGATCTAAATTATATCATGGAGTGAAATATGCTGACTTTTAAAAACTGGAAGCAGCATATGGGAAAGTATGTTTTTTACTTTGAAATGGATCTCTCTGCCAGGCTCTGTGTGCTTTGCATATGTATTGATGCTTTTATAAACAGGCAACATGATCACCAAAATACTTTCAGCTCTCTATTGCCTGTGCCTAATTGATTCAGGTTAATACTTACTCATTTAGGGTTCTTATCTCATCAGTATTGGTTGTGCTTGATTTTTCATCAACACCAAAAAGCCCCAAGCCCCTAAGAGACAAATTTTGTCCAAAGCAGAGCCACTGAAGCAACTGAAGCACTCTTTCCCTGCTTTGACCTTTTGAGGTCATCATATTTCACAGCCCTAAACCTTCTTTTCTTAGGTAGATAAGAAAATAAAAGTGTTATCTATCTATCTGTCTACCTACCTACCTACCTACCTACCTACCTACCTACCTATCATCTATCTATCTACCTATCTACCTACCTACCTACCTACCTATCATCTATCTATCTACCTATCTATCTATCTATCTACCTACCTACCTACCTACCTACCTATCATCTATCTATCTACCTATCTACCTACCTACCTACCTATCATCTATCTATCTACCTATCTACCTACCTACCTACCTACCTACCTATCATCTATCTATCTACCTACCTACCTATCTACCTACCTACCTATTATCTATCTATCTACCTATCTATCTACCTACCTGCCTACCTATTATCTATCTATCTACCTACCTATCACCTATCTATCTATCTACCTACCTACCTATTATCTATCTGTCTATCTATCTATCTATCTATCTATCTATCTATCTATCTATCTATCTATCTATCCCTGTCTCTCTAGCTCTCTATATCTTGAGGTCTTGGGTGACAGATTGGACTTGATGATCTTTGAGGTCTTTTCCAACCTTATTGATTCTATGATTCTTTGATTCTATGATTCTATCTGTATGTATCTATGTATCTCTCTCTAAATAGATAGGTATAGATACAGATATAGATACAGATACAGATATAGATACACAGATAAATACATGCACCTGTAATGTATATATTATGTATGCACAGATATGAACTATACATACAGCTTTTTACACAAACAGTGTCTCACTTGAAGCTAGTTGTCCCTCCCAAGCCATTGAAAGCAAAGCAGGAGCTATCAATGACCCCAAAGTTTGTTGCTACATCTTCAGACCTATGCTCATAACTGGGCACAACCCCAAGATGAACTGGGGTTGGGTTGGAGCTAATTAATTGTACTGGAAATGAGAAAAATGAATCCACCCTCTCCAGTCTCAGAAGAAATGAGTCTGAGCAGCTCTGATGCCCCCTTTAGTTTAGAAATGAGCAGCCAGTGATTGCCTGTTCTTGCATCCTTGGCCAGAGCCAAACCCCAGCGTGAAGACAGCTCTTCAACCAACACCCCCCAAAGCCCCCCAAACTGCAAGGTGGGGCTGCATTCACAAGCTCTTTCCTTCCACCTCATTTAAGATGTGATGGCCGTCAGCCTTTGTATAGCATCTAGCATACAGGACCTGTGTTTCAGCAGCTGATCCAATTTACTGGGTGTTCCTTTCATGACCTTTACATCCCACCCTTCCCTTCCATCCCAAACCTCAGTTCCTCATTTTCCCCTCGTTGTGCCTTACACAGGCAGACACTGGGGCAGTGCACAAGCTGAGCTCCTGAAGGACACTGTACTCTTTGTTATAATGCAGTCCCTCCAGGACAGACATTGACACTCTCTGCCTTCACATACCAGGCCAAACCCACTCAAGGGATGCCTCTCCAGTCTTTCTATTTTTAACTACCTCCCTCTCACCCCCCTCACCCCTCTCCTCCCCCCCCCCCCCCCCCAATAAATAAATAAATGAATGAATAAAAATCCTGGAGATGCAGGGATTTTCTAGGTTCCACCTCTGGAACAAATTATCAATGTGGATGTTTCAGCAACTGAGCAGGAAAACAACTGTCACATTGCATTAATGCCATAGCTGGGTTTTGTCCAAGCTATTCCCATCTCTCACCCTCCGCCCTGTACATATCACTGAGCGTTACTGATCCGCCGTGCACGACGAGAGCAAAACTGGGGGAGCTGAAGTATCTGCATATTGACCCAACCCGGCAGGTCCCGGTTGGCGCTGCATGTGCCAGCCGACAGCAGAGGAAAGCACGGGGGGTTTGCTACATGCGCTCATCAAAGTTTAAAAGCAATCGATCGTGCGCTGCTCATTCCTAAGGCAACACAGGCAGCAGATGCTGCCTCCGCGCAGTAGAAGAGCCTCAGTTGCTGGCACCAGAGTAACCTCATGGGTCGTTGGTTAAATAGGAGCTCGACCGTTTTGGTTTTGGTTGCTTTTTTGTTTGTTTGTTTCAGTTAAAAAATGAAAACCCGGGGGACGAAACGCCCGCCCAGTTTCCCTCACATCCTCCGACGATCCCGAGCATCTCCTCTTTAACGCGCCGCGGTTTGGGTCCACCTGGCCGGCACCCGGCGGCTGCTGGCACCACAGGGTGCCAGCGGCGGCGGGGTCGGTCTCCGGGCGTGCCCTTGCGAGCCGGCCCCGGGGCGCCACCTTTCCACTTGGCTCCCTGCGAGCCCTGGCCCCCCGGGGGGCTGCGCGGGGCTCCCTATTTGGCCATGCGGCGGGCCGGGGGCGAGCTGCCCCGCGCCTGCCTTACATGGGCCGGGCGACCGGGCTGCGTCGGGGCTGGCCAGGCTCCATTCATGGCCGCGCGGTCGCTCAATGGCGCGGAGCCGACCAAATAAGGAGAAGGTGGCTGCCCCGTCCCGCGGCGGCCCTGGCCGGCACTGCCCCTCGGGGGTTATAAATTTGGGCGTCTCCGCCGAGCCGGCACCCAGGCTGTCCTCCGCAACCCCCCTGCCGCCGCTGCTGGCCAGGTGAGTAGCGCGGCGGCCCCCGCAGCCCCTCGAGGCAGGCTCGGGGAGGACAGGGAAGATAGGATGACTGAGATGGGAAGAATGGAGGGAGGGATAGGTGAATGGGTGAATGGATGGATGGATGGATGGATGGATGGATGGATGGGTGGATGGATGGATGGATGTATAGATGGATGGACAGACGGATGGGTGGGTGAATGGATGGGAGGCACTGGCTGGCGGCAGATGCTGGTCGTGCAGGTACAGCCGCTGCTCTGCCTGTACACCTGCCGCTTTATTTTCCTTCTGCCGCGGACACCGCCCCCGTCCCAGCCACCGCGCCTCGACGGGGCGCGACGCCCTGGGCCGGTGAAGTGCTCTGGGCAGGGCCGAGCTCTCCGTTTCAATCTGGGGCCTGAAGGTACCGCTAACGATGCCCTAATGAGCGTCCTATAAGCCTGTAGCAGCGGGAAGAAGAAAGCGGCTGACGGAGCGCATTTAAAGCCCTGCCCACGAAGGTGTCTGAGTCATCCGGCTTCGTCCAGGGACGAGTCAAATTTCCCGCTGCCTCCGGCAGCGGTCGGTGTGCCGCAGCCGCAGATGGCGGGCGGGAGGGCGCGGAGGGTCCGCCCGGGGGTCTCGGAGGGGTCCGGCGGCAAAGCCGAGATGACCGCGGGGGTCTGGACACGCTGCCGCGCTGTGTTTCAGATCCGTGCCTCCCTCCGAAGATGTGTGACGACGAGGAGACCACCGCACTGGTGTGCGACAATGGCTCAGGGCTGGTCAAGGCGGGCTTTGCCGGAGACGATGCCCCCAGGGCTGTGTTCCCGTCCATCGTCGGCCGCCCGAGACACCAGGTAAATAGCGGAGGCAAGACCGGGATAGGACAAAGCCTTCCCCATCTCCCCAGCAGTCGCCTTCACGCAGTCTTTCCCTCTTTAGTTCTTTTGTCCTATCCCAAGTACTCTGCCCATCGCTCCGCTCACTTCTTGCGGCAGTACTAGTGACACGTTCCCAGGTCTCTCAAGCGCTTCCTTCACCTCCCCTGCCTGGCTGTCCCGTATTCTCGCTTTCTATCACTTTGTCCCTTTCCTCTGGCTATTTCTAACTCTCCAGCTTTCCCCTTGATTGTCTTCCCTATTCTCTCTCCTAATGATTTTAAACCTAGCTTCCTACAAAGCTGATGACCGCTCCATCCCCTGGGCCAGACCTGCTGCTGGTGCTAGTACACAGGCATCTCCACTGGCTGAATCTGCTCAGGATGGAGTTTAAAGCCCTTCCCACCTGTCCTGGCCAACATTTCACATACCAAACACCTTTTGTCTATCTTCGTGCTGCACTTTAAGCCTCCTTTTCCCCATTCCCATGCCATTCTCCTTCTGTCTTTGTCACAGTTAAATTGGTACAGAGAAATACAGTACTTCTTCTCTTACAATTTCCTTACTAAAGAATTTGTAATGGCCTTAAAAAAAATCCTAAACCCCCAAACCCCAACAACAAAACATAACCTAAAGCATTTATGATTTGTATTTTGTTACTGTGGATAAATTATTGCTGAACCTCCAAAGAAGTATGGAGTATCTTCCTCCAGTAGAAAGCATATTTCCCTCTTTATCTTCTTGTTCAGAAACTCTCTTTGTATGTATTTCTACATCTTTTCCTCATTAAGATATTATGCAGTTTTCTTTTCAGTTAAACTTTTGGACCAGAAAGAAGTAATTGAAAACAAGAGGTGCATTAAAAAATGGGAGGAAAATTCTTTCAACAGATTAAAGGGGGGAAAAAAAGATTTAATAGAATTGTTAGGGTTGGAAGGGACCTCAAGGATCATCCAATCCAGTTCCAACTCCCCCTGCATTGGGCAGGGACACCTCATACTAGAGCAGATTGCTCAGAGCCACATCCAGCCTGGCCTTAAAAACCTCCAGGGATGAGGCTTCACCACCTCCCTGGGCAACCTCTTCCTTCATGGGGAAGAACTTCTTCCTAACATCCATTTCATTTCATAAGAAACCTTCAAATCTTGTTGACTCATTTTGTTTTAGTAATGCTCCTTCATTTCCCTAAACAACTTTCTAATGTGTGATTTTTAAAGGCACAGCCTAAAACTACCAGAGACTGCTTGTACCTTGCTTGAAAATAGCATAGTTGTCTGTGATGGAAATACCTGAGCATTGTGATGTTGTCTTCCTCAAATAACTCTCTTCTGCATCTTCTTCTCTTAGGGTGTCATGGTCGGTATGGGTCAAAAAGACTCCTATGTGGGTGATGAAGCTCAGAGCAAAAGAGGTATCCTCACTTTGAAATACCCCATTGAACACGGCATCATCACCAACTGGGATGACATGGAGAAGATCTGGCACCACACTTTCTACAATGAACTCCGTGTGGCCCCTGAGGAGCACCCCACCTTGCTCACAGAAGCCCCTCTGAACCCAAAAGCTAACCGTGAAAAGATGACCCAGATCATGTTTGAGACCTTCAACGTACCTGCCATGTATGTGGCCATCCAGGCTGTCCTCTCCCTCTATGCCTCCGGCCGTACAACAGGTAAAATAAACAGAGCAACACCTTGGAGAGACTTCCTTTCAGGAACTCTCCTTCCATCCCACTCCACATAGGAAGAAAACCCCATCATAACTCACTCAGGTTTACAGAAAAGGAGATCTTTGTAGCTTGTAGCCATTGATGATAACAGCAGCAGAAAAGCCAGCACGAAACAGGCTGTGGGAAGAACAGCGTGGACCTGTCTGCGTTGCTTTTGCAGAGGCACTGTGGGACTGACTCCTGCAGGTCATGATGCAGATGAGGAGATGTTCCTGTGAAGATACTGCAGTTACGTGGCAGTTTAAGGGGTTAAATTTGGCCCCCCAAATGCCCATTATTAGACCAACACAATTGGTCACTATTGCAGACATGCTTAATGCTCAGTGAAGCAGCAGTGGGAAGACTTGCAGGTGTGGGTTAGCTTGAAATCTGTACAGAACAACTGGCTGGTGGGAAAGTTCACACCAAACAGGAGTGTCCAGGCAGCAGAAGGAACAGGCAAGGTTTTTAGGGGCATTACAAACTTTTTACTGGGACAGGTTGCCCAGGGAGGTGGTGGAAGCCTCATCCCTGGAGGTTTCGAAGGCCAGGCTGGATGTGGCTGTGAGCAACCTGCTGTAGTGTGAGGTGTCCCTGCCCATGGCATGGGGGTTGGAACTGGCTGATCCTTGAGGTCCCTTCCAACCCTAACAATTCTGTGATTCAATAGTGTAGAACAATGCCCCTTTCCCCCTTTATGCCTGAACAATCCAAGAGTTGGCTGTGTTTATTGATGCTCACTGTGCCCAAGGGTGATTCCAACTGCTCTCTGGCGTTTCCCCCGCAGGTATCGTGCTTGACTCCGGTGACGGCGTTACCCACAACGTCCCTATTTATGAAGGTTATGCTTTGCCCCACGCTATCATGCGCCTGGATCTGGCTGGCAGGGATCTGACTGACTACCTGATGAAGATCCTGACAGAGCGTGGCTACTCCTTTGTGACAACAGGTCAGTGCTTCAGCTTTGCCCTTCTCTTGGCCCCTTCTCCTTCCTCTCGTACCTCGCTTATCCGATCCTTGATTTGAATCCTGTCTCCCTGCAGCTGAACGCGAGATCGTTCGCGACATCAAAGAGAAACTGTGCTACGTTGCACTGGACTTTGAGAATGAAATGGCTACTGCTGCCTCTTCCTCCTCTCTGGAAAAGAGCTATGAGTTGCCTGATGGCCAAGTGATCACAATCGGTAACGAGCGTTTCCGCTGCCCCGAGACCTTATTCCAGCCATCCTTTATCGGTAAGTGTTCCCAGGAAATTCTCCTCTCTGTAGGAGGTATCAGTGAAGCAGGAGGTGTCCCACTCCTCTTCCTGCTGATCTAAATTTGGCATGAAATCAAACACTAAAAAAAGGTAAACAAATAATGAGCTAGAGCCTCTGGTTCCTGTAAGCTGTGCTTGATGTGGCCTCAACTGGTAATTTGCTGAGCTCCGGGCTCTTGTCGCAGGTTTTAGACCCGGTTTTAGGCTCGCCATTTTTCTGAGTGATAAAACATACAGTTAGGATATCATCATTAGGGAGCTGGCCTCAAAGACCCTTACAGGTTTTTAAGGTCACCATTTTTTTGAGTGATAAAATGTACAGTTAGAATATCATCATTAGGGAGCTGGCCTCAAAGATCCTCACAGATCCCTCCCAACGTTCTATGGCTTTACGTCACTGGTGGCAAGAACAGCTTTCACTGCTGTATTTGTGTGGTGGGTTGAGACTACCACAATTTGTAATGCTTACTCTAAAACAAAAACCCCCAGACTCCACAAAGAAGTATCTGGGAGAGGCAAAAAGTGGGATGAAAGGTGTGAGTGTATGTCTGTGCACTGCAACTAAACATTGCCATGGCCAGCATGGTAAGTTTTGCTGTTTGTGAGGGCAGCTGATGGATGCAGCAAATGCTCCTAAGTCTGGAGCAATACATGCAGTTGTTCATCAGCTGACATCTTGCTGTGGATCTAGTGTCAGCCCTTTCAGGAAGCACCTGTTAGAATTGATAAACTGGAATGCACAAACATGTGCTGCTGGTTTCTTCTCCCTCACCACCAAGTACTAATCTCTTGGGTCAGAGTTTTGCTTATGCTTTGCCTTGATCTTTATAAATAGCATCTTGAGTAGGCTGACAGAAGTTACTGTTGTCTTTTTTCAGTTGTACCTCAACTATTTTCATTGTCTTTATGGCTGTATTTACTGCAGTTAACTAATTCTTACTGTGAGACTCTGGCATAACTTGATACTCATTTCACAGGCAGAACGGTTGTAAGGGACCTCCAGAGATCATTTGTCTGTTCTAACTTTCTCCCATTGCCATATGCTAAAGGAATTTATCTTGTCTGGGTTAGGTATTAGGTAATGAGTTGGACTTGATGATCTCTGAGGTCTTTTCCAACCTGGTTGATTCTATGATCCTATGGGTCTATGATTCTGTGATTGTCTTACTGTGTATTTTGAGTCTCTTTCCTCTTCACACTCATTAGGATACTTTCCAACAAATAAATTCCATTTTTCTAAGCTAGTTCTATAATCTCTTTTTCTTTACAGTGTTTTTCTTTAATATATAGTAATCAGTAAATAGCTTTACAACAAAAAGAGCTCATGAGGAGAGTTCTTTGTTCAAAGAACCTTGCACAAAGTCTTGCACAAAGAACTCTCTTTGCACAAAGAGCTCTTGTGTAATTTCCTTCATCATGAGGTCCTGGGTGACAGGTTGGACTTGATGATCTTTGAGGTCTTTCCCAGCCTTATTGATTCTATGATTCTATTGTCTCTATTTTTTCTTTTCTTCCCAAGGCATGGAATCTGCTGGCATTCATGAAACCACCTACAACAGCATCATGAAGTGTGACATTGATATTCGTAAGGACCTGTATGCCAACAACGTCCTCTCAGGCGGTACCACAATGTACCCTGGGATTGCTGACCGCATGCAGAAGGAAATCACTGCTCTTGCTCCTAGCACTATGAAGATCAAGGTAAGGAATTTGGCTCTCTACTCATAAAAGAGGGATGAAATTGGAGGCATGGGAACCATTCTACAGCTGATGGACAAATGGAAGAGAAAATCCCCCTGAATCCAAATAATTTATGAGGGTTGGAAGCAAGTGTTAGGAAAGAGGAAAGTACAGTTGCAGATTTTCTTAAGGCACATTGCATGTACCAGCTGCTGAGGATCAACACTGATATCACAGAAGAGTTCTTTTCTTTACCTAGGGAAATATCTAGTGGCTTGTTGTGTGGCTGATGTGGGTTCTAGTGGATTGTTGTGTTGATGATGTGGGTTCACTTGGTGCCATGGTTTAGTTGATTAGATGGTATTGGGTGATAGGTTGGACTTGATGATCTCAAAGGTCTTTTCCAACCTGGTTAATTCCATTCCATTCCATTCCATTCCATTCCATTCCATTCCATTCCATTCCATTCCATCCTATCCTATCCTATCCTATCCTATCCTATCCTATCCTATCCTATCCTATCCTATCCTATCCTATCCTATCCTATCCTATCCTATCCTATCCTATCCTATCCTATCCTATCCTACTCTACTCTACTCTACTCTAATTTGCTTGTTGTGTGGCTGATATGGGTTCTAGTGGCTTGTGTGGCTGATGTGGGTTGGTTATTCAGAAAGGTTAAATGAGGATCATGTTGCTCTTCTTCACCCTAGATCATTGCCCCACCTGAGCGCAAGTACTCCGTCTGGATCGGCGGCTCCATCCTGGCATCTCTGTCCACCTTCCAGCAGATGTGGATCAGCAAACAGGAGTATGATGAAGCTGGTCCATCCATTGTCCACCGCAAGTGCTTCTAAGCACTTTCCCCCCCCTCAATTTACTTCCTACTCAGGATGATGACGACATGCTTCTTGGAGTCTTCTGGCAACCCTTCCTGAACTCCTCAGTCATTGTACAGTTTGTTTACACACCCGTGCAATCTATTTGTGCTTCTAATATTTATTGCTTTATAAATAAACAAGATCTGGAGCTTGCAACCTACCAGTCAGTGTCTTTTGGTTTATTAGAAGTATTCTTTGGTCAAAAAAAGAAAAGAAAAGAAAAGGAAACCAACCAAATAAAACAATAAACCAAAAAAAAGAGAGGGACTACCTAGCCTGGGATTTGGATGCTCCCATCAAACCTAATCAATGCCTTCACTGCATGCCATGTCCTAACTGCTGTAGGTGAGTTAGGTCATGGTTTTTCCATTAGTAAGAATTTCTGCTCTACAGTTTTAACTGTGAAACCTGAGCAATAGAAGCATCATGTGTGAAGATTTTTGAGGTCTCTTCCAACCTTATTGATTCTATGATTCTATGCATCAAGGCTTACAAAGAAAGAGCCTTGGTGGTCGACCCAGTAAGGGGAACAAGTGGAAGGGAAATTCTCCTGTTCACTCACTGGGATTAGAAATGTTTATTCTCTTGCATTTTATTATAACCCAAATATTTTTGACTCGCTGACAGTCAAAGCTTCCGTGAAAGAATTATGTTAATACACTTAGAATGCAATTTATGACTAATTAGCTGAGTCCTAAAGAGCCATACAATTATTTTCTGTGAGCTATAAATATTTATGCCAGGACATTAATTCAAGCTGACACTTTACTCATCTTCCCCCCCACCTCTTCAAAGCCAGAGAGGAAGCAGCGAAGCCTTTATTGTACTCATGCACAAGAATTAAGCTCTTCCTAATTTTTCCTACAGTTCTTAGTCAAGATTATTTTCACATCACCATTCATATGCCTTAGGCAATTTTTAATCCTTAATCTGTGCTCTCTTTTGTTGCTGTCTGACCCAGATATTGCAATCATAAATTGCATATTTTCCGTGGGCCTTTGTATTCCTTACAGTGACTTTTTATCACAGGATCACAGGATGCCAGGGGTTGGAAGGGACCCAAACAGATCATTGAGTCCAACCCCCCCTGCCAGAGCTGGACCATACAATCCAGCTCAGGTCACAGAGGAACACATTCAGATGGGCCTTGAAAGTCTCCAGAGAAGGAGAAGCTGTGTTCTTTGGCTCTTTAAGAGAATTAACATCTAAAAGGTGAAGTATACAGTGAGCTGAGTCTAGTCTAGCCTGCCCATGGTGGGGAGGTTGGAGTAGCTGACCTCTAAGGCCCCTAACCTATTATTCTATGAAATAATGGAACCAATGGGGGTCACAGTTCAAACCACTTACAGACTGGAGGTCACCTAAACGTGCCTTAGGAAATCAATCACAGCATTTATCAAAGTGTACATGTAGTTAGGCCAGTGCCATGGCAGGTGTTTTAAAAGATCAGATGTCAGGCTGGTTTTACACTCAGATGCCATTTGAGGAAAGAAATATCATAAAAATAATTACAAAGGACAACCACACAACAAAACAAATGAGTCCACACAGTTGTGGGGGGACTCTGTTCATCCCACCTCTTATTTTCCTGAAAGGCACTGAAAGCAGCCCTCAGGTGTGCTCTGCAATCGAGCACTGGGCAGTCTGTCTCCAGTTTGCTTACCATTAGATGACAGTTTGCTGAGATGTCATTGGAGCTGCAGCTTGCAATTGGGATATTCTAAAGGTTTCATCTCCGTGTTTTCTTGCTTTTGGGTGGAGAAGGGGTGTGAAGTTGTTCAAATAGACTTAAAAATAGAGATGAAAGTGCAAGCATCAACTTGAAATTCACACATACACTGAGCCATTTCAGATAAATGCCAAAATGATATATAGATATAAGATTTAAGCATAAATATGTACATTTAAGCATAAAAATGAAAATGTAAGCATAACCATGGAATAGTCTCACACTGCAGGGAAACGCTGCTGCAAAGATTCCTTTTCCTGACACAATGCACATTAAGTAACCTGTGAATCCCTTAGGGCAAGGCCAACAGCCTCTGCTGTTCCCAAGGAAGGTTTTCAGAGCAGGGAATCGCCCTGAAGTTCACACCATGGAAAAATTCTGGGTGTTTTGAAAACATGGGCACCCCTCCAGATTTCTGACCACCCCAACCTTAATTGCTCAGACTCAAGATGCTTGCCAACCACACTTGTTTATTGTTCCCAAGAACCGTTTGCACTTTCCTTGCTTGGCCTTGCTTGCTAATTTGAAAGGTCAGAAAGGCCATCCCAGGTATTAGTGTGAATTAATAGGGTAATGCTGGACATGAATTACAACTAATTGGAGCTTAAAACGTTAAGCAAGTATGCAAAGGGAATGCTAACTCAGACCCAGTGGATGCCTGACTGATTGGCTCTGACTGATAGGTCGGGAATGGCAGGCATACAGCTGGCACCACGTTCATGGCTGTGATCAGTTCACCCTTGAGCAGGTGGGCATGAGGAGGGAACTGACTACGTGACTGCTGGAAAAATTCCTTCCATAGACATTTTGAGGTTTGTAATTCACAGTTTATGGAAATGGATACGAGCAGCAAGGCCTGCAGAGCAGTGATGTGCTTGCATATATGTAGGACGTGACTAAAAAGCAGCAATGCCTCACCCTCCTTCTCCTCTTATAGAATGCATCTGGATCTTTTTAATGCCATAATCCCATACTTTGCCACTGAAAAATATGTATTCACACTCAGTACAGTGAAAACTTTCATAATTCAGTGGGGAATTTTTGATATGGAAGCACAGAATTGTCAGGGTTGGAGGGGACCTCAAGGATCAGCCAGTTCCAACCCCCCTGCCATGGCCAGGGACACCTCACACTACAGCAGGTTGCTCACAGCCACATCCAGCCTGGCTGCAAAAACCTCCAGGGATGAGGCTTCCACCACCTCCCTGGGCAAACTGTGCCAGGCTCTCACCACCCTCATGGGGAAGAACTTCTTCCTAAAATCTAATCTAAATTTCCCCTCCTCTAGCTTGGATCCATTTCTCCCAGTCCTATCACTCCCTGACACCCTCAAAAGTCCCTCCCCAGCTTTCTTGTAGCCCCCTTCAGAGACTGGAAGGCCACAGTAAGGTCTCCTCAGATCATTCTCCTCTCCAAACTGAACAACCCCAACTCTCTCAGCCTGTCCTCGTAGAGGAACTATTTATGGAGGCAATTCAAATGAGGATAAGGCATCTGATCAACTTCATTGAGAGGAATTTGAGAGTTTAGTCACATAAGCTGGGATTCAAAACACTGATCAGAGATGCCACTGTTAAAATTTAGCTTCTGTTTGCCTTTTACAAGAAGCCTTAATTACAGTGGTATGCCTTTGATGTGGCAAATGAAGATGGTGGAACGGGATGCAGAAATGACCTGGAGAGCACCTATACGATAACCACTGAAACCATTGCAGATCCTTCCTTAGGAAAGGCAAATTAAAACCCAGCTGTACCCAAGCCCTGCTGTGATCATAAATACTCACCTCTGAACTCTGAAACAGCTCAGCTAATGAGGACATTGACATGCATTTTTGAGACCAGAGGATCACTGTTAACCTTCATTGCTCTTGATGAGATTCTCTTTGGATGGAAGAAGGAAGCTTAATGTTCAGTTAAATCTCTAGATTCAACACTCATGCCTTGAAAGCAGTGTGTATAGATGGCAAAAGGTCTTGTCACAAAGAAGTGTGTCCTGTTACTTGACTTTCCAGCTCCTGGTTGCTCTCTGTGTACAGCAGAGTGGAAGTCACTCTTTGGAAGTCAGTCTGATGTGATTTATAAGCTGCATAAAGAGGCTTTATTCAGTATTGAGGGCTAAAAAGTCTTAAGAAATGCTGAAACACATTGGTAAGAGCTGGGACAGAATCTCATGGCCTGTTCTGGAAGCCAGAACAGCACAACCCAGTACTTCTGCTTTAGATTGAAAGCTACAAGCTTGAACAAGATTTCACCTCAACATGAGTAGAAACTCCTTTCCAGTGAGGGTGCCAGAGCCCTGGAGCAGGCTGCCCAGAGAAGTTGTGGAGTCTCCTTCTCTGGAGACTTTCCAAACCTACCTGGATGCATTCCTGTGCAGACTACCCTGGCTGATCCTGCTTTGGCAAGGGGGTTGGACTGGATGATCTCTGGAGGTCCCTTCCAACCTCTAATGTGCTGTGGTACTGTACTGGGGTACTGCCACTGCTACCTGACCTACAGACCTTACAGACAGCTTTCCTTGTATGTCGATGCTGGCTCTCCTTTTCCTTCTGCACATCTTCTGCTGATATTAACCTGAGGAGATAAGTGAAGAAAATTAATTCTGGTGCTGCTGAAGTGTGAGGTTAAGATGTAAGCTGCCAGCTGCTGAGGGTCCCCTGGCACTTAAACTCAGGCCTCCCTTCATTTAACTTCTTCACTACAATCATCTGTGCCCCTGAGATTCCTCTTCCTCCACTTTTCTTTCTGTGTTCCTGGTTGTCTGGTTTGCCCCTACAGCAGTGCCTGTGTTTTGCTCTGGACACGATTGTGTAGAGGGGATTCTGCCCCTTGACTTGACTCTGCTGAGACCCCACCTCCAATCCTGCCTCTAGCGCTGGTGTCCCCAGCAGAAGGAGGACACAGAGCTGCTGGAGTGAGTCCAGAGGAGGCCACAAAGATGACCCAAGGGCTGGAGCGCCTCTAGTATGAGCACAGGCTGAGGGAGCTGGGGGTGTTCAGCCTGGAGATGAGAAGGCTCCAGGGAGACCTTAGAGCTGCCTTCCAGTGCCTGAAGGGATCTACAGGAAGGCTGCAGAGGGACCTTTCCTGAGGGTGTCTGGAGACAGGGCAAGGGAGAATGGTTTGAAGCTGAGGCAGAGCAGGGTTAGACTGGAGCTGAGGAAGAAGTTCTTCAGTCCCAGGGTGGTGAGACATTGACACAGGCTGCTCAGGGAGGCTGTGGCTGCCTCCTCCCTGGGAATGTTCAAGGCCAAGCTGGATGAGCCCTTGAGTGGCTGAATCTAGTTGAGAGGTGTCCCTGGGCATGATGAGGAGGTTGGAGGAGATGATCTCTGAGGTCCCTTCCAACCTGAGCCCTTCTGTGTGTGTGTGTGTGTGAATGAGCATGTCAGCACTTCAGGGTATTGAGAGATAGGATTATGAGCAGGACAGAAAGCCTGCAATATCTGCATGCTGTGTGTGCTAAGAATCTGCAAATCCAGCCATTCTGCTTTGAAAGATGGATTTGGTTTTGAAACAGGAAACAAGGAGATGTTTCAGAAGTCCCTTGTCAGTGCTGCAAGGCTCCTTGGAAAAAAAACCTGGTAGGGGAGTCATTAGAAATTTGATAGAGTTGTCTACTTTGCACTAATCTTCTCTAAAAGGGCTGTTTTAGCCAAAGCTTTGAGAGAATAAAAAGAGTCAGCCTTAGGCAAAGCACTAATATGAATCTTTTTTTTAGCTTGAATAATTGAATTCTGTAGAGTGATAATTTTTTTTCTTTAATGTAGAGTAAGAGGATTTCATACTTAAAAACATTAGGTGACTCTAAATATATGTGACAGATTCATTTACAATAACAACATGACAATAGGGGGGGAAAAAAAAGCATAAAGAGAGAAAAAAAAATCCTCTTTGCTGGTTGGATAAACTGAATATGAGGCCCAAGCAGAGCCCAGTGCTTTCCTCTAGTAGCAGCTGAACCCAGTCACAGTGTCACAGTGTCACAGTATCACAGTATCACTAAGGTTGGAAGAGACCTCGAGGATCATTGAGTCCAACCTGTCACCACAGACCTCATGACTAGACCATGGCACCAAGTGCCACATCCAATCCCCTCTTGACCACCTCCAGGGATGGGGACTCCACCACTTCCCTTGCCAGCCCATTCCAATGGCGAATGACTCACTTGGTGAAGAGCTTTCTCCTCACCTCGAGTCTAAACCTCCCCTGGCACAGCTTGAGACTGTGTCCCCTTGTTCTGGTGCTGGTTGCCTGGGAGAAGAGACCAACCCCCTCCTGTCTACAACCACCTTTCAGGTAGTTGTAGAGGGAAATGAGGTCACCCCTGAGCCTCCTCTTCTCAGTCCCACTCCAAAGCATCCTGTGACAGAAGCTTCTGAGATTATCAGTCTCAAGCTGTGCCAGGGCAAGTTTAGGCTGGAGGTTAGGAGAAAGTTCTTCCCAGAGAGAGTTGTTAGCCATTGGAATGTGCTGCCCAGGGAGGTGGTGGAGTCACCATCCCTGGAGGTGTTCAGGAAGAGCCTGGATGAGGCACTTGGTACCATGGTTTAGTCACGAGGTCTGTGGTGACAGGTTGGACTTGATGATCTTTGAGGTCTCTTCCAGCCTTGGCAATTCTGTGAGTCTGTGACTATCAAGACACCAGAAAAAGGAAGAAAAATTAATAGTTTATAAAGTTGAGTGATCAGTAAATGCCACTCATTACACTCCAGAAAGAAGCAATTCAGGCAATTAATGTAATACTGATTACTTCTGTGCTTTCTCCTGAGGATGACTATGGTTGCTGAAACTTGCAAACTCAGCAGGGAGAAATATTAATTGCTGCAAATTTTCCTGTGCTGGGCTGGAACCCCTGAGGATAGGCTGAGGGAGCTGGGGTTGCTCAGCCTAGAGAAGAGAAGACGCTGAGGGGACCTTATAGAAGCCTTCCAGTAGCTGAAGGGATCCTACAGGAACAATGCAGAGGGAATTTTCCTCAGGGTGTCCAGCAATAATAGGACAAGGGGGAATGGTTTGAAGCTGAGGAAGAGCAGGGTTAGACTGGATCTGAGGAAGAAGTTCTTTAGTACAAGGGTGGTGAGGCTCTGGAATAGGCTGCTAAGGGAGACTGTGGCTGCCTCCTCCCTGGGGGTGTTTAAGGCCAGGTTGGATGAGACTTTGGGCAGTTGAGTCTAGTTGAGAGGTGTCCCTGCCTGGTGTGGGGAGGTTGGAGTAGATGATCTCTGAGGTCCCTTCCAACCTAAGCCATTCTATGCTGACTAAAGGATGGATTTAATTTGTGATTAAGCTCTATGAATGTTTGATTGCCCTGTGTGAATGATGCAGCAAGTGGACATGAACAAAAATTAATATACCTGGTGGCAATCCTTTTTTTTCTTCATCCTAAGAAAATAATTCATAAAATACAAGATACCTGAGGTCTGCCTGTCTTAGAGGAGATGAATTCTATTTTACAAAAGCATTTTAACCAGATTTTATACATATATATATACAGAGAGAGAGAGGGAAAAGTGGATGTGGATTAGCATAAAGCTTTATTGGCATACCACGTAAATGATGTAGTCAGTCTGTGAAGGTACCCAATGGAATCAAGGTAGCAAGGCAGTAAGCAAGAGCTTAAAGACTGTGCTGAGTCTCTAAGCCCCTGAGGTTTGCATCACCAGGAAGGGTATTGCCAGTGACAATGAGGACACACAAGAGCTTTCTTTCCAAAGGGTTCCAAATCCCACTGTGGCTTCTAGACATGCTTCTGCATAAAGACAGTGCTCAAAGGGAAATCACTCACAGTGCTTCTGCTTGTTAGAGAGGAACTTCAACTCCAGTTCTCCTAAAGAGAGTGGAAATGGGTGGCCGTAGCAGCACAGCAGCTCTTGCTGTGAGTTCCCCCTCCCCGCCCCCCAAAGCTCTCTGCAGCTGAATGTGTCTGCCTCAGCTGGGATGAGAAAACAAGCAGGTGAAAGAAGCTGATTTAAATCATTCTGAGGAGGAAAGAGTCTGGGAGGCACACATTGCTCGGCCAGGTCGGGAGGGGACATCAGCATCCGGAAGAATCACAGGCTCACAGGATGGCAGGGGTTGGAAGGGACCCAAAGAGATCATCGAGTCCAAACCCCCTGCCAGAGCAGGACCATGCAGTCTAGCTCAGGTCACACAGGAACACATCCAGATGGGCCTTGAAAGTCTCCAGAGAAGGAGACTCCATAACCTCTCTGGGCAGCCTGTTCCAGTGCTCTGTGACCCACACAGTGAAGAAGTTCTTCCTCATGCTGAGGTGGAACCTCCTGTGCTGCAACTTCCATCCATTGCTGCTTGTCCTATCCCAGGGAGCAAGTGAGCAGAGCCTGTCCCCTCCCCCCTGACCCCCCAGCCCTCAGATATATTTAGAAACATTTATTCAATCCCCTCTCAGTCTTCTCTTCTCCAGACTGAAAAGCCCCAGGTCCCTCAGCCTCTCCTCGTGAGGATATAGTAGCTGTTATGAAGGGGAAAAGAAAAGAGAAGTTTAGGGAATGAAAGCCAGATCCTCATGTTTAAGATGAATTTTGACACTGACTTTCCTGTCAAGTCTTCTTGTTGTTTAAGGATATCAATTATTTTCAGGATACAGAATACTGTCTTCAAAAACCATCTCTAAAAAACCCCCAAACAACCAAACCACAAAGCCAAACAGAATGAGAATTATTAATCTTAAGCATGAAAATTCATAGAATCATAGAATCAATAAGGTTGGAAAAGACCTCAGCGATCATCAAGTCCAACCTGTCACCCAACACCTCATGACTACTAAACCATGGCACCAAGTGCCACATCCAATCCCCTCTTGAACACCTCCAGTGATGGTGACTCCACCACCTCCCTGGGCAGCACATTCCAATGGCCAATCTCTCTTGCTGGGAAGAATTTCTTCCTCACCTCCAGCCTAAACTTCCCCTGGCACAGCTTGAGACTGTGTCCTCTTGTTCTAGTGCTGGCTGCCTGGGAGAAGAGACCAACCCCCACCTGGCTACAACCTCCCTTCAGGTAGCTGTAGAGACCAATAAGGTCTCCCCTGAGCCTCCTCTTCTCCAGGCTAAGCAACCCCAGCTCCCTCAGCCTCTCCTCACAGGGCTTGTGCTGGAGGCCTGTCTAAGTTGGGGTGTGTGTTCTTTTTGGTTTGGGTTTTTCTTGGTGGTGGTTGTGTTGTTGTTTGTTTTGGTTTTGGCTTTTTTGGGTGGTTTTTACTTTAAGCATTGCCTTTGGTGCCACGGTCTAGTAGTCATGAGGTCTTGGGTGACAGGTTGGACTTGATGATCTCTGAGGTCTTTTCCAACCTTGTTGATTCCATGATTCTAATTATTCTTCACTAAAAATGTTTTAAAGTTAACTCTGTGTGTGTGTGTGTGTGTTTGTGTGTGTGTGTGTGTACAACAATTCTCTGATAAACCAAAGGGTAGAACAATTCTTGCAGAAGCAGACATCTTTCCAGATTTAAAATGCAAAGAAGAAGAGGTGATAAGCGAAAAAACCCAATTTTTACTTCTTTAGCATGAATTAAGTCCTGAATTTAGCAGCTGTACTGAGAGATCCTTCCTTGTCAAGAAACACCACCCACAAGAAAACAGGTTTCCCCCCCCACCCAGTTAAATCAAGGTCATCCTGTGCCTGTAAGTTTCCTTTGGGAAAAGATTAAAGGGAATAAACTCCTCCTCAGTCTTCCGTTACAGCTAAACAGAAAACACCTTCCTTGTGCTAAGCTTCTGACTTCATTATCTGCTCTATTAGGCTGGCAATTTGAGTAACCAATTATCAAAATGAATATAATGAAGCCATTGAGCTACTTGTTCAGCACTGCTGATGAATTCAACTCCATTACCATGCTGGCTCATTCATAATTTAAACACTGAACTCACAGCAGCCAGCCTGTTTGTAGGTGTAGCGCTGTGGCTGTGAAAAATACAGTCTGTGGGCTTATTCTTACCAGTGTGGAGCGATTTGTCTGATGCATAATTAAAAAGCCACACCTGTACTTTCAGGAATGAATATGGAGCAGGTATTTAGTGCATCTGATGGCTTTCTGAGTGTCACAATCCATTGTGAGACGTGACAGCGTGCCCAGATGTACTTTCAAATTGTAAAGCAGTGCAGTGTAACACCTGGAGCTTTCAACATGTGACAAAACCTTCAGCCAAGCAGTCTCACCACCCTTGTACTGGAGAACTTCTTCCTAAGATCCAGTCTGAACCTACTCTCCCTCAGGTTCAAACCATTCCCCCTTGTCCTGCTACTAGACTCTGTAGAGCTTCCTCCTAATATCCAGTCTGAACCTACTCTCCCTCAGCTTCAAACCATTCCCCCTTGTCCTGCTGCTAGACACTGAAGAACTTTCTCTTAAGATGCATTCTGAACCTACTCTCCCTCAGGTTCAAACCATTCCCCCTTGTCCTGCTACTATACTCTGAAGAACTTTCTCCTAAGATGCATTCTGAACCTGCTCTCCTTCAGCTTCAAACCATTCCCCCTTGTCCTGCTGCTAGACTCTGTAGAAGTTCTTCCTAAGATGCATTCTGAACCTACTCTCCCTCAGCTTCAAACCATTCCTCCTTGTCCTATGGCTAGACACCCTTAGGAAAAGTCCCTCTGCAGCCTTCCTTTAGGATTCCTTCAGGTATTGGAAGGCAGCTCTAAGTCCTCCCTTGGGTGTTTTCTTCTCCAGGCTGAACCACCCCACCTCCCTCAGCCTATCCTCACAGCAGAGCTGCTCCAGCCCTTGGATCATCTCTGTGGCCCTCTTCTGGGCTCACTCCAACAGCTCTGTGTCCTTCTTCTGCTGGGGACACCAGAACTGGATGCAGCATTCGAGGTGGTGTCTCACCAGAGCAGAGCCAAGGGGCAGAATCCCCTCTCTTGCCCTGCTGGCCACAGTCTTCTTGCTCAGCCCAGCACACAGCTGCCTGCTGGCTGCATGAGGACACTGCTGGCTCATGAGGAGCTGCTCATCAATCAACACCCCCAAGTCTCTTTCTTCAGAGCTACTCTCAACCCACTCTGCACCCAGCCCGAGTTTGTGCCTTAATACGTGATGGACAGCTTTATAAAGGGTGGTCTTAGGCTTTATGAGTCTTCCTGGTGTGGAAAGGATTTCAGATTTATGTTTAATTGAATTGCAGCTCTCTTGTGCAGCTCAGCACTGCATGGCAGCTCGACAAACCGCAGTAATGCAGTAGCTTTTGATCTCCTGCCCATATATTTTGGCAGCTGAACCCAAAGGACTTTGAAAGAGACTTGTGTGGAACTGATATCTTCACTGCACGTAGGGAAATGAGTGATTGTGTTGTTGCTGGTGATTGTCTCCCTTGAATTTGGTTCTGGGTTCTCCAAAGCGCTTGCTGGAATGACATTTCTATACCTACCTAGTTATGCATGTGTGTGTATACACATATGAAAGTATAGCTTAGAATCACAGAATGGCTTAGGTTGGAAAGGACCTCAGAGATCACTTGCTTGTCATGGGCAGGGACACCTCTCAACTAGTCTTGGCTGCCCAAGTCCTCATCTAACCTGGCCTCTAACACCCACAGGAAGGAGGCATCCACAGCCTCCCTGGGTAACCTATTCCAGAGTTCCATGTCCCTTGTACTGAAGAACTTCTGCCTAAGATGCAATCTGAACCTATTCTCCCTCAGCTTCAAACCATTCCCCTTTGTCCTATTGCTAGACACCCTGATGAAAATTTCCTCTGCAGCCTTCCTGTAGGATCCCTTCAGGTATTGGAAGGCAGCTCTAAGGTCTCCCTGGAGTCTTCTCCAGGCTAAACAACCCCAGCTCCCTCAGCCTATCCTCACAGCAGATATGTCTGCATACATACATATATGCATACAGTTATTTTCCCTAAGTCTTCTTGACATTGCAATGGAAGAGTAGCCCTGGTTTGGTAACAGGTTTCAGCCCCCACATCTGTATGATGTAACATATGAGCCCACCTTATCCCCCTGGAAAATGGGCATTGGTGAAGTCGGAAGGACAGGCATTTCACATCAGAAACATCACAGGGATATGTGGCTAAGACAAAACTGTGTCTGTTTTGTAGCCTGGTTCCTAAGACAGAAGTTTATCCTTGATTCTAATTTCTTTTGCTCAAGGGCAAAAACTCAGAACTTTGTGGGGTTTTGAGGAAAGATCAGAACTGAAATGCTTTTAGTGACCATGTGGAATACACTTTCCTTCTTATCTCATGCAGTCAAAGTGCCACAGAGGCTTGTTCTTCAGATGTAGCCTTGAAGACACCACAAAGTGCTGAAAGTGTAAAAAGTGCCTGAGGCCATGTACAGAGTAAGTCTGCAATGTTTGGTGTCACATTCTGCAGTCAATGGCTGCTGCAGTAGTCCTGTAGACTTTTCCTGGCTGATCAGTCATGTCAGTTGTTGTGATCAGGAGGCTGGACAACTTTTTTCACTGCTCTTTAATTTCAGCTGAAACCATGGAGTTGGAGTGGCTGGAGAGCAGGCAGGCAGAAAGGGACCTGGGGGTAGTGGTTGACAGTAGGCTGAACATGAGCCTGCAGTGTGCCCAGGTAGCCAAGAAGGCCAACGGCATCCTGGCCTGCATCAGGAACAGTGTGGCCAGCAGGAGCAGGGAGGTCATTGTGCCCTGTACTCAGCACTGGTTAGGCCACAGCTTGAGTCCTGTGTCCAGGTCTGGGCTCCTCAGTTTCGGAAAGATGTTGAGCTGCTGGAAGGTGTCCAGAGAAGGGCAACAAAGCTGGGGAGGGGTCTGGGGCACAGCCCTGTGAGGAGAGGCTGAGGGAGCTGGGGTTGCTTAGCCTGGAGAAGAGGAGGCTCAGGGGAGACCTTCTTGCTCTCTACAGCTCCCTGAAGGGAGGTTGTAGCCAGGTGGGGGTTGGTCTCTTCTCCCAGGCAATCAGCACCAGAAGAAGAGGACACAGTCTCAAGCTGTGCCAGGGGAGGTTTAGGCTGGATGTGAGGAAGAAATTCTTCTCAGAAAGAGAGATTGGCCATCGGAATTGGGAGGTGGTGGAGTCACCATCACTGGAGGTGTTTCAGAAGAGCCTGGATGAGGCACTTGGTGCCATGGTCTGGTTGGTTAGATGGTGTTGGGGGATAGGTTGGACTTGATGATCTCTGAGGTCTTTTCCAACCTGGTTAATTCTGTATCTCATTTTCTGTATCTCATGATTTCTCCCCACTGTACTGACACCTAAGAGAAAGAGGAAACTGCCTCCTGCCTGGATTTTTTCTTAAATGAAATTATGAAATTATCAGGGAATGGTAACCTGCAGGCTCTTCCTTCTGCCAAAAAGACACACCAGTGGCTTCTTTGCTCATCCTGCCTGTTCTGCAAAGCAAAGATATTCCCATTTAAAAAGCTCAAAAGGGTATTCATTTTATAAGTGATAGCCTAGAGATGGTGACTGTGCAATCTCCAAATAGGGTTGTGTGGTGACACAGAGAGAGTGTCAGGCTATTAAAAGCTTGACATTTATCACTCACAGTGTTTAAATTTATCGTGGTATTTGTGGCATTTGCCAACCTAAGTACAGAGAATGCCACAAATGCCTCAGAACAGATAAATACTGCAGTGAAAGCCCCCAGGAAACTGCTGGTGGTGCTTTGCCAAACCTGCAGTGCTCAGTCTTGTGCAAATGCATTGCAGGAGCTGCTAGGAATTCCTGGGTGGGGAAAAGGATAAAAACATTTTTAAGTACTTTTTCCTTCATGACAGGTTGAGGGAGCTGAGGTTGTTCAGCCTGGAGAAGAGAAGACTCCAGGGGGATCTTGGAGCTGCTTTCCAATGCCTGAAGGGATCCTACAGGAAGGCTGCAGAGGGATTTTTCATGAGGGTGTCTGGCAACATAACTGTGACTAAGTTTTTCATCTTTGTTGATAGTGTAACTGATTCCTTAACAAGCTTCTACCCTTGTTAGACAGCTCTAAGCCCAGAGTTAGGTCATTTCCCTGCCAAAGACCAATTGATATGGCTATTTGGTTATCTTCTAAGGTTTTGAATGCATCTGGTTACAGCAGATGGCACTGAAGAGTATGTAATTAAATTCCTGGGCTGTGGACAAAACTCATGTGTTACAAGGCAGTCCTGCTGCAGGGCCTTGACAGGAGCTCTTCACATTTATTTGGCATTCTCCTGATTTCCCCTGCTCTTTCCCCAAACAAAGTTTGCCTGATGCAAGCAGTGGAGGGATGGATGATAAGGAAAGAAGTTACCTGACACAACTTCAGTCATTTCAACAATGATTTAAAATTTACCCAAGCCACAGACAAGGTAACCTCCTTAAAACATCTCTTGAAGGGGGTGAATGTACCTTGCTTCAGTGAGTGTTATTTTGGAAGACTAGACTAGACTAGACTAGACTAGACTAGAATTAACCAGGTTGGAAAAGACCTTTGAGATCCTCAAGTCCAACCTATCACCCAACACCATCTAATCAACTAAACCATGGCACCAAGCACCCCATCAAGTCTCTTCCTAAACACCTCCAGTGATGGTGACTCCACCACCTCCCTGGGCAGCATATTCCAATGGCCAACCTCTCTTTCCAGGAAGAGCTTCTTCCTAACATCCAGCCTAAACCTCCCCTGGTGCAGCTTGAGACTGTGTCCTCTTGTTCTGGTGCTGGTTGCCTAGGACTTCAGCTATAAGTTAAATGTAGGACAAAACTGCTGCAACGAGTTGCAAGGGCCAAGTTCTCAGGCCAGATAAATGAGAACGCTGCTCCTGTTTTGAAGCCAGTGATGCCAGTATAGATAGAAATAGACAGAATAAACCAGGTTGGAAGAGACCTTCAAGATCATCGTGTCCAACCCATCAACTGTGTGGAGTAGAAGAAGGCTGTTTTCTTCAATAGGTTTTTTTCCTTCCCATGCTGTAAATCTCCAGTGCTTGCTTCTAATTAGCCATTTAATATAGAGGCTGAAAGGAGTCAAGGGAGACACTCTTTAGACTTGTCTTTGTGAAAGGGCACTTAGTGTGGACTTCATAAACTATGTCTCTTGGCCTAAATCCTAGCATGATCTGCTGCAGGTGCTGAGAGCTAACACAATTTCTGGTGTGTGCAGCTTTTGAGTTCAGAGAGCTGGGGATGCTTAGCCTGGAGAAGAGGAGGTTCAGAGGAGACCTTATTGCTCTCTACAACTACCTGAAAGAAGGCTGTAGCCAGGTGGGGGTTGGTCTCTTCTCTCAGGCAACCAGCACCAGAACAAGAGCACACAGTCTCAAGCTGCACAGAGGGAGGTTTAGGCTGGATGTTAGGAAGAAGCTCTTCCCAGAGAGAGAGATTGGCCACTGGAATGTGCTGCCCAGGGAGGGTGGTGGAGTCACCATCACTGGAGGTGTTTAAAAAGAGACTGGATGTGGCATTTAGTGCCATGGTTTAGTTGATTAGATGGTGCTGGGTGATAGGTTGGACTTGATGATCTCAAAGATCTTTTCCAACCTGGTTAATTCCCTATTCTGACCTTATAAAAGGAGAAACTCAGTCCCTGTCCTCTGCCGGAGGATGTTTCTCTCATCGTGGCACAGGTGGGAGGCTTGCCACCCAATTGACTTCAGTTTGCCAGGCACATTGTCTTTTGCAGTGAAACATGCTGTATTAAGTGCATTTTCCACTCAAGGGGAACTCTGCCCACATGGTGTGTGTGACTCATCCACCTGTCTAGTTGGTGTGCTTTGCATTAATTGATCTATGTTTGAGCTCATGTTTTCTCTCACGCCTTGTTTGCCTTCGTGGCAGGCATATTTGGATTTCACACATTCATTTGGGATGTACACATTGCCTCCAAGCCAGAGGAACAGTTTGCACTGACATTTCAGGTAGCATGACTCTGGACCTCGATAAAGACTTGGTGTAATTAAGCTAAATATGCTTCACAAATATTTATTAAAGCTTCATGGAGGCTTGACTTATGGTGGTTTCAATCTCCTCCCCTGTGCTACTTTTCCTGTAAGCCTTTCCCTTTTATAACACAATCTCTGCCCTAAGGCACAATCCTTTTCTTCAAAGAGATGCATGAAATAATGAAACAACACTAATGAAACAAATCAGATCAATAACTTATCCATGTGTTTTGACATACTACTTATTTACATATCTATATATCTATATATCTATATATCTATATCTATATATCTATATCTATATATCTCTATAGAGATATATATCTCTATCTCTATCTCTATCTCTATCTCTATCTCTATCTCTATCTCTATCTCTATCTCTAGATATAGAGATATAGATATAGATTTTGATATAGATATAGATATAGATATAGATATAGATATAGATATAGATATAGATATAGATATATAGATATAGATATATATAGATATAGACATAGATATAGATTTAGATATAGATATAGATATAGATACAGATTTTAATCAGGTCATAGAGTCATAGAATCACAGAATGGGTTGGGTTGGAAGGGACCTCCAAAGGTAATCCAGTCCTGCCCCCTCTGCTGTAAGCAGGGACATCCTCAGGTTGCCCAGGTTGAGTCTTTAAGTGCTTATCAGCAAACATTTGAAGCCACTGTAGGATGCAACAAGTTCTTTACCATGAGGGTGGTGGGATACTGGAACAGGTTGCCCAGGGAACTTAGCTGAGGCTCCATGCTTGGAGATATTCAAGGTGAGGCTCAAGAGGGCTGTAGGCAACCTGATCTGATGTATGCATAAAATATTTACCCATCTGCATGGAAGTGTAAATATATGGCAGTGTTCTCACTCTGTTGTAGCTTTTGAAGTTCAACCAACATTTTACATGGCAGATTCTGCAGCTCCAGATGTGTTTCAGACGTTCAGCCTGGCAAGAAGTGGCTAATGGAGCCTTTCAGTTTCCTTTGATCTTCAGCTAGGTGAGCACCAGTGTGAAAGGTACCCGGGGATGATCCAAGTGTGAAGCAGCCTGCTAATAGCAGGTCCCCAGGCCTCCTGGCAGTGTCAGGAAGAAGATGTGGATAAGCTAAAGAAAGGTACAACTTTGCACCCTGTTTCACAGAATCATTGAATGTTAAGGGTTGAAAGGGACCTCCAGAGATTGAGTCCAACATCTCTGCCAAAGCAGGATCACCTTGGGCAGGCCACACAGGAATGCATCCAGGTGGGTTTTGAAAGTCTTCAGATAAGACTCCACAACCTCTCTGGGCAGCCTGTTCCAGTGTTCCACCACCCTCTGCTTCCCACTCAGCACTTTCCATCACCCTCTGCTTCCCACTCAGCACCTTCCATCGCCCTCTGTTTCCCACTCAGCACCATCCACCACCCTCTGCTTCCCACTCAGCACCTTCCATCGCCCTCTGTTTCCCACTCAGCACCATCCACCACCCCCTGCTTCCCAATCAGCACCTTCTACCACCCTCTGTTTCCCACTCAGCACCATCCACCACCCTCTGCTTCCCACTCAGCACCTTCCATCACCCTCTGCTTCCCACTCAGCACCATCCACCACCCTCTGCTTCCCACTCAGCACCTTCCATTGCCCTCTGTTTCCCACTCAGCACCATCCACCACCCTCTGCTTCCCACTCAGCACCTTCCATCACCCTCTGCTTCCCACTCAGCACCATCCACCACCCCCTGCTTCCCACTCAGCACCTTCCACCACCCTCTGCTTCCCACTCAGCAGGACAGACACAGCTTTAGAGTCTGAAAATCATGGAGGATGATACAATTTCTGTTTCCTACCATATAAATCACTGACCTTTTGGTTGTGTTTAGAATAGCATAGCATAGCATAGCATAGCATAGCATAGCATAGCATAGCATAGAATAGAATAGAATAGAATAGAATAAACCAGGTTGGAAGAGACCTTCAAGATCATTGTGTCCAACACCACCCAAACAACTAAACAATGTAAACCAAACCACAGGGAAACAGTCCTCACATTATTGTGGTGTTTTATTTAGAGGGGTTGCAAACAGCTGCAAAGCAGAATTTCTGACTCTAAAATGCCAAGTAAATACCTGATTGAAATGAGGACAGATTTGCATAGGATGGGTGTAAAGCAGTGCAGCCCTTCAGCAACTCTGACCTATGTGAGAAATTGCGTGGGTTTCACTGTTATCTGGAAAAATAAACTCACTTCCAGTGCCATAGCAACATTGCAAAGCAGGCTGAGGAGTCTTTTCTACTTAAGGACAGGAAACAGATCCTGCACAACTGTAGGTGTTCTACAATGTTTTATGAATGATTGGATTTATCATCGTTTTTTTCTCTTGCTGTGTCACAAACCTTTTCCTGCAGCCTAGCTAAAAGTGCATCTCAACATGAGAATAGGATTGAATAGGATAGGATAGGATAGGATAGGATAGGATAGGATAGGATAGGATAGGATAGAATAGAAAGGAATAGAATAGAATAGAATAGAATAGAATAGAATAGAATAGAATAGAATAGGAGTAGAGTAGAATTAAACAGGTTGGAAGAGACCGTTGAGATCATCAAGTCCAACCTATCACCCAACACCATCTAATCAACTGAACCATGGCACCAAGCACCCCATGCAGTCTCTTCCTAAACACCTCCAGTGATGGTGACTCCACCACCTCCCTGGGCAGCACATTCCAATGGCCAATCTCTCTTTCTGGGAAGAATTTCTTCCTCACATCCAGCCTAAACCTTCCCTGGAGCAGCTTGAGACTGTGTCCTCTTGTTCTGGCACTGGTTGCCTGGGAGAAGAGACCAAGCCCCACCTGGCTACAACCTCCCTTCAGGTAGTTGTAGAGAGCAAGAAGGTCTCCCCTGAGCCTCCTCTTCTGCAGGCTAAGCAACCCCAGCTCCCTCAGTCTCTCCTCATAGGGCTGTGCTCCAGACCCCTCCCCAGCTTTGTTGCCCTTCTCTGGACACCTTCCAGCAACTCAACATCTTTCCTGAACTGAAGGGCCCAGAACTGGACACAGGGCTCAAGGTGTGGCCTAACCAGTGCTGAGCACAGAGCAGAATGACCTCCCTGCTCCTGCTGGCCACACTGTTCCCGATGCAGGCCAGGATGCCACTGGCCTTCTTGGCCACCTGGGCACACTGCTGGCTCATATTCAGCCTACTATCAACCAGCCCCCCCATCACCATCTCTAAGAGACACTGGAAAATCTGTGTGGAATCACAACTTCATCACACTTAGGATTGACAGAGTATTTTGAGATTCCAGATTTGATTTTGCTCCAGAAGCATTACAAAACCCACATTAACTAAATGCTCATCCTGCAAAACTTTTGGTTTGGGAAAGATTAACAAATGGTGTTCTAAAAAGAAAGCATGCTCCACAGCACTGAGCAGATGCTGTTGGTTGTAACAGTTGTGGAACTCACAGAAATGCCAGTTTAAATCACCACCTGTGAAACTCTAGATGTGCATTGGTTGGGATGGGGCTGGGAAACTATTCTGGGTCTATGGATCAGTATTTGCCAGTGAACCTCTGCAGATCCCTAGGGTAGACCAAGGATTCTAGACTAACAAATTGACAGTTCTGAATGTTTGTAAGATTTAACTTCACTCAGAGTATATATATATATATATATTCTTTTTAATATCCCATGAACTCTACAGATGTCTTGGTTTGAGCTGAAACAGCTCTGGACTGAGGACAGAATGAATTTATCCCACACACATTACACATGGGAACACATTTACACCTCTATATAGAATCACAGGATCATAGAATTGTCAGGGTTGGAAGGGACCTCAAAGATCAGCCAGTTCCAACCCCCCTGCCATGGGCAGGGACACCTCACACTACAGCAGGTTGCTCACAACCACATCCAGACTGGCTGCAAACACCTCCAGGCATGAGGCTTCCACCACCTCCCTGGGCAACCTGTGCCAGTGTCTCACCACCCTCATGGGGAGGAACTTCTTCCTAACATCCAATCTCAATCTACCCATTTCTAGTTTTGTTCCATTCCCCCTAGTCCTGTCACTCCCTGGCACCCTCAAAAGTCCCTCCCCAGCTTTCTTGTAGCCCCCTTCAGATACTGGAAGGCCACAATTTGGTCTCCTCAGAGACGTCTCTTCTCCAGGCTGAACTCCCTCAGTCTATCCTCATAGCAGAGGTGCTCCAGCCCTCTGCTCATGCTTGTGGCCCTTCTCTGGACACACTCCAGCACCTCCAGATCCTTCCTGTAATAAGGGCTCCAGAACTGGACACAGTGCTCCATGTGGGGTCTCGGCAGAGCGGAGTAGATGGGGAGAATCACCTCCCTTGACCTACTGGCTATGCTTCTCTTGTCTGGGCCAGAAGGGACCTCCAAAGGTCATCCAGTCCCACCTTCCTGCTGTCAGCAGGGACATCCCCAGCTAGATCAGGTTGCCTTGTTGAGCCTCACCTTGAATGTCTCCAGAGAAGAGGCCTCAACCACTTCCCTGGGCAACACTGGGTTCCAGTGTTCCACTACCTCTCCTAGTAAAGAACTTGTTGCAAACATTCAATCTAAATCTGCTCTTCTCCAGCTTAAAGCCATTGTTCCTCATCCTGTCACTGCAAGCTTTTGTAAACAGTCTCTCTCCATCCTTCCACTAGCCCCCCCCTCAGGTACTGGCAGGCTGCTATTAGGTCTCCCTGGAGCCTTCTCCAGGCTGAACAACCCCAGCTCCCTCAGCCTGTCTTCGGAGTAGGGGTTCTCCAACCCCCTGATCATTCTTGTAGCCCTCCTCTGGACCTGTTCCATCAGGTCCTTGTCCATGTATCTGTAATGGTTTCATATCAAATGCATTTCACACATTTTAGTTGTAATTGTAGAATCTTTGAATAACAGAATGATGAAAACAAATATTCTGCACTTCTTACAGCCCTCCCAGTTTCCCCTCCCAGTTTCCCCTCCCAGTCACTGGGAGACTTTACTTTCAAATTAATCATTGGGCTGCTCTAGTTATTTTAAGGGATTGTTTCAGCCTGGCTTCTGAAGGGATGCTTTAATGTAATGTGGATGCTTTAATGTAATGTGGATTCCTTTCTGAGAGTGGTGAGATGAGGAGGGAGAAGATGAGAGGGAGGAGCACCAGGAATGTTGAACACATATGGTGGTGTAACAACCAAAACAAAGGAAATCAGCTGTGTTGTAAATGACATCACTGAACTGCAAGCAGCTGGGACTGTAGAGATTCAGCAGTTTGATGAAGACAAATGTAGACAAGGCAAAACAAAGCACTGAGTCTGAAAAATAGAACTTGATGTAATGCATTCATACTGAAATGCTGGAACATGATATATCTTTCCTCCTCTCCTCTCCTCTCCTCTCCTCTCCTCTCCTCTCCTCTCCTCTCCTCTCCTCTCCTCTCCTCTCCTCTCCTTGAGTCTCCTTGAGTCTCCTCTCCTTGAGTCTCCTCTCCTTGAGTCTCCTCTCCTTGAGTCTCCTCTCCTCTCCTCTCCTCTCCTCTCCTCTCCTCTCCTCTCCTCTCCTCTCCTCGAGTCTCCTCTCCTCTGTTGAGTCTCCTCTCCTCAGTCTCTTCAGTCCACTCTTTGGAATACAAGCAGCATCAACATGTTGCTTAGAGTTCCAAGAAAGAGGACTCTTACATTACTAAAGTAGAAAAGATCCAGAATCACAGAGTGGTAGGAGTTGCAAGGGACCTCTGAAGATCATTGCATTGGAATGTGCTGCTCAAGGAGGTGGATGAGTCACCAACCTTGGATGTGTTTCAAGGTGGTTTGGAGGTGGTGCTTGGGCGTATGGTTAGGGGTGACCCTTGTAGAGTAGGGTTCTGGGTTGGACTTGGTGATCCTGAGGGTCTTTTCCAACTTGATGGTTTCTCTGTGTGATTCTGTGATCATAGAGCCCAATTCCCCAGCCAGAGCAGGATCACCTAAAGCAGATCAGATAGGAACATGTCCAGATAGGCTTTGAAATTACGGAGACAAGATCTGTTTTACCATGTTTTTTGCTGGTGTGGGTATTCTGATGCACTCATTAACTTCAGCACAGGATGGAGATCTTATAATACAAATTCATTGTAATAAAATGCAGTACTAGAATTACATTTAATTAAGCTCATTCTGATCACAATTTGTAATTCCTTTTGATTAGTAAGGAAAAAAAGAAAAGAAAAGAAAAAAAGAACTTCTGCCAAACTGAGTCTCACCAATATTCTGTATTGGCTCTGGCATAGTGGCTGCACAGTTGGCTGCTGTTTTACCATAATGCCCTAATGGACTCAGCACTGGTTAGGCCACACCTTGAGTCCTGTGTCCAGTTCTGGGCCCCTCAGTTTAGGAAAGATGTTGAGACGCTGGAAGGTGTCCAGAGAAGGGCAACAAAGTTGGTGAAGGGTCTGGAATACAAGCCCTAAGAGGAGAGGCTGAGGGAGCTGGGTTTGATTAGCCTGGAGAAGAGGAGGCTCAGGGGAGACCTTCTTGCTGTCTACAACTCCCTGAAGGGAGGTTGTAGCCAGGTGGGGGTTGGTCTCTTCTCCCAGGCAACCAGCACCGGAACAAGAGGACACAGTCTCAAGCTCCACCAGGGAAAGCTTAGGCTGGATGTGAGGAAGAAGTTCTTCCCAGCAAGAGAGATTGGCCATTGGAATGTGCTGCCCAGGGAGGTGTTGGAGTCACCATCACTGGAGGTGTTTAGGAGGGGACTTGATGGGGTGCTTGGTGCCATGGTTTACTTGATTAGTTGGTGTTGGGTGATAGGTTGGACACAATGATCTCAAAGGTCTCTTCCAACCTGGTCTATTCTATTCTATTCTATTCTATTCTATTCTATTCTATTCTATTCTATTCTATTCTATTCTATTCTATTCTATTCTATTCCTCTTTGAAAGCATAGACTCTATAAAATGATAATGAATTATTTATCAGCAAAACAACATTTTCACTGCCATGTTGCATTTATCATTTCTTTGCACCATTACAATGGGTACTGAATCTGATTATGAGGAATCCTTCATACTCTGAGGCATTTTTGAAAAGCTCTTCCTTTAGTGAGTGTAATTTAGTGAGCCTTAAAGTACACTGCAATTGCAATCCACAGGAGATTTGCTCACAAATTTACACTTAGAATCATAGAATGGTTTGGGTTGGAGGGGACCTCCAAATGTCATCTAATCCAATCCCCTCTGCAGTCAGCAGGGACATCCTCCGCTAGATCAGGTTGCCCAGAGCCCTGTCCAGCCTCACCTTGAATACCTCCAAGGATGGGGCCTCAGCTACCACCCTGGGCAACCTGTTTCAATGTTCCACCATCTTCATAGTACAGATCTTGTTCCTAACATCCAATCTAAATCTCCTCTTCTCTCATTTCAAACCATTGCTCCTCGTTGCAGGCCTTTGGAAATAGTCCCTCTGCAGTCTTCTTGTATCCCCCTTCAGGTACTGGCAGGCTGCTATAGAATAGAATAGAATAGCATAGCATAGCATAGAATAGCATAGAATAGCATAGCATAGCATAGCATAGCATAGAATAGAGTAGAATAGAATAGAATAGAATAGAATAGAACAGAATAGAATAAACCAGGTTGGAAGAGACCTTTGAGATCATCAGGTCCAACCTATCACCCAACACCATCTAATCAACTAAACCATGGCATCAAGTGCCTCATCCAGTTTCTTTTTAAACACCTCCAGTGATGGTGACTCCACCACCTCCCTGGGCAGCACATTCCAATGGCCAATCTCTCTTGCTGGGAAGAATTTCTCTTAGCTCAGAACATTGTGGAATATTTACTGAATGCCTGCCTCCCTCCTGAATATTTCTTATGCTAACCCTCCTAGCAAGAGTAGCTATGGAACAACATGACTTATTAGCCCTTGTTGTTAAAGGTCATGAATATTCCTAGATTTGTTCCTTCTTTACTGATAACATTCACTGATTTTCCAAAGAACTTTCCATTTACAGCTGGAAGCTGAGGCATAGGAAGTTTCACATAAATATGAGGAAAATTTTTTTCCCTGTGAGGGAGACAGAGCCCTGGAACAGGCTGCCCAGAGTCTCCCTCTCTGGAGATACTCAAAACTCACCTGGATGTGTTCCTGTGTGATCTGGTGTAGGTGATCCTGCTCTGGCAGAGGGGTTGGACTGATGAGCTTTTGAGGTCCCTTCCAGCCCCTGAAATTCTGTGCTTCTGTGATTCTGTCTTCAGTTGTGGATGCGGAGCTCTGGGGCGTAAATGAGTCTTAATCTGATTATTAGGAAAACAGAGGATTTCGTCTGTTCATGCATTACAGAAAGCCCTGAATTCTGTGCACCTGACACCTTCCTCTTCTCAAGTGTGGATAAAAGCAGCCTGCAGCCCATCCTCATGCCAAGGAACACTAGTGTTTGCCCAGCTTGGGCACAAACAGTGCTGATTAAACAAGGTTCAACAAGACCAAATGCAAGGTCCTTCAGCTGGGTCGGGGCAATCCCAAGCTCCGATATAGACTGGGCAGGGACTGGCTTGAGAGCAGCCCTGAAGAAAAGGCCTTGGAGTGCTAGTGGATGAGAAGCTCAACATGAGCCAACAGTGTGCACTTAAAGCCCGGAAAGCAAATCAAATCCTGGGCTGCACCAAGAGAAGCACAGCCAGCAGGTCAAGGGAAGTGATTCTCCCCCTCCACTCCACTCTGGTGAGACCCCACCTGGAGTACTGTGTCCAGTTCTGGAGCCCCTAGTACAGGGAGGATCTGGAGGTACTGGAACATGTCCAGAGAAGGGCCACAAGGATGATCAGAAGGCTGGAGCTCCTCTCCTATGAGGACAGACTGAGGGAGTTGAGGCTATTCAGTCTGGAGAAGAAAAGACTCTGAGAAGACCAAATTGTGGCCTTCCAGTATCTGAAGGGGGCTACAAGAAAGCTGGGGAGGGACTTTTGAGGGTGTCAGGGAGTGATAGGACTGGGGGGAATGGAACAAAACTAAAAATGGATAGATTCAGCTTGGATGTTAGGAAGAAGTTGTTCCCCATGAGGGTGGTGAGAGACTGGCACAGGTTGCCCAAGGAGGTGGTGGAAGCCTCATCCCTGGAGGTGTTTGCAGCCAGGCTGGATGTGGCTGTGAGCAACCTGCTGTAGTGTGAGGTGTCCCTGGCCATGGCAGGGGGGATTGGAACTGGATGACCCTTGAGGTCCCTTCCAACCCTAACAATTCTATGATTCTAAACATGAAGAGTGTGCTACCTATCTCTTGGCAGCAAAAGGAGTTCTTGAAACATTTCTTTCTCTTATTTAGGACTGAGGTCATGAGTACATCCAGATCTTGCACCTTTTGGGATGTCTCTGCTCTTCCAATTGTAGGCAAGACCCCACACATTCTGCTGCATGAAACACTAGAGCTGCCTTTTGGAGGGGCTTCATTTGAGAACCGAAAGCACAGAGAAGGGTTTCTTAGGAAGATGCACAGAGCAGCCGACTGCAGCTAGGATTGTACTCACACAGCGGGGGCAGAACGTGCACAAATGCTCATTTCAGTGAGAAAGCAAGTGTAGGTGGAAGCAGATGACCTAGATGATTTTATGAATAAAAGATATAAGCTGATGCAATCATTTCATTAATACACACACGGCACCAAATGTAAACAGAGCATAGCAGATGGCTGTGAGGGGTCTTAAAAGGCATTTTCAGTTCAGTAGCTAATGACTTAGATATCACTAAATACTAGCAGGGAAGAAGCACTTCTCAGATCTGTCTTCCAAAGAAACCTCTACCTCTTTGTGAAGGTGATGCTGAAAAAAATACCCCCAAGCTCTTTTGTGACTCTGGCTGGAAAATGCAATCACAAAACAGACGTGGGCCAAAGTGCTTCGCAAAACCTCCTGAAGGAAAAGCTCTTTGTTTTCTTTAGTAATAACTTGCAACTTTCAATTAAAAGCTCTTTCTTTGCACCCAGTTTTCGACACTCAGTGCAAACAGTGGTCAGCAATACAAGGAGGCAATGCAAGTCATTTGTCATGCAGTGCTTGGTGTCCAAGCAGGACAATTATTTATTTGCTACAATGCACTGGGAGCAGCTGCAGACCACAGAGGTCATCAAGGTATTGAAAACATGTAGCTGTATTTTAAGATAAATTTTTTTTGGGGCGGGGGGGAGAATAAATTTAGGATTAGTATATAGGTTTAAAAGGAAGCAGTGCATTGAAAGGGCTTCTGCAAGATCTGGGCTACATTTTGCCATTAGTAAACCTCAGCAGAGAAAATAACAAAGCAGGGGAACGCTGTGGTTTAGCACATGGTCTGACAGCAGGCAGGGCACTAGCCATGTGGCTTCTTCATCCACATCCAGTCATGTCCAGGCTGCAGGGGTGCTCACAGGAGAACTAAACATGCCAGCTCTGCTTCCAGGCTGATCCACTCTTTGCCTGAGGAACGTGCAGCCTACGAGAGCTGATGGCTCTCCCGACCCCTCACAAAGCCAGATGAGGGCAAAGGGGCTGGATTTCTTAGAGTGAATCTGGCCTACAGCTTCTTAGAGACAGATTAACCTCTGTTTGGTATCAAACTGAGGACACATGCAGTCTCATTCTTCAGACTTACTACAAGATTAGCTTAGCCTGTAGTATTGTAGCAGGAATTAATATTGCACCAGTGGCATCTTTGAAGGTGCAGGCTCTGAAGTTTCCTTTTTGCATTGCTTCTGCTAGGAACAGCAGAGTTCATACTAAATTTTATGTACAGAGGCACACTCACTCTCTGGATGCACAGCACAGCAGACAAAAATACACCCTCCCACTCAAAAGCCTGGGCATGGAGTGGGAAGCTGATTTTGTTTGCTTGCTTTGTATGCAACCAACAAAAATACTGAGTAAGACAGGCTTGGCCCTGCTGCCAACTGGTATTGCTGCTTCATTAGGAAATGGTTATTTGTAAGGCAGGGGACATAAAGCTTTGCTAATCCTGAATGCTTGTGAATGAAATGTAGGCATGGTTTTCCAGCATGAATGCCATACACTGTGCAGCATAAATCCACAGCGTTCTTGGCAGCCTGCTGCTCTGCAAATCCTGACTTTACCATGGGCTGGAGCATCCAGGGAAATGGTAGAAAACCTAAGATGAACTTTTAGAAGCTGAAAATCTTCTTATGCTTGCAACTCTTTCTCACAATTGTGACTATAGATAGTCTCAGCATTCTGTGACTTAGGCAATTTGTCAGCTAAGCCCACGGGTTGCTGTCACACCTGTAATGGACAGTGGAAATGCAAACAATGAGATTCCTCATGCACCTTTCACTCAGAGAGCATCACATTGATTCTTGTTACTTCTATTTGGACAATAGGTCAGGCCTCAAATTAAGGACAGCAATTCATGGCTCCAGAAACTGTACATGGAAGTTTGAGATTTAGCAAACTCCTCTGCGTTTTCCAGTCACTTAGAACGTGGACTTGATGATCTTTGAGGTCTTTTCCAACCTTAATGATTCTATGGTCTTAGCATCATGAAAGAGACTCTTAAACCATTTTTTCCCCCCTTCAAACTCACTAAGCTCTGAAGCTCAGTAAACATGTGGAAGTCTAAGACCAAGCAGCCTGCATGTGAATGTGGTTGAGAGGAGGCCTATGTGGTTACTCTTAAAACAACAGAGTTCAGCTATTTTGCAATGAGATGCAACTCCTGTAAGAGCAGGCCTGAAAGCATGGAACTTTAAGCTATTTTAATCATAAAGCATTGCTTTGTGATATTTCCCCCTCTGTGTCTCTACACTTAGGCTGCCAGTACGAAGAACAACTCATCACATACAGCAAGCACTAACTGTTCATTAGTAGGCCAGTGTTTGAAATGATCAGAATGCAATCCCTTTTTATTTACTGCTCCTCACTCAGCTAAGTGAGTTTTCTACCTCAGTGCTAGAGAGCACCTTTCTTGTATTTGTCTATGAACCAAAATCTCCTCTTTCCTGTAATTTCAGTCATGGGCTTTCCCTCTTTGTTTGGTTTGCTAGACAGGATTAACATGATTAGCTTCTTAGCATATTCCCTGCCCTCTCTCCTTCTACACACACGTTACTGCTTCCTTTTTACTGCTTTGACTGCTCTCATTTTCAGTATCTTCAAAGAGGTATTTTGGGGTCTGGGTGAGACAATTGTCAGGGTAGTTGGATAGACATTATGGTCCTCTTAAAAGACATAACCTCTAATGCAGCCATTGTGAGAATCAGCAGTTAGATCTGAAGGAAAAGCAGTCATTATCCCACCTTCCCAGCAATTTCCACCAGTGTGGGAAGGAAACAATCTAGATTGAATTGAATTGAGTGGAATTGAGCTGAGTTGAGTTGAATTGGATTGAGTTGGATTGGGTTGAGTTGAATTGAATTGGAGTGGAGTTGAATTTAGCTGGAGTTGAGTTGAATTGAATTGGAGTGGAGTTGAGCTGAATTGTTCTTCACAGATTCTTGATAGGGAGAGAAGAAAAATCTACCAGTTTCTGTGCAAACAGAGGTATTCCCTGTTCCTCTCTGGTTTTGATGCTTTCTTAATTCAATGACCTGAGGATCTAGTCAGGCAACTGACCCAGTATCATGTGATTCAGAGACCATCTGCACACTCCAAATGAAAAGACAGCAAACCTTGAGGTGTCTAAACCATGCAGGTGTCCTCTGCCAGGATGAAGCATGGTCCCATCTCTTCAGAAAACACTTAACATCATTAATACAACATGAACTCTGTTCAAGGGAGAGCTGCTAAGAAAACAAAGGACTACAGAGTTTACAATGGGCTAAGCAGTTCTGCTTTCTGAAGAGACTGATTTTACTGAGTTATGATCAGACTGACAAGAGTTTTTCTGATGTTGCTTTTTAATGAGACTAAATGAGCAAAAAAAAAAGAACAGGTATGAAGCAGGTATGGAAACAAAGAGAATGCATTTTATGCCTCTCCACCAGAGAACACTCAGTTCCAATAGGTGCCAATGTTTCGTGTGGAATTGTTCAAGCCCTGTTTCTAAGGGTGTCCATAACACTGAAATATTTTGACCAAAATAGAGTAGTTTATGGGAATAAAATACATGGACTGACTACAGGGCAGGGATCTAGTCAAGATACTTTATTCTTGTGCTGTTTAGAGATGCTCTGGGCAAAGATTTGGTGTCCTTCCTAGCAAAAATCCAATCTCAGTGTCAGATTCTCTGATACGGTGGGATAATACCTTTCATTTTTCCTTGGTGAATATTGTATCTGTAATCAGGGCAGAATAAAGATGCAGGTTTTAGTCCAGTATCTCCCAAGGGTAAGCAGTTGTAACAGGTGCTGTATGACACGGCTGTTTTGTGAGCGGCAGAAAAGAGGGTCGCTCTCTGGCAGAGAGGCAAAGCCTAGCAGCCCTCGGGAATCCCCGCGGCAGCCGGGAGGCTTTCTCTGGAGGGGCCACGGTGTCATAGGCACGCCCTTGACCAGCCTTTCAAACCACCTGCCGAAGGGCAGAGCTCGTTGCCCCGTGGGGCTGCTCTGGCGGGCCCCGCCGGGCCGGTCCCGCCGGCGGGGCTCTGGGGTTTGTATGCCGGCGGCCGGGGACCGCGGCAGCAGCGGGTGCCCGACCGAGGGGTTCCAGCAAGCAGGCATTCGGCAGCAAAACCAGCTTCGTGCCAGCTGGGGCATCCGCCCTCCCTCCGCCTTCTCCTCCTCCTCTTCCTCCTCCTCATTTACTTATTTCTTTTATTTTATTGCATTCATTTATTTATTTATATTCACCGGAATAATAATAATAATAATAATAAAAACCCCAGGAGAGAAAATCCGAGCGCTGCTTTTGGCTGCTCTCCACCGACCTGTCAGTGACGCAAGCGGAGACTACTTAAAGGCAGATTAGAGGCAGCAAGACATTAAACGCCAACCTTCCTCCCTCCGCGCCACGAACCGCGCGGCCCGAGCCGGTGGCGGCCGCCGCGGAGCCCCCGAGCCGAGCTGAGCCGAGCCGAGCCGAGGCGAGCCGAGCCGAGCCGAGGCGAGCCAAGCCCAGCCCTCCCGAGCCGAGCTGAGCCGAGCTGAGCCGAGCCGGGAATCGTCAGCAGTGCTGCCGCCTCCAGCCTCCCTCCCGCCACCGGACTGCGGGCGGTAGAGAGGGGTTGTTCTTTTGTTTGTTGTTTTTCCTCCCCCTGCGGAAAAAAAAGATAAAGAAGGAGGAGGGGAAAAAGGAAGGAAGAAGCGAAGAGAGCCCCCTCCGCTTGCCAAAGTCTTTGTCTCCGGATGAACAGCGATGGGGGAATGGACTATTCTAGAGAGGCTACTGGAAGCTGCCGTGCAGCAGCATTCTACTATGATAGGGAGGTAAGGGCTACGGGGGAGGTATGGGGGGACGCGGAGGGGACCCCCGTCTGTCCGAGCTCCCGGCGTGCGGGCCACCCTCTACACGCGGCGTTTTGCGGTCTGTGCCCGGAGTGCGTGTGCCAGGCACAAGTCACCCGGGCGCGGGGACACCGCAAGCGCCGCCGTCCTTGTCCCCGAGGAACCAGGGGGCAACGGGCGGTCACCGGGCGGTCCGGCGGCCGGAGCGACGCCGTGCCGCTGCCTCCTGTGCTTGGGGCGGCCCTGACGGCCCCCGCGATCGCTTTTGATCCGCGGAGAGGTCGGGCGGAGCGCTGACCGCCGCCTGAGCCTTTTGACAGCGGCAGATTCGCGTGGCCGCGCCGAGGCGGTGGCTGGCAGGCTGGGCGACCGCTGCGCGGGTGCGGGGCTTCCGCCGGTGTCCGGGGGCCGGCGTTCGGGGGGTCGGGAGCCTCGCTGGCGGTTGAGGCGGCCCCGGGGCCCGGTCAGCACTGGACAGCTCCCGGCCGCGCGGCAGCGGCGCGCACTGATGGGCTTCTCTGTTCCAGGATCCTGCTGACCGTGGTGGTGATCTTCAGGATACTCATTGTGGCCATTGTAGGGGAGACGGTGTACGATGACGAGCAAACTATGTTTGTCTGTAACACGCTGCAGCCAGGCTGCAACCAGGCTTGTTACGACCAGGCTTTCCCTATTTCTCATATAAGGTACTGGGTGTTCCAGATCATCATGGTGTGCACTCCCAGCCTTTGCTTCATAACGTACTCCGTTCACCAGTCTGCTAAGCAGAGGGAACGGAGGTACTCCACTGTCTTCCTCACCTTGGAGAGGGACCAGGATTCAATGAAGCGTGAGGACAGTAAGAAAATCAAGAACACGATTGTCAATGGGGTGCTGCAGAACACTGAGAACTCCACCAAAGAGGCAGAACCAGACTGCTTAGAAGTGAAGGAAATCCCCAACCCCGCTATCAGAACTACAAAGTCAAAGATGAGGAGGCAAGAAGGCATTTCTCGATTTTATATCATCCAAGTGGTCTTTCGAAATGCCCTAGAGATTGGATTCTTAGTGGGACAGTATTTTCTGTATGGATTCAATGTCCCTTCCATGTATGAATGTGACAGATACCCTTGCATTAAAGAAGTAGAGTGCTATGTCTCTAGACCCACTGAGAAGACTGTATTCCTGGTATTCATGTTTGCTGTCAGTGGGATCTGTGTGGTGCTAAATTTGGCGGAACTGAACCACTTGGGCTGGAGAAAGATCAAAATGGCAGTGAGAGGAGTACAGGCAAAAAGGAAATCCATATACGAAATCAGAAATAAGGACCTGCCAAGAATGAGCATGCCTAACTTTGGCAGGACTCAGTCAAGTGACTCAGCTTATGTGTGAGGCTGTGACAGAACTGAAACACTGTGCCAGGTGGAACAGACCCAGATACCATTAGAGAAAGGTACATTGCTTAGGCAAGCATTTTATCCAACCACCAAGAAAGCCATTAAGGTATTGGATCTGCACTTACCGAACTAGCTGCAAAACGCAGTGCTATGTAAAAGACTGAAAAACCAGCTCTAAAAATCATGCTTGATCTAGCCTTACAGCACAGCTACTATTAGCCCTACTTTTCCTTCCGACGATTGGGTGTTACCTGTCGGTGGAGCGGCTCTTTGGTCGTCCTGTAGGATGAGCTCGCAGTCCGGACTGTCTGACTAATCGTTGTAAACATGTAGAATGTTCATATTAAAAACCTGCAAGGATACTCTCTATGGGGGTGGGGTGGGGGAAAAAAACTGTTGCGGTGTGCAGTTGTCAGCATGTCTTCAAGGGAGGGTAAATTGCACTGTTAAGGACCCTGACCACAGCTCAATCAGGATATCTGCGTTCACCTATCTCACAGATGTCTTATATTATTTTGCTTGTCTGAGTCACAGAGTTTATTCCTGGTGTGTATTACTGGCTAGCTATTTTCTATCAGAGTTTGTGCACCAATTTAGTTGTGCTAAACAATAAATGCTGAATATAATTTGGCCATTTTTTTTTGTCGTTTGCCTGTCCCCACGCAGACAGACAGACAGACAGACACAGACACACACACCAGAGACCTTAATCATCCTCCATTAGTTGTGATCTACAAAACTCTATCAGGACATTTCTGTTCTTTCCCTACTATGTGCATGAATAAGATGGAGTTGGTTCATGCCAACCTAGTTATGTATTTACCTACAATCACCTGTGATGACACACATACCAAAGGAACAGAGTTCATTGCTTTTAACTGTGAATATATCACCTTCTCTCTGCTCTTATTTATATAAGTGCCATACTTGAAACATCTAACTCTGTACTTAGTCAAAAGGTTGTCTTGGGATACCAGCTGGAATAAAGCGATTTTATACTCTCCTTTGTTTATTTTATGCTATTTGTTTAGTCATTGCAATGGTGTAAAAACAAACAAACAAACAAAGCAGCTCAAATCTCTGTTTATTGGTAAAGTACTTGCCTTCACCCCCACACTTTTCTCTTTCTCCTCTCTTTCCCCTCTCCTCTCTCTCCCCTCTCCTCTCTTTCCCCTCTCCTCTCCTCTCCTCTCCTCTCCTCTCCTCTCCTCTCCTCTCCTCTCCTCTCCTCTCCTCTCCTCTCCTCTCCTCTCCTCTCCTCTCCTCTCCTCTCCTCTCCTCTCCTCTCCTCTCCTCTCCTCTCCTCTCCTCTCCTCTCCTCTCCTCGAGTCTCCTCTCCTCTCCTCGAGTCTCCTCTCCTCGAGTCTCCTCTCCTCGAGTCTCCTCGAGTCTCCTCTCCTCGAGTCTCCTCTCCTCTCCTCGAGTCTCCTCTCCTCTCCTTTCTCCTCTCTTCTCCTCTTTTCTCTTCTCTTCTTTTCTCTCTTTTCTTTGTAAGCCAGAGGTGTTTTGTTCTTCTTTATTACTGTATGCAATGTAGAAATGTACAAGGTCAAAATAATTGACTTCCAACAACTGCTCTTCAGGGTTTAAAGTGTCTTGTTGATATTCTAAACTCCAAGTGACAAAACCTGTGAAATCAGGACTATTTGTTACGTGGTTTTCCTCCTTAAGCAGGCTTCCTCTGTCTTTAAAGCCTGATCCAAAGCCCACTGACACCAGCAGCCTTCTTTCTGCTGACACTAAGGGCAGCACAGTTGGCTGCCAAGGTCACTCTGGGAATAGCTGGAATGCATTTACCTATAAATGAAACAATTGCAGCATTTTTTTGTGTGTGTGTCAGGGAATCCATGGAGTAACCTCCTCTTTTCTGCCTACAGCTGGTTGAAGAAATAAACTGGTTATGCCTCATCAACTTACTGACAAGCCACTGGGGCAGTCATAACTAAATCTCTGTTAATAGCAACCATTTTAAACATTTTTGTATAGGATACCAAGTTTTACCTGAGGACCTTTTATTATCATTGTCATTATTATTAATTAGTATTATTATTCATTACAACTATTGTTATTGTTCTTGCTATTATTGCTTTTAAATTATTGCTTTTATTATTATTGCTTTTTATTATTATTGCTTCTTCTTCTTTCTTCTTCTTCTTCTTCTTCTTCTCCTTCTTCTCCTTCTTCTTCTTCTTTCTTCTTCTTCTTTCTTCTTCTTCTTCTTCTTCTTCTTCTTCTTCTTCTTCTTCTTCTTCTTCTTCTTCTTCTTCTTCTTCTTCTTCTTTCTTCTTCTTCTTCTTCTTCTTCTTCTTCTTCTTCTTCTTCTTCTTCTTCTTCTTCTTCTTCTTCTTCTTCTTCTTCTTCTTCTTCTTCTTCTTCTTCTTCTTCCTTCTTCTTCTTCCTTCTTCTTCTTCTTTTTCTTCTTCTTCTTCTTCCTCCTCCTCCTCCTATTATTACTACTATTACTACTACTACTATTATTATTATTATTATCTTTATTATTATTACCATTGAAGTAAACAGGAAATATCCCTCTGGCAACAGTAGGAGTTGGATCAGGACTGAAACCCCCCCCCCCCCCCACCATACAAGTGCATTCCTAACTAAATAATATCTGCCCTTTACAAGAAAAGGGCCAAAAATGGTGCTGGAAAATTTAGAGGTACTTCATAACATAAGAAGGAGGCAGGGACTCAGCGTCACAAACGGCCTGGTGATTGTATTTTTGTTTCAGCCTTGAGAATGGCTTTTATTGTATTTTGGCTGGGAGATGATGCATATAAATCCTTTCCTCTTGGCTTACAGTAAATACCTGAACCTTCCAGTCTTGTGGTTTGCCAGCTATTGGCATTTAAAATGCTAAGAGTCGATTAATTCTTCGAGAGCCTCTTCATTATCACTTTCACCTGTGGTCCTTATTTATTTATTTCTTTCCCCCTTCCACTGTGAAACATCAGAGGACTTTTTGAGATGTGCTCATGGTTTTTTTTTTTCCCCAAGGTTTTAAAGCTGTTTGTTGTTGTTGGGGTTGTGTGTGGGGGGGATGGGTTTGTTGTTTGGTCTTATGTGTAAACCGAACAGGTTTTCCCAATTTGATTATGCAAACCTCTAAAGACGGATTTCTCCGACGGTTCTCTGTGATCTAAATGCACACTGATATTGCTAGTTGACTGCATGCTCACTGGAAAACTGCATGTTATTTTTAGAAGGACAACATGGCAGCTAAAAATCTCCATCTGCAATATAACAAGCTTCTGAAGATTGTTATCTGGCACACACACACACGCACGCACGCACAGAGAAATCCAATTCTGGTTTTAACGTTGCAGAATCCTGGGATGGTTGTCAAAAAATCTCCTTTTGAGTAGATGCTGAAAGGAGAAATGTTGTTTGACAGCCATAAGTGGTGCTTTGACGTTGGAGGGATGGGAGAATTGTTTGCAAGGGGCTTGATCTGGTGCCAATTAAAGTTGAAGGAAAAAAAATATCCTCATACTGAATTCACTGGGCTTTGGTTCAGGTTCAGCATAATTTCCTGCTAGGCAGAAGCCCTAATGCATGTTATTTCCAGTGGCTGCATAGTAGTGTTGTGTCAAACTCTAGTGAATGTGCATGTTTTGAAAGCTGTAAGGTTTTACTACCTTAAAATTCTTTAGGTAAGACCAAGGAGGTATCTGTTTATAATAGTCGGTGTCCGTTCATGCAAGTGTTGTGCTGCAGCTGCCCAGTTTGTGCTCCAGTAAGATGGGATTCGTCAATGTTTTCCTAAGAGAAATACAGCAGGAAAAGCAAATGTTAATTTATGCAACAGGGTCAGTGATAAAGTAGGCAAAGCCTCCTGCCCTGATGAGCAGAAATCCCAGTCTCCATCTTTACACTGAACAGAACATGGCTTTTCACATTTCGGAAGAGCGATGAAACGGCGTCAAGAGGCCAGCCGGTCCTAATCCTCCTTTTTCAACTGTTCTTTGACATTTCTCACCACTTGCTCCTTTGTAATGGACAAGGGAAGTGTTGCTGACCCTTCTTGTGCCGGTGTGTAACGTGAGGGTCGGATGTTTAACGCTAATGGACTGTTTGCATGAGAGCTGACTACTCCTTCACAGAATAAATGCTTTAAAACGGCCACGGCGACGGAAAACAAAGTGTGTTCAGTGAGCAGAACTGTGTGAGCACGAAGCTGAAGGGCACTTTCCTGGCCACTTAGGTCTTGCTTCTGTCTCAGTGAAATAAATGAGTCTTGCCATTGCCATCTCTATGGAAGAACCAGATATTAAATTGGAAAATGGAGCTGATGTTTGTTTTATTCATTGTATAACCTGTGTTGTACCGGCTGGACGATGGTGCTGTGCCAGCATGGAAGTGATGTTCACTGAGCTCTCTGCTGGAAAAAAACACTGCAATAGAATTGAATACACTGTTGGTTCCCTTGGAATTTTAAAATTTACATAAAAGAATTCTGTTCTTTCTTTTTTTTTTTTTACCAGAGGCTTGATCTTGTGCTTCCTGAACCCCTGTGAGTTTCATGAAACTGTTTTACATAAGGGTTTTGAACCATTTGGCTAAGTATGGATGAGTTGCAATGAGATTCTAGAATGAGATCTTTGAGACCCCACCTGGAATACTGCCTCCAGTTCTGGGGGCCTCTATTACAGGAAGGATCTGGAGGTGCTGGAAGGTATCCAGAGAAGGGCCACGAGGATGAGCAGAGGGCTGGAGCTGCTCTCCTGTAAGGACAGACTGAGGGAGTTGGGGCTGTTCAGTCTGGAGGAGAGAAGGCTCCGAAGAGACCTTCTTGTAGCCTTCCAGTATCTGAAGGGGTCTACAAGAAAGCTGGGGAGGGACTTTTGAGGGTGTCAGGGAGGGATAGGACTGGGGGGAATGGAACAAAACTAGAAATGGGTGGATTCAGATTGGATGTTAGGAAGAAGTTTTTCCCCATGAGGGTGGTGAGAGACTGGCACAGGTTGCCCAGAGATGATGTGGCTGCCAGGCTGGATGTGGCTGTGAACAACATGATGTAGTGTGAGGTGTCCCTGCCTATGCCAGGGGGCTTGGATCTAGATGATCCCTGAGGTCCCTTCCAACCCTAACAGTTCTATAAGCTTATTTATTTATTTAAACAATGAAAGCATTGCTACATTTTTATGTAGGAAACCCAAATCTACTGTTCCCATAAAGAGTCCCAGTTTAAAAACCATCAATGGACTTTGAAGATGGACAAAGGTTTTCATCTTCTTTTTAAAGGAAAATCTGAAGAACAATGAGATCAACTGAGATACTATGAATGTATCACAGAAGCTGTGAGATGAACTTGAGTTTGTTTTATGCCAGAGGAGGCAAACCCTCTCAGAAACTCCAAAGAGGGCTCAGTGCTTGTTCTGCATTACATCTGACAGGGTAGGACATAGCTGCTGCTATGTAGAACCATAGGAAGTGATACACAGGTTGAGGTTAAAAGTGAGGAAGAATTCTTTTCATCCACATCTAAAAGAATACATTTCTTGTAGAGCAAGAGGATGGACCAGGTGGACACTGGCCTTTCACCCTTCTAGCTTTACTGTCTTTGAATAGAAATGTTCCACCTTACTCCTTCAGTGAAAGAGCTTAGAAGCTTTTGTTTGGTGTAGAGGTGTAGGGATGGGAATGAAAACACATGAGGAGAAAATGGGCATAGCTTTCCCTCATTTAGGATCTGCTCTTGTTCTTCTTGAGTTTATTGATGAGGCTATTCAATTCCCAGCTGGGGGAAAACTCAGTTCCATCATTTCATGAGAGAGCTGACACTGTGCCTGTATGGCACAGCCATACCTGGACATTTTGGGATACTTTTCACAGAAATATTGTTTCACTGCAAACCTTCATAAAAGATGCTAGGTTAGCATCCACTGTGAATGTCATAGAATCATAGAATCAATGAGGTTGGAAAAGACCTCAGAAATCATCAAGTCCAACCTGTCACACAACTAAACCATGGCTTCAAGTGCCACATCCAATCCCTTTTTGAACACCTCCAAGGATGGTGACTCCACCACCTCCCTGGGCAGCACATTCCAATGGCCAATTACTCTTGCTGGAAAGAACTTTCTCCTCACCTCCAGCCTAAACTTCCCCTGGCACAGCTTGAGACTGTGTCCTCTTGTTCTTGTGCTGGGTGCCTAGGAGAAGAGACCAACCCCCACCTGGCTACAACCTCCCTTCAGGTAGTTGTAGATAGCAGTAAGGTCTCCCCTGAGCCTCCTCTTCTCCAGGCTAAGCAACCCCAGCTCCCTCAGCCTCTCCTCATAGGGCTTGTGCTTGAGACCTCTCCCTGCTCAGATGGTAAGCCCCACTGTCCTCCCAGTGAAGTGCTGATAAGAGCTCTGTGAAGCAAAAAAAAGTAAGACTCCATATAATGTCTATTCAAATGCCCTAAGAAGTCAATCAGATGTCAGCAGTGCATGAACTAAGTGCAGATATGGAGGATTCTATAGCAAGATATTAGCAATAAATCATACATATGTATATGTTTAGACATATACACACACACACATATTTAAATAGATGCAAGATTGTTAAAAGACTTTTACCTAAATTATATTACTGTGTTACAGACTGGATTTCAGAGATGGATAGAAAGGAAGAAAGTTAAAACCTGCACAGGTTTTATCTGCTGGAGAGGGGCCAGTGGAAGGCTACGAGGATGATTAGGGGACTGGAGCACTGCCTGGTGAGGAGAGGCTGAGGGACCTGGGGCTTTAGTCTGGAGAAGACAAGACTGAGAGGACATTTAATAAATGTTTATAAATATCTGAGGGCTGGGGGTCAGGAGGGAGGGGACAGGCTCTGCTCACTTGCTCCCTGGGATAGGGCAAGGAGCAATGGATGGAAGCTGCAGCACAGGAGGTTCCACCTCAGCACGAGGAGGAACTTCCTTACTGTGAGCGTCACAGAGCACTGGGACAGGCTGCCCAGAGAGGTTGTGGAGTCTCCTTCTCTGGAGACTTTCAAGGCCCATCTGGATTTGTTCCTCTGTGACCTGAGCTAGATTGTATGGTCCTGCTCTGGCAGGGGGGTTGGACTCGGAGATGTCTTTGGGTCCCTTCCAACCCCTTCCATCCTGTGCTCCTGTGATCCTGTAAAGTAAGTAATGATTTGCACCAGTAAAGCAGCACTGCTCCTGGAAGAAATGGTTCCCTTTAAAATGACAGGATTTAGCTATCAAATCTGTACAGTTTCTGGAAAAAAATAAATAACACCAAATAAGGATTTTGTAAGAGAATTACAGGTTGTGAGGTGATGAGATTAAAGAAGCATACATAACAGCAAAACTGGAGGGGAAAAATAACTAAGGATTTGTAGGTATTAAGGGAAAACAGGTGGGCTGGGGAGTTGCCTTCCTCTATTTATTATGCAGTTTGGAGATAAAAGAGTGTTCAGAACACATTTGTGATCAAGTAGACAAGATTCTTTGTATTATCCCTTATGTAAGCTAAAAATGCTAGAAATTAGTTACAAATATTCTCTAGCTTTCCTTTGAGGAGTCTAAGTGGTGCATTACACCCTTCAAAGCTACCATGAATGCCAATGTCCCTAGCTTCACCCCTTAGCCTGAGTGAATTTAACCTGTCTGGAGGTTATTTGATGGGCACCACACTCTTCAGCACTGGTCTGCAATGAAAACCATTCTGCCATCAGAAACCAGAAGGACTTTAACATGAATATCTAGCAGGCTTAAAGCTTCACATTAGGCTGGGTTAGATGAGGCCTTGAGTAGCCAAGTCTGGTTGAGAGACATTGTAGAGAGGCTGGTTCTGGTCTCTTCTCCCAGGTAACTAGTGATAGAACAAGAGGGAGTGGCCTCAAGGTGTGACTGGGTAGGTTTAGACTGGACATTAGGAAAAACTTTTTCATGGCAAGAGTGGTCAGGGATTGGAATATCCTGCCCAAGGAGATGGTTGAGTCATCAACCTTGGATGTGTTTCAAGGTGATTGGGATGTGGTGCTTGGGGCTATGGTTTAGGGGTGACCCTTGTAGAGTAGGGTTCTGGGTTGGACTTGGGGATCCTGAGGGTCTTTTCCAGCCTGGATGTTTCTGTGATTCTGTGAGAGGCATCCCTGCCCATAGCAGGGAGACCTCGTTGCTATCTACAGCTACCTGAAGGGAGGTTGTAACCAGGTGGGGGTTGGTCTCTTCTCCCAGGCAACCAGCACCAGAACAAGAGGACACAGTCTCAGACTGCACCAGGGGAAGTTTAGGCTGGAGGTGAGGAGAAAGTTCTTCCCAGCAAGAGAGATTGGCCATTGGAATGTGCTGCCCAGAGAGGTGGTGGAGTCACTATCACTGGAGGTGTTTAAAAAGAGCCTGGATGAGGCACTTGGTGCCATGGTTTAGTTGATTAGATGGTGTTGGGTGATAGGTTGGACTCGATGATCTCAAAAGTCTTTTCCAACCTGGTTAATTCTATCCTATCCTATCCTATCCTATCCTATCCTATCCTATCCTATCCTATCCTATCCTATCCTATCCTATCCTATCCTCCTATCCTATCCTATCCTATCCTATCCTATCCTCCTATCCTATCCTATCCTATCCTATCCTATCCTATCCTATCCTATCCTATCCTATCCTATCCTATCCTATCCTATTTCTTCTATTCTATTGTATTGTATTCTATTGTATTCTATTCTATTCTAGTCTATTCTATTCTATTCTATCCTATTCTCATGTTGAGATGCACTTTTAGCTAGGCTGCAGGAAAAGGTTTGTGACACAGCAAGAGAAAAAAAAGATGATAAATCCAATCATTCATAAAACATTGTAGAACACCTACAGTTGTGCAGGATCTGTTTCCTGTCCTTAAGTAGAAAAGACTCCTCAGCCTGCTTTGCAATGTTGCTATGGCACTGGAAGTGAGTTTATTTTTCTAGATAACAGTGAAACCCACACAATTTCTCACACAGGTCAGTCTTGGATGATAGGTTGGACTCAATGATCTCAAAGGTCTTTTCCAACCTTATTGATTCTGTGATTGGGGGGGGGGGAGGGGGAAGGGAATTTTCAACCCACCACAATCTGCTACATATTTGCAGTAATTTCTCCAACATTATATTCCCATCTCATTAAACATTTGAGATATCTTTCTTTGTATGAAAGGTGGAAACACCTTTCTTGAAAGGATTTAACACTTAACTAAAATAAGCTCAAGGCCATTTTTTGGTTTGCTTTGGCTCTGGTTTTGGTTTTGGTTTGGTTTTGTTTGGTTGCTTTTCTTCCCCCTGTGTGGTGCACATTTTCTTGATGCATTCTTCAGTTTAATGTTCTGCTTATTATTATTGGGATTGTGTCTCCAGAGATGTGCATTTCCCCCCCTCCTCCCTGTATTCCTGCCTTTAATGATCATAATTAACATATCTTAAGCTATTGTTAAGTCCTAAAGAATGTCAGAGAATGCAGTCAGGTCCTTTTGTTGCGTTTGTGTGGGGCAGATGATTTTGTGCCATTGGAATTGTGGCTGTTGGCTTAATGAAAACACACCACCCCCAACCAACAAACAAAACAAAGCAAAGCAGAATGGTTTTAATTATCACTTCAATTATTGCTCCCTCTCAAGAAATGATTTCTCCTGCACTTATTAGTGCAATTTGTGTGTAGAGTGGAGGCTGAGGATTTTATCTGCCTTCAGCTGTGTGCATCTCAGATGCTGTCTTACTTTTAGGCTCCTGTATGAGCAATCACAGAGCCACAATGTGGGGCACATCTAAATAGAAGTGAGTTGTAGAGTGGCATTGATCTTATTAGTGACATATACTAAATGAAACCAGTCTTTAGGGTTTAATCACATAGACATCAATAGACATGGCATCATAGAATCATAGAATGGTCTGGGTTGGAGGGGACCTCCAAAGGCCATCCAGTCCAACCCTCCCTGCAGTCAGCAGGGACTTCCTCAGTTAGATCAGTCTGCCCAGAGCCCTGTTAAACCTCACCTCCCTGGGCAACCTGTTCCAGTGTTCCACCACCCTCATAGTAAAGAACTTGTTCCTCACATCCAATCTAAATCTGCTCTTCTCTAGTTTGAAGCTATTTCCTCTTGTCCTATCACCACAGGCCATTGGAAACAGTCTCCATCCTTCTTGTAGCCCCCTTCAGGTACTGGAAGGTTGTTATTAGATCTCCCCAGTCTTCTCTTTTCCAGGCTGAGCAACCCCAGCTCCTCAGCCTGTCCTTGTAGCAGAGGTACTCCAACCCCCTGATCATTTTTGTGCTCCATCAGGTCCATGTCCTTCCTATACTGAGGGCTCCAGACCCACTCACAGTACTCCAGGTGAGGTCTCACCAGAGCAAAGTGGCAGAATCACCTCTCTGGATGTGCTGGCAATGCTTCTTTTGCTGCAGCCCAGGATGTGATTTGCCTTCTGTGCTGCAAGCTCACCCTGCCTGCTCCTGTCCAGCTTCTCATCCATCAGCACCCCCCAAGTCCTTCTCCACAGGGCTGCCTTCTATCACCTCACCCCTCAAGTCTGTCTTGCTAGGATTGTTTTGGCTTGTTGCAGGTCACTTGCAGCCTTGCTGGCAAAAAGGCAGTGTTAGTTATGGCTGAGAGATTAGTTTTAAAAATCACAAACTTTAATGATTTTCATTTCAAATGCTCTCAACTTGTTGTTTCAAAAATTCCCTTCATGTGCTGCAAAGACTGGGATTTAGCTGGGAAGCTGGCCCCAGAAGCACAAATGATGGGGACTTCCCTGTTGGTAGAAGGCTGCTTTGCTTGTGTGCATCCAGCTTTGCCTAGCTGGCAGCCAGGAGAGAAGAGGCTTTAATTGGACAATGTTTATTAGACTGCAGTAATAGGCAGAGGAAATATTTATAGTATCATCTTTTAATCTGGCAACATGGCTCCTGTTAGCATTAATGGAGGTTGTGCAGCTGAATCTCAGCGTGTTGAGCAGGAAACACTCATCCCTGCTTGCCTGCTCAACAGCTTGACCTCTCTACTGCAAATTAGTACAATCTTTTGCATTCACTTTAATGAAACTTCGAGGCCTTCCTGTACCCTTTCATGAAAACACATATCAGGGGGAAGCTAGCTTGTCAGCATGAGCATATGGTTAGCTAAATTTAGCCTGTTTTATTGAAAAGGTGTCCAATTCAATACAGTGTCTCTCTCACACCACTGGAAGAGCAGCTCACACTTTGCAGCATTACAGGGCTTGCATTGATACACGGTGCCCAAGAGCTATGCAGCAGTGGATATTTGGTTCCTCTCAGTACTGTAAAACCCTATTAAGTCCTTCCCCATTGTTTCAATGGTCTTCTGCTTTGAATAAAAGAGAAAGAAACCCAAAGAATCCTGCCAACAGCTTGGTCAGGAGGTCTGGCTATGCTAAGGTCCCTGACCGTGCTGTCTCCTTAGCAAATGTGTGAGCTTCTAAAGCAGTGACATGAAAAATGGAACTGTATTTAGGTTGTCAGGCCTAGCCAAACAGGATTTGGGCTTGGAAACTCCCCCTGCTACTCTGCTGTAAGACTATGACTGACACTGTAGGGCTGTGACAGCCACCCTAAGGATGCTGCAAACATTTGCTGGGTGCAGTTACTTAAATGTGAGCGGCCGCTAGCCAGGTGCCTGGCTTGAGACACAGAATTGTTAGGGTTGGGAGGGGTCTTCAAGGATCATCCAGTTCCAACCCCCCTGCCATGGGCAGGGACACCTCACACTACAGCAGGTTGCTCACAGCCACATCCAGCATGGCCTTCAAAACCTCCAGGGATGAGGCTTCCACCACCTCCCTGGGCAACCTGTGCCAGGCTCTCACCACCCTCATGGGGAAGAACTTCTTCCTAACACCCAAATTGAATCTACCCATTTCTAGTTTTGCTCCATTCCCCCCAGTCCTATCACTCCCTGACACCCTCAAAAGTCCCTCCCCAGCTTGCTTGTAGCCCCCTTCACATACTGGAAGGCCACAATTAGGTCTCCTGGGAGCCTTCTCTTCTCCAGACTGAAGAGCCCCAACTCCCTCAGTCTGTCCTCATAGGAGAGGAGCTCCAGCCCTCTTTGCAGCTGTTGTGTGTCCTCCATACCTGTTACAAAGAGCTTACCCCCCTAGTTTTTGTATTTTTTCGGAGGGGGAGACATGCCAGTATCACCCCATGCAACTACCACCTTGAGGTCAAACTCCTTCAAAGAAGTGTGCTGTCAAAGTTTATGCTAGGACAGCAGATCATATTCTCACAGGAGCTACAAAACACAAACCTGGCTCCAGTCTGTTCAGCAGCATAAGCAAAACCACAGGGGGGAGAGAGAGAAAGAACAGGAAGAGCTGGCTTTGCCAGTTTTCTGCTGCTAAGGAGAAGTGGGGAAGAAAAGCTGTGATCACTGCTTGTCCTTGCCTTCACCCCTGTCCTCACTCCTCAAGAGGCAGCTGTCACCTTGTGTATGCAGCCATTCCCTGGCCCCAGCAGCTGTGGTGAGCTCTGTGTGTGATGGGTTGAAATTTCCCCCCAGTGTTAAATTTTGCCAGGCCAGCTCAGTGAGAGGCAAATGAAGCTCTATTTGCAAGCAAAACTACAATCTACAATGAGATGCAGTGAACATGTACAAAAGTACACAGGATTGACAATATTTACAGGCATTTGCAATTAATAAACAGCACAAGGACACCCCACCCCCCCACCCCCTGGGGCAAAGACTGGGGAGGCTACTAGCTTCTGCTTTTTCTGCCCTCCCACCCCCCTGTCCAAAAGGGAGAAGAGATAGGAGCAGGGGAAGTTGCTGTTAGACTTAACCAAAACAATGCAGCCAAGGTCAAGCAGAAGCAGGTTAGGATCATTCCAGAGCAAAGAAGTGAGAGGGAGGTTCAGAGAGGTTCAGAGAGGAGAAGTTTGGAGAGGAGAGGTTCGGAGAGGAGAGGTTCGGAGAGGAGAGGTGAGGAGAGGAGAGGTGAGGAGAAGAGAGGAGAGGAGGCTCGAGGAGAGGTTCAGAGAGGAGACGAGAGGTTCAGAGAGGTTCAGAGAAATATGGAGAGGAGAGGTTTGGAAAGGAGAGGTTCAGAGAGGTGAGGAGAGGAGAGGAGAGGTCTGGAGAGGAGAGGTTCAGAGAAGAGAGGTTCAGAGAGGAGAGGAGAGGTTCAGAGAGGAGAGGAGAGGTTCAGCGAGGAGAGGAGAATCGAGGAGAGGTTCAGAGAGGTTTGGAGAGGTTCGGAGAGGTTCAGAGAAATACGGAGAGGAGAGGTTTGGAAAGGAGAGGTTCTGAGAGGAGAGGAGAGGAGAGGTTTGTAGAGGAGAGGTTCAGAGAGGAGAGGTTCGGAGAGGAGAAGAGAGGTTCAGAAAGGAGAGGAGAGGACAGGTTTGGAGAGGAGAGGTTTGGAGAGGAGAGAAGAGGTTTGGAGAGGAGAGGTTTGGAGAGGAGAGGAGAGGTTTGGACAGGAGGGATTTGGAGAGGAGAGGTTCAGAGAGGAGAGGTTCAGAGAGGTTCAGAGAGGAGAGGTTCAGAGAGATTCGGAGGGGAGAGGAGAGGAGAAGTGAGGTTCAGAGAGGAGATTTGTTTTGCTGCAACCAGTCTTACAGTAGCTATCTCTCCAGTGGAATTGTTTGGAATGATCTTTATTTTCCTTGTCACACCCAGCAGTGATTTATTTACATTTTGCCACTTTTCTGCTCAAGATCTGTGAAAAATTTTAATGGCATGGCCTAAAACTCCCACACTGTGGTTATGCCTGTCCTGTCCTGCCCTGCCCTGCCTGCTGGTGCCTTTCTGGAGACAGGAATGAGCCCCCAAACTGCAGAGACCTTGGCAGTTGGCAGTTCTTGCTTGACCAGGGATGGCTTCTTCGTTAGCAGCAAGACATGAAGCGTTCCTCTTGTGCAAGACAGCTGCCTGTGATATTGTGCCTAAGGCAACTCTTGACAATTCATGTGTTCAATCCATAGTGCAAAAAAAAAAGGGGGTTTAATAAACACAAGAGATTGTGGTTGTTTCTTTTCTTGATGAAATGAAGATGTAATTTCCCAGTTGCTTGGAGATACACACAACACAGTTCTTTATGTTGAATCGCTTATCCAGAAATGCTGACTTGTTACCCAACCCAATGCACAGTTCAAATTGAATTCAACCTAAGGAAGGGAAGGGAAAGGCTACTTCCATCAATGCCCCTTATTAATCCTGAGATTTGTCTGGAAAAGATATCCTGAGATGTATCTGAAGAAGGCCACAAGGCCACATGCAAGCTGGAATGAAGAGTATAAAAATATGGGCAGTGTTTTCTACGCTGGAGAAAGCCTGGAGAAGAGGAGGCTCAGGGGAGACCTTATGGCTCTCTACAAATACCTGAAGGGAGGTTGTAGCCAGGTGGAGGTTGGTCTCTTCTCCCAGGCACCCAGCACCAGAACAAGAGGACACAGTCTCAAGCTGTGCCAGGGGAGGTTTAGGCTGGATGTTAGGAAGAGGCTCTTCCCAGCAAGAGAGATTGGCCATGGGAATGTGCTGCCCAGGGAGGTGGCGGAGTCACCATCACTGGAGGTGTTCAAAAAAGGCTTGGATGTGGCACTTGGAGCCATGGTTTAGTTGTCAGGAGGTGTTAGGTATTAGGTAATATGTTGGACTTGATGATCTCTGAGGTCTTTTCCAACCTTACTGATTCTATGATTCTAAACATTCTCTTTCATTTTAAAATCAAAGACTACCTTCAAGAAAAGATCTTCCTTCTTTATTACTGATGAGGATAAGATGCCACTGTCCCCTTGCTAATCATTTTTAATACTTACAATATCTTCTTCTGGTACACACTCAGAGCTCCAGGATAATTCAACACTGAAGGTGAGCATAATTAAGTACATAGAAATCCTCAAATGCCCATGGCAGGGGAGTTGGAAACGGATAATCCTTAAGCTCCCTTCCAACTCTAATATGATTCTATGATTCTAAGTGAAGGGAGGTAAAGTTCAGAAAGCCTTCTAAGGAAGAAATGTAGAGTTTACTCTCTAGAAATGCTTTGAACTGCTTTTTCTTTAGAATAGAATGGAATAGAATAGAATAGAATAGAATAGAATAGAATAGAATAGAATAGAATAGAATAGAATAGAATAGAATAGAATTGACCAGGTTGGAAAAGACCTTTGAGATCATTGAGTCCAACGTATCACCCAACACCATCTCATCAACTAAGCCATGGCACCAAGTGCCTCATCCAGTCTCCTCTTAAACACCTCCAGGGATGGTGACTCCACCACCTCCCTGGGCAGCACATTCCCATGGCCAATCTCTCTTTCTATGAAGAACTTCTTCCTAACATCCAGCCTAAACCTCCCCTGGCACAGCTTGAGACTGTGTCCTCTTGTTCTGGTGCTGGTTGCTTGGGAGAAGAGACCAACCCCCACCTGGCTACAACTTCCTTTCAGGCAGTTGTAGAGAGCAATAAGGTCTCCCCTGAGCCTCCTCTTCTCCAGGCTAAGGAGCCCTAGCTTTGAAACAAGTACCAGAAGAGGCTAACTGAGTTTGTAAGGAACTGGGAGAGTGAGTTAAGATATTGACTAAAACCTATTTAGGATGTTGTTAGGTGACTGCTGACAGCCTACAAAGAGCTCATCTCCACGAGCCTAGAGCAGCTGTGTGGCAGTAATCGGGCAGGGTATTATTTCAGTCCCTTTCCACCAGCCATTATCTCTCTATCCTCTTTTAGGGGTGTGCAGATGAAGTTTGACTGCATTAAAATCTTCATCAGATACAGATTTGGCTTTTACAAACGTTACTATTGTTTTGTCAGAGCTTGTAGAAGGCAGAAGGGCTTCTGAAATTGCCTCAGGGGTATCTGTGTGAGAGTCTGCAGCTAATTTCAAGGAGTTGTAACTAACATGATAAATGTTGGAGAAAAGAAGCTGAGCTGTGCAAATAGGGAAGCAGTTTTCTGCTTATTTTGCAAGGGTAGTCCACCACTTTTTGCATTTGTGTATGTTTTCCCTAACTAAATGAAAGTATTTCATAGAATCATAGAATCATAGAATTGTCAGGGTTGGAAGGGACCTCAAGGATCAGCCAGTTCCAATCTCCCTGTCATGGCCAGGGACACTTCTCACTACATCAGCTTGGCCAGAGCCACATCCAGCCTGGCCTTCAAAACCTTCAGGGATGAGGCTTCCACCACCTCCCTGGGGCAACCTCTGCCAGTGTCTCACCACCCTCATGGGGAAAAACTTCTTCCTAACATCCAATCTGAATCTACCCATTTCTAGTTTTGTTCCATTCCCCCCAGTCCTATCGCTCCCTGACACCCTCAAAAGTCCCTCCCCAGCTTTCTTGTAGCTCCCTTCAGATACTGGAAGGCCACAATTAGGTCTCCTTGGAGCCTTTCATTGCAACCTGAGTGAAAGTTGACTTTGCATTTGTTAAGGAACTCAATCCCAGGGAGTTTCCTGCAGAGAAGGCAAACTGGGAGCTGGGGCCAGTGGCTCTTAAAACCATCTCAGATGGTTCTTCTGCAATACATATCAGCACTTTCAGATCCAATTCTGTCAGCAAAGCAGCTTCTGTCCTTCCATGGCATGTGCTAAATTGCTTTCCTGATGTTAAGAGATGTTAAGAGATGTTAAATCGCTTTCCTGATGTTAAGAGATGTTAAGCTCTATGGCCAAACCACCAGGAAGGATTCCATGGCTTCTGTGAAGGCAGCAGGGTCTCTAAGCTTTTGGGGTCATTTGCATCTAAAGTGTTTGTCTTATAAATGAAAAAAAAAACAACAAACCAACAAAACCTCTTTTACCTGTAGTGTGGTTTCAATTATTTTCACTTGCAGCCCAGAAAGCCAAAAATATCCTGCATCAAGAGAAGCATAGACAGCAGGGCCAGGGAGCGGATTCTCCCCCTCTACTCCACTCTGATGAGTCCCCACCTGGAGTACTGTGTCCAGTTCTGGAGCCCCTAGCACAGGAAGGATCTGGAGGTGCTGGAAGGTGTCCAGAGAAGGGCCACGAGGATGAGCAGAGGGCTGGAGCTGCTCTGCTATGAGGACAGACTGAGGGAGTTGGGGCAGTTGTAGTGATCTCTGTGTAGTCCACAGAAATCATACAATTGTTGGGGTTGGAAGGGACCTCAAGGATCATCCAGTTTCAACCCCGTTGCCATGGGCAGGGACACCTCACACTACAGCAGGTTGCTCACAGCCACATCCAGCATGGCTGCAAAAACCTCCAGGGATGAGGCTTCCACCACCTCCCTGGGCAACCTGTGCCAGTCTCTCACCACCCTCATGGGGAAGAACTTCTTCCTAACATTCAATCTAATCGACCCATTGCTAGCTTTATTTAATTTCCCCCAGTCCTATCCCTCCCTGACACCCTAAAAAGTCCCTCCCCAGCTTTCTTGTAGCCCCCTGCAGATACTGGAACGCCACAATTAGGTCTCCTCAGAGCCTTCTCTTCTGCAGACAGAACAGCCCCAGCTCCTTCAGTCTGTCCTCACAGCAGAGCAGCTCCAGCCCTCTGCTCATCCTCATGGCCCTTCTCTGGACACCTTCCAGCACCTCCAGATCCTTACTGTGCTAGGGGCTCCAGAACTCAATGCAGTACTCCAGGTGGGGTCTCAGCAAAGCAGAGTACAGGGGGAGAATCACCTCCCTGGCCCTGCTGGCTGTGCTTCACTTAATGCAGTCCAGGATGTGAATCTAAAAGTTCAAGGAAACCCCAGAGATCACAGAGGATAAAATCCCTGAATTGCCTGCAGTGGAGTGCAGTGAGAGCCAAGCTCATTTAAACTGAAGCCATGCAGCCTCAGGAGGATGGGGCTCAGCAGACATTAAGAGTGCAGCACGAGTTGCCTGACACCACTGCCAGACTCATAACAGCATCTGGGCGTACCTGTGCAACTGCAGCATGGAAATACTCCTCACAGCAAAGTGACAGCAAGGGGCAGAAAGAGGACATGGCTCACAGAGATGTGTACTTTTCCCTCAGTCAGGTCAGTGGAGTAGCTGTAAATAACTACTGACTTCCACGTGAGTGGTTCCACAAATAATCCTTCAATGAAGGTGACTGAATTCTCTCTCATTATGGTAAGGATATTCTACTGTGCCATGACTGGACATTAGGAGAGATACAGGTAATTAGTGAGAGAACAAGAGGGAATGGCCTCAAGCTACAACTGGGTGGGTTTGGACTGGACATTAGGAAAAAATTCTTCCCATCCAGAGTGGTCAGGGATTGGAATGTGCTGCCCAGGGAGGTGGTGGAGTCCCCAAGGCTGGCTGTGTTTCAAGGTGGTTTGGATGTGGTGCTTGGGGTTATGGCTTAGGGGTGAGCTTTGGAGAGTAGGGTTCTGGGTTGGACTTGGGGATCCTGAGGGTCATTTCCAACCTGAATGTTTCTGTGATTCTGTGATGAGGATGAGCCACTCTCTTTTCTTAGCAAGTGTTTGTCATCAGCTTTTAAAGTCACAGAACCACAGGATGTTAGGGGCTGGAAGGGACCTTGAGAGATCATCCAGTGCCACCTCCCTGCCAGAGTAGGATCACCTACAGCAGATCACACAGGAACACATCCAGGCAGGTTTTGAATATCTCCAGAGAGGGAGACTCCACAACCCCCCTGGGCAGCCTGTTCCAGGGCTCTGTCACACTCACAGTGAATAATTCTTCCTCTTGTTTCCATGGGACTTCCTATGCCCAAACTTCCACCATTGTCTCTTGTGCTGTCATTGGGCATGACCCAGCAGAGCCTGGCTGCATTCTCTTGGCACTCACCCTGCACATCTTTATCAACATGAAGGAGGTCACTCCTTAGTCTCATCTTTTCCAAGCTAAGGAGTCCTCAGCTCAGTCTCTCCTCATAAGGAAGATGTGCCACTCCATCATTCCTGTGGCTCTGCCCTTCACCTGAATGAAGTCAAAATAAGCCCATGGCTAAGCAGCTAATGAAGAACAATGCACATGGAAGGGAAGGCTTAAGATGCCTGTGCAATGAACAGGATCTTTCACAATGCTTCCTTTTGTAAGGATTGAAAGGGCAGCTTAAACACACAGGCAATCAATACAACCACAGATCTTCACAACAGCAACCTGATCCAGTGTGAGGTGACCCTGCCCATGGCAGGGGAGTTGGAACTGGATGATGCTTGAGGTCCCTTCCAACCCTAACAATTCTGTGATAATACACAAAACCATTTTGCCTCATAGGTGAGTTTAAAGGGGAGCTAGCAAGCTGACCAAAAATGAGTCCAGAACATAAAAGACAGTTCTCATACTCAATTTGAAGTGTCACACAGTTGATATCGACATAAAGGGAGACCTTATTGCTCTCTACAACTACCTGAAAGGAGGTTGTGGCCAGGTGGGGGTTGGTTTCTTCTCCCAGGCACCCAGCACCAGAACAAGAGGACACAGCCTTAAGCTGTGCCAGGGGAGGTTTAGGCTGGAGGTGAGGAGAAAATTCTTCCCAGCAAGAGAGATTGGCCATTGGGATGTGCTGCCCAGGGAGGTGGTGGAGTCACTACCCCTGGAGGTGTTCAAAAAGGATTGGATGTGGCACTTGGAGCCATGGTTTTGTTGTCAGGAGGTGTTAGGTATCAGGTAATAGGTTGGACTTGATGATCTCTGAGGTCTTTTCCAACCTGCTTGAACCTATGATTCTGTGATTCTGTGATTGTGTGATTCTATGATTCTATGGTTCTGTGGTTCTGTGATTCCATGACAAAAGCTGGCTCAACAGAATCACTATAATTTGGATTTTATTTTTATGATATTACTTACTTGCCAGGCTTGATCCCCACTTGGGCTGGTGAAAACCTGAGCCTGCACTGAGTCTGCTAATCTCCACAGAGTTATTGCCTCTGCGCACCGGTGAGAGGTGTCCAGACCACAACAGACGACCTGTACTGCAAACATTTCTGCTCATTCTCTTTTCTTCAGGGGTTTGTCATGTGCATGCTGCCCTTCTTGCAGTGCCTGGGCAAGAGCTGCTGTCTGTTGCACAGCAAACCCAGAGCTGCCATCTGTAATAAGTCGGCGTAAAATTATTGGAGGAGACGATCGCTGGGATCCGAACAGAACATTCATGAGAGGCATTTCATCTGCTTTGAAATACTTTCTTCTGTGCCTGTCAACAGCCATTGAGCTGAACAAAAACAAGGACTGAGTTACAAGAATAAAGGCTGAGAAATGCAGGAGAGCAGTTGCACTAACAATCTTCAGTTGCACTAAAGATGCTGAGTTGCTGGAAGGTGTCCAGAGAAGGGCAACAAAGCTGGGGAGGGGTCTGGAGCACAGCCCTGTGAGGAGAGGCTGAGGGAGCTGGGGTTGCTTAGCCTGGAGAAGAGGAGGCTCAGGGGAGACCTTATTGCTTTCTACAACTACCTGAAGGGAGGTTGTAGCCAGGTGGGGGTCAGTCTCTTCTCCCAGGCAGCCAGCACCAGAACAAGAGGACACAGTCTCAAGCTGTACCAGGGGAGGTTCAGGCTGGATGTTAGGAAGAAGTTCTTCATAGAAAGAGAGATTGGCCATTGGAATGTGCTGCCCAGGGAGGTGGTGGAGTCACCATCACTGGAAGTGTTTAGGAAGAGCCTGGATGAGGCACTTGGTGCCATGGTTTAGTTGATCAGATGGTGTTGGGTGATATGTTGGACTGGATGATCTCACAGGTATCTTTCAACCTGGTCTATTCTTTTCTATCCTATCCTATCCTATCCTATCCTATCCTATCCTATCCTATCCTATCCTATCCTATCCTATCCTATCCTATCCTATCCTATCCTATCCTATCCTATCCTATTCTATTCTAACCAGATTAATTAAAGCAATGGAACCAGAATAAAAGTAACAAGGCAAGTTGATCATGGGTTTTAGGATGGTGGAAATCAGAGAAGGTCAGGATTTTTGGGAAGTTTTCACTGTGTGCCATCAATAATGCAGTTATGAAGAAGAATTAAATCATAGAAACATAGAATGGTCAGGGTTGGAAGGGACCTCAAGGATCATCCAGTTCCAACCCCCCTACCATGGGCAGGGACACCTCACACTACAGCAGGTTGCTCACAGCCACATCCAGCCTGGCTGCAAAAACTTCCAGGCGTGAGGCTTCCACCACCTCCCTGGGCAACCTGTGCCAGGCTCTCACCACCTTCATGGGGAAGAACTTCTTCCTAACATCCAATCTGAATCTACCCATTTCTAGTTTTGTTCCATTCCCCCCAGTCCTATCGCTCCCTGACACCCTCAAAAGTCCCTCCCCAGCTTTCTTGTAGCCCCCTTCAGATAGTGGGAGACCACAATTAGGTCTCCTTGGAGCCTTCTCTTCTGCAGACTGAACAGCCCCAACTCCCTCAGTCTGTCCTCATAGCAGCCCTCTGCTCATCCTCTGGCCCTTCTCTGGACACCTTCCAGCACCTCCAGATCCTTCCTGTACTAGGGGCTCCAGAACTCAATGCAGTACTGCAGGTGGGGTCTCAGCAGAGCAGAGTAGAGGGGGAGAATCCCCTCCCTGGCCCTGCTGGCTCTGCTTCTCTTGCTGCAGCCCAATGGCAGCCAGAATCGGGTAGAAAAACACAAAACCAACAGGAGCAAAACCAAAGTAATGGAAGTGAATCTCATTATGCAAAAATCTTGAAGGTGAAAGAACTGGGGTTGCCAAAAATATTCTCCTTACGTAGTGTGATGACACCTGATGGAGCTTGGCATTGGAGGGGAGGGAGGGGAAGTGAGATAAGCACCTAATTGCAGCCTTCTAGCTTGTGCCTTCTAGCTTCTGCCTTCTAGCTTCTGATTTAGCAACCCTGCAGGTCCAGTTTTCCTCACCACCAAATCAAGCTTTCATCCTCCTGAGGAATGGGTTGTAACCTTGAACTTGCTACCTTTGTCCCCAAAGTTTATGTGTCTGCATAAGAACCTGTACTAATTTCTTGTGAAAACTGCAACCAGCTGTTTTGTTTGTGTGAAAGGAATCTGTGGCTTTTTCAAAGTGAATATTCATGCACTTGAGTGCACAGTATTTCCTTAAATCAGCATCTTCTTCTTTCTTCTTTCTTTTCTCTTCCTTCTTTTCCTCCTTCTTCCTTTTCTTCTTTCTTTCTTCTTTTCCCTTCTTCCTTTTTCTTCCCTGTTTTTCCTTCTTCTTTCTTCATCTTCTTTCTTCTTCCTTTTTCTTCCTTCTTCTTCCTTTTTCTTCCTTCTTTCTTCTTCTTTCTTCTTCTTTCTTCCCTTTTCTTCTTTCTTCTTTAATCTTTCTTCTTCTTCTTTTTCTTTCTTTCTTTTTCTTTCTTCATCCTTCTTTTCTTCTTCCTTCTGCTTCCTTTTTCTTCATCCTTCTTCCTTTTTCTTCCTTCTTCCTTCTTCTTTCTTCCTGTTTCTTCCTTCTTCTTTCTTCTTCTTCCTTCTGCTTCCTTCTTCCCTTTACTTCCTTTTTCTTCATTCTTCTTTCTTCTTCTTTCTTCCCCTTTCTTCTTTCTTCCCCTTTCTTCTTTCTTCTTTAATCTTTCTTCTTTCTTCTTCTTTTTCTTTCTTCCTTCTTCCTTTTTCTTTCTTCTTCCTTCCTTTTTCTTCCTTCTTTTCTTCTTCCTTCTGCGTCCTTTTTCTTCCTTCTTCTTTCTTCCTTTTTCTTCCTTCTTCTTTCCTCCTTTTTTTCCTTCTTCTTTCTTGTTTTTTCTTCCTTCTTCTCTCTTCTTCTTTCTTCCTTTTTCTTCATCCTTCTTCCTTCTTCCTTCTTCTTTCATCTCTTTTCTTCTTTCTTCTTTAATCTTTCTTCTTTCTTTTTCTTTCTTTCTTTCTTCTTTCTTTTTCTTTCTTCTTCCTTCTTCCTTTTTCTTCCTTCTTTTCTTCTTCCTTCTGCTTCCTTTTTCTTCCTTCTTCTTTCTTCTTTTTTCTTCCTTCTTCTCTCTTCTTCTTTCTTCCCTTTTCTTCATCCTTCTTCCTTCTTCCTTTTTCTTCCTTCTTCCTTCTTCTTTCTTCCTGTTTCTTCCTTCTTCTTCCTTCTACTTCCTTCTTCCCTTTACTTCCTTTTTCTTCCTTCTTCTTTCTTCTTCCTTCTTCTTCTATGCAAATTCCAGGCAATTTTTTTCCCCCAACCTGTTTGAAGAGAATGCTAAGAGGGAATCTGATCAATGTCTGCAAATATCTGAGGGGTGGGTGCAGGGGGCCAAGCTCTTTTTGGTGGTGCACAGTAATAAGGCAAGGATGCAAACTTGAGCACAGAAGGTTTCACCTCAACCAAAGGAGAAACTTCTGTATAGTGAGGGTGACAGAGCACTGGAACAGGCTGCCCAGAGAGGTTGTGGAGTCTCTTTCTCTGGAGACTTTTAAATCCCACCTGCATGCATTCCTGTGTGACCTGCCCTAGGTGATCCTGCTTTGGCAGGGGATTAGCCTCAATGATCTCTGGAGGTCCCTTCCAACCTCTAACATTCTGTGATTCTGTGAAAGAAATTTCATAATCCTTCCAACTGGCAAAACCAACCCAACCCAACTCCAAACCCCTAATGCTCTTTAGCCTAAGTAATTCCATCAACCAGTTTGCTTAATTTATCATTTTGCCTTTGAAAACCAAAACCTTTTTATTTTTATTTACTTATTCTGAAAGAGTAAATATATATCTAATAAGAGTAAATATATATCTAAGTAACTGAAAGAGGTTATTGCATTGTGCCTTGGAGCAAGATTGGTTTCAGTGACCAGCTTTACAGATTCACAGATTGCATTGGGTTGGAAGGGACCCTCAAAAGTCACCTTCTGATGATGATTAGAGGGCTAGAGTTCCTCTCCTATGAGGACAGACTGAGAGAGTTGGGGCTGTTCAGTCTGCAGAAGAGAAGGCTCCAAGGAGACCTAATTGTGGCCTTCCAGTATCTGAAGGGGGCTATAAGAAAGCAGGGGAGGGACTTTTGAGGGTGTCAGGGAGTGATAGGACTGGGGGGAATGGAACAAAACTAGAAATGGGTAGATTGAGATTGGATGTTAGGAAGAAGTTCTTCCCCATGAGGGTGGTGAGAGACTGGCACAGGTTGCCCAGGGAGGTGATGGAATTCTCATCCCTGGAGATTTTTGCAGCCAGGCTGGATGTGGCTGTGAGCAGCCTGCTGTAGAGTGAGGTGTCCCTGGCCATGGCAGGTGGATTGGAACTGGATGATCCTTGAGGTCCCTTCCCACCTTGACAATTCTATGAGTCTCCAACCCCCCTGCAGTCAGCAGGGACACCTCCAACTAGATCAGGCTGCCCAGGCTTGAGACCTAGCAAAGACAGGGTTCAATGATTTAACACCTTTTGTGCTTTCTTGATTATTTAGTAGACACTGCACAGCAACACAGCTCTGTGGTTAGTATTGCTCATTTCTCTACTGTTCTGTGCTGCTGCTGCACTCTACACCTGTGAAGCAAAATGTTTCTGTCTGGTCTGGATGACACACAAATTCACAGCAGAACGTGGTTCTGACAGGAGGTCTTCTAGTGGTGTTTGCTAAGTGCAACAATTCTGCTTACTCTGTGTAATCAGTCACTATTTGTTTGTGGTGTTTTACCTCTACTGTGGTCCCTCAAAGAGTGTTTGCCTTTTAATACCTCTGTAGAAGTCATGTTCTTTAAACTGGCTGACAGCTAACTGTGCTGCCTTGGGAAAGAAACATGAATGGTGTAAGAACGGTGCAGGTCTTGCAGATGAGATCCTCTTGCTTATGAAACAACCCTGGGATGCTACGAAGCTAGGGTTTGATGGAAGCTGCAAACTAATTAATGGAGATTAATAGCTCTATGACACAGAGAAGAGGAGATTTAGGTTGGATGTTAGGGGCAAGTTCTTTATCATGAGGGTGGTGGAACACTGGAACAGGTTACCCAGGCAGGTGGTTGAGGAGGTATCCCTGGAGGCATTCAAGGTCAGACTTGTCAAGGCTCTGAGCAACCTGATCTAGTGGAGGAGGTCCCTTCTGACTGCAGGGGGGTTGGACTAGATGACCTTTGGAGGTCCTTTCCAACCCAAACCATTCTATGATTCAATGATTCAATGCTTCTGTGATTCTATATTAAACAGAGCTGTTGTTCATACCTGATTTTCTGTGAATATTTACACTGTTGGCTTCCTGCTGGTTAGGTGTCTGTATCTTAAAGTGGAATTTGCTCCAGTCCTCCTTCTGCTGCCACATAAAGTAACCAGATTATTTTGACAGGAAAATCCACAGGGAATAAAATGCCTCTCTCTGTATGAATTAATTCGATTTAAGTACCCCAGGATGCAACTTAATGATTAAGCACACTCAGCTTCCTGGTCAAAAACAGGTACCAGATGGTGTGCATAGCAAAATGAGTTTATACCTGTGGGTTTTGAAGTAAAATACAACCTTCCCAACATCTGGCATATCACCTCAGGACAGCTGAAAGTGCACAAAGTGGACAGATATTATCAGATCATAGAAGGCTGTGCTGAGGAGGTTTGATCTGAATTTTTGATGGATAGTAGCATGAAATGGAAACACAGAATTGTTAGGGTTGGAAGGAACCTCAAGGATCATCCAGTTCCAACCCCACTGCCATGGGCAGGGACACCTCACACTACAGCAGGTTGCTCACAGCCACATCCAGCCTGGCTGCAAAAACCTCCAGGGATGAGGCTTCCACCACCTCCCTGGGCAACCTGTGCCAGGCTCTCACCACCCTCATGGGGAACAACTTCCTAACATCCAATCTAAATCAACCCATTGCTAGTTTTATTTCATTCCACCCAGTTCTATCACTCCCTGACACCCTAAAAAGTCCCTCCCCAGCTTTCTTGTATCCCTCTTTAGATACTGGAAGGTCACAATTAGTTCTCCTATGAACCTTCTCTTCTGCAGACTGAACAGCCCCAACTCCCTCAGTCTGTCCTCATAGGAGAGGAACTCCAGCCCTCTGCTCATCCTTGTGGCCCTTCTCTGGACACCTTCCAGCACCTCCAGATCCTTCCTGTCCTAGGGGCTCCAGAACTGGACACAGTAATTCAGGTGAGGTCTCACCAGAGTGGAGTAGAGGGGGAGGAACACCAACAGCACACCACAATAATAAACCCCACCAAACCCCCATCACTTCCATGCAGAATGGAATGGAATGGAATGGAATGGAATGGAATGGAATGGAATAGAATAGAATAGAATAGAATAGAATAGAATAGAATAGAATGGAATGGAATGGAATGGAATGGAATGGAATGGAATGGAATAGGATTAACCAGGTTAGAAAAGACCTTTGAGATCACTGAGTCCAACCTACCATCCAAGTATTTTCTGTCTCTAATTTGTAGATTGCTGGCTGTGCAATACCAACCTTCTTAGAATAGCTCCAAATGTCATATATAATTTATTTTGCAGTTTCCATTGCTAGACAGGGAAAAAAAAATACACTGAGAGTTATCTAAAAATGTGTTGACATGCTGGCTTATATAAATAATAAATACTTTTGTACTGTCTCCTAAGGGAGCTGTCAGAGAACTCCAATGACCTATGGTATGTTTTCTTCTTCAGCAGGGTTGACATCTACAGCATTATTGTTCCAGCCCAGCACAGGATCTGCATAAGCCTGTGTGCATCAGTGACTCCAACACAGTTACCTTGTGGTACTGAATGTATGGGTAAAGGTGTGTGTGAATTGCTGGGAAGGTCATGTTTGGAGGCAGGGAATATCACAGTGACTATGAGTCTGCCTTTCTCCTTGGGCTACTCAGAGTTTTTAGCCTTCCCCTTAAACCTCAGGGTCTCCTCAGAGCTTTTTAGAGAGTGGCCAGCAGGTCAAGAGAGGCGATTCTGTCCCTTTACTCTGCTCTTGTGAGGGTGACAGAGCCCTGGAAGAGGCTGCCCAGGGCGGTTGTGGAGTCTCCTTCTCTGGAGATATTCAAGACCTGCCAGGATGCATTCCCGTGTGATCTGCTCTAGGTGACCCTGCTCTGGCAGGGAGGTGGGACTGGATGATCTCTCAAGGTCCCTTCCAACACCTAGCACCCTGTGATTCTGTGATCCTGTCATTCTGTGCTTCCCTACCACCAATGTCTGAAATTACATTTGATGAGAAACAAAACTTTGTTGGAGAAGGATTTTCCCTCTTCCTTTTATTCTCAAGGACTGATACTTGAGCAGTTGTGTTGACAGCATCTGTCCCAGACATTCTAGAAGTGAGAAGGGCAACAAAGCTGGTGACAGGTTTGGAGCACAGCCCTGTGAGGAGAGGCTGAGGGAGCTGGGGTTGCTTAGCCTGGAGAAGAGGAGGCTCAGGGGAGACCTTCTTGCTCTCTACAACTCCCTGAAAGGAGGTTGTAGCCCGGTGGGGGTTGGTCTCTTCTCCCAGGCAATCAGCACCAGAACAAGAGGACACAGTCTCAAGCTGTGCCAGGGGAGGTTTAGGCTGGAGGTGAGGAGAAAGTTCTTCCCAGAGAGAGTTGTTAGTCATAGGAATGTGCTGCCCAGGGAGGTGGTGGAGTTGCTGTCCCTGGAGGTGTTCAGGAGGGGATCGGATGTGGCACTTGGTGTCATGGTTCAGTAGCCATGAGGTGTTGGGTGACAGGTTGGACTTGATGATCTTTGAGGTCTTTTCCAACCTTATTGATTCTATGATTCTGTGATCATCGAGTCCAACCCCCTGCCAGAGCAGGACCATAGAATCTCGTGCAGAGCACACAGGAATGCATCCATATAGGGCTTGAATGTCTCCAGAGAAGGAGACTCCACAACCTCTCTGGGCAGCCTGCTCCAGTGCTCTGGGACCCTCACAGTGAAGAAACTCCTCCTCATCTTGAGGTGGAACCCCCTGTGCTGTAGTTTCTATCCATTGCCCCTTCTGCTATCCCAGGGTGCAACTGAGCAGAGGCTGTCCCCTCCCTCTTGACCCCCAGCCCTCAGATATTTATACATCTTTATTAAATCCCCTCTCAGGCTTCTCTTCCCCAGTCTAGAAAGCCAAGGCTGTTCAGCCTGAAGCCTGCTTCTGCCGAGTGCAGCTCTTTACATTCCAGTCTCGTTTCCGTTTAATGTATAAGCAGAGGGAGTGACATGAGCGTTGCCTGTCCTTCACCACAGCTGGGAGAATAGCCACTGTCAGCCCCAGCACAGTGTCCATCTGGAAAGCTGCCATTCTGCTGAGGAGAAGGTTTTGGCTGCTCTGACCTTGCTGTTTCTCGGGGGCCAGCAGGCCGGCTTGCTGAATCATGCGTGTTGCTTCTCCGTGAGCCCTTTGAAAGGCTCTGTTTGAAAGCATTGCTTATTCAAGCAAGTTATGTGAATAATTAACAACAACCAAAGAAAAAAAGATGGAAGGAGGGATGAGGGCATGGGCAGGTCAGTAGACTGAGTTATTTTGCTTTCTTGACAGGAGGCAAAAGCACAGCAGAAAACAGAGGGGCAGTTGGGCTTTTATTTTGCTTTCCTCTTTGGAGCCTTCTGTCTTCCTGCTGTCTCACAAAGAGTTTGCTCTCTGGCTACCCAAATGAGCTGCTTAGCTATTCTTCTTTTGAGATGATCTAAATAGAACTAACCAGGTTGGAACAGACCTTTGAGATCATCAAGTCCAACCTATCACCCAGCACCATCTGATCAACTAAACCATGGCACCGAGTGCCTCATCCAGGCTCTTCTTAAATCCTTCCAGTGATGGTGACTCCACCACCTCCCTGGGCAGCACATTCCAATGGAAAATCTCTCTTGCTGGGAAGAACTTCTGCTAACATCAATAAGGTTGGAAAAGACCTCAGAGATCAAGTCCAACCTATCACCCGACACCTCCTGACAACTAAACCATGGCTCCAAGTGCCACATCCAAGCCTTTTTTGAACACCTCCAGTGATGGTGACTCCATCACCTCCCTGGGCAGCACATTCCAATGGCCAACCTCTCTTGCTGGGAAGAACTTTCTCCTCAGCTCCAGCCTAAACCTCCCCTGGCACAGCTTGAGACTGTGTCCTCTTGTTCTGGGGCTGGTTGCCTGGGAGAAGAGACCAACCCCCACCTGGTTACAACCTCCCTTCAGGGAGTTGTAGAGAGCAAGAAGGTCTCCCCTGAGCCTCTTCTTCTCCAGGCTAAGCAACCCCAGCTCCCTCAGCCTCTCCTCACGGGGCTGTGTTCCAAACCCCTCAGCAGATTTGTTGTCCTTCTCTGGACACCTTCCAGCAACTTAACATCTTTCCTAAACTGAGGGGCCCAGAACTGGACACAGGACTCAAGGTGTGGCCTTACCTAAATTGCACCCTCAAAGGCAATATTTTGAACTTGGCCAGAATGAAATTCTAGTGCTTGAACCTCTCAGGTGCATTTCTGTATCTGCTCCCATTGGAAGAGTATGAGAGGTGCTAAGTTTATCTTACATTGCAAGTTGTCCTCTGAACTGTGGGAGATAATTGAGACCTTATTGGTGTGCAAGAAACCTGGTCTGAGCTGGGGTTGTTTACACTGGAGAAGAGGAGGCTCAGGGGAGACCTTGATGCTATCTACAAATACCTGAAGGGAGGTTGTAGCCAGGTGGGGGGTGGTCTCTTCTCCCAGGCAGTGAGCACCAGAACAAGAGGACACAGTCTCAAGCTGTGCCAGGGGAGGTTTAGGCTGGAGGTGAAGAAGAAATTCTTCATAGAAAGAGAGATTGGCCATTGGAATGTGCTGCCCAGGGAGGTGGTGGAGTCCCTGTCCCTGGAGGTGCTAAAAAAAGGCTTGGATGTGGCACTTGGAGCCGTGGTTTAGTTGTCAGGAGGTGTTGGGTGACAGGTTGGACTTGATCTTGAAGGTCTTTTCCAACCTTATTGATTCTATGACTCTGTGATGAGCAGATGGAGTTGAAGGAGGGTGACCAAAGAGGCAATAGCAGCCTCATCTGAGAAATATCCTTCCAAGTGGGAAATTGCCTCTTTGGAGAAGAAAATGTTAACTTTTTTCACTGCAGTTGGGAGACCATGGGCTGGGATTCATAACATCTTTGTTTTACTGTTATCTGGAAAAATATCATAAAAGACTGCAGGATATCTTCAACTTGCCTAGAGAAGAATACAGAAAAGATGAATTGCAGTGGGAAAAGAAGATAATAAAAACTCCTGGCCTAGTTTTTGAGGACTATCCAATCTCTCCAATCTCTTTCACAGAATCTTAGAATTATTGAGCCTGGAATAGACCTCTGAGTCCAGCCTATGACCTTACACCACCACATGGACCAGCCCATGTCACTAAGTGCCACATCCAGTCTTTCCTTAAACACCTCCAGGGAGGGCGACTCCATCACCTCCCTGGGCAGCACATTCCAGTGCCTAATTGCCCTTTCCATGAGGAAGTGCTTCCTGACAGCTAACCTAAACTTCCCTTGCACAGCTTCAGGCCTTCTCATCTTGTCACAAGTTGCCTGGGAGAAGAGCCTGACCCCCACTTGACTACAACTTCCCTTCAGGTAGTTGTAGAGTGTGATAAGGTCTCCCCTGAGCCTCCTCTTCCCCAGGCTGAACACCCCCAGCTCCCTCAGATTCTCCTCATCAGACTTTCCCTCCAGTCTTGTCACTCTCCTCTGGACCTGCTCCAGCACCTCAAGATGTTTAAGAAGAGCCTGGATGAGGCACTTGGTGCCATGGTTTAGTTGATTAGATGGTGTTGGGTGATAGGTTGGACTTCATGATCTCAAAGGCCTTTTCCAACCTGATCTGCTCTATTATTCTATTCTATTCTATTCTATTCTATTCTATTCTATTCTATTCTATTCTATTCTATTCTATTCTATTCTAATCTATTCTATTCTGTGGAGGTTAGGAGGAAGTTCTACACAGAGAGAGTGATTGCCCATTGGAATTGGCTGCCCGAGGAGGTGGTAGAGTCATCATCACTGGAGGTGTTCAGGAGGAGACTTGACAGGGTGCCTGGTTGCATGGTTTAGTTGATTAGGTGGTGTTGGATGATAGGTTGGACACGATGATCTTGAAGGTCTCTTCCAACCTGGTTTATTCTATGCTATGCTATGCTATGCTATGCTACTTTATTCTATTCTATTCTTTCTTGAAGAGAGGGGCCCAGAACTGCAGACAGTATCCAAGGGGAGACCTCACCAGTGCTGAATACAGGGGCAGAATTCCATCCCTAGTCCTGCTGGCCACGCTATTCCTGATACAAGCCAAGATGCCACTGGCCTTCTTGGCCACCTGGGCACACTGCTGGCTCATCTTCACCTGCCATCAACCAGCACCCCCAGGTCCCTCTCAGCCAGGCTGTTCTCCAGCCACTCTTTGCCCAGTCTGTAGTGCTGCATGGGGTTATTGTGGCCAAAGTGCAGGACCCTGCACTTGTGCTTCATCTCAGTGTAAGTAACAAGGATGCTGTACTTAATAATTAAGTCAAAGAGCTCACAGGAGGCCAGAGAAGGAAGGTATGACAGGCACATTGGTAGGCTGGGCTTTCCATATCTCTTCTGGCTATAAAAAAAAAGAGAGAAATTCCTAATTGTGATCTTGATCCATTCTTCTGGACAGAAATGAACTGCTGCATCTGTGAGCTGTTCATAATTGATGACACAACGGCATATTTACTGGGAAATTCCCACCTCATCCATTATCTAAAAGACACCAAAAAATACCACCAAATTAGAGTGCACTAATGTAGATCTGGGGAAATTCTGCTTCTTTGTAGTAAATATAGCAAGGGCAAGTGCAGAGGTAAGGATTTCGTTGTCCTCATAAGGAGAAGTACCCTCTCAAACTGTTTTAAGACACTCTCTCCAATGAGTTGGATTGGAGGATAAGTTCTGATCTAGTATGAGGTGTTCCTGCCCATGGCAGGGGGGTTGGAACTGGATGATCCTTGAGGTCCCTTCCAAACCTACCGAGTCTATGATGACTCTACCACAAGTACCTTACTCAAACTAAACACCAACAGCAAACATTAACAAAAAGGTTACAGTGGAAGTACAACTGGAAGAATATTTGGCAGTTAGTGGTCTCATACATGAAGACTGACCTTATCAATTCTCCCAGGCAACCAGCATCAGAACAAGAGGACACAGTCTCAAGCTGTGCCAGGGGAGGCTTAGACTGGAGGTGAGGAGAAAGTTTCTCCCAGAGAGAGAGATTGGCCATTGGAATGTGCTGCCCAGGGAGGTGGTGGAGTCCCCATCCCTGGGGGTGTTCAAGAAAGGCTTGGATGTGGCACTTGGAGCCATGGTTTAGTTGTCAGGAGGTGTTAGGTAATAGGTTGGACTTGATGACCTCTGAGGTCTTTTCCAACCTGCAAAGGGGCAGAATGACTTCCCTGCTCCTGCTGGCCAATGGCCTCAGCAGCAGGCACACTGTGGGCCCCAGCTTAGGCAGCTGAAGCAAAGGGCAAGGAGAGGTAACAAATGGAAGTTTCTGCACGTGAGCCATATTAGCAGACTGGGTAAAAATCACACAGTCAAAGTCTCCTTAATCTCTCAGTAACCAGCACATGCAGAAATGGAATGCTGATGAAATGCAACAAGAAACTGTTAGAGAGAGAGAGGGGCTTTTCATATTTCCTTCTCATGGTACTTTGGTGGGAGAATGAAATGCATAGCTTGGAAGAGATTTGCTCTGTTAGCTGTGCCTTCATGTTTCTGCCTTTCATTTCTGACACTGAGAAACAAGGAGAAGCTGAAGTGAACACAGTGAATTAATCAGAAAGCAAAGGGGCAAGGAATGCATACAATCCAGGCTCAGCCTAATGGATAGTCCAGGGCAAAAAGAGGATGCCATAAGCTTCTTAAAATCCCTGGCTTACAAAATAAACTTCTTCCCCCCCCCCCACCTTTCTATATTTTTTCCCCTCTTTTATTTCCCCCCTCCTGCCTCCTTTAAAGAAATGCTGATTCACAAAATCAAGAGCAGATGCAGATCTCATCTATAATTTCCAATGATCTTCTGTGCTGTTTGTCAATCTCAGCTGCCTCTCGCAACCCCTCTCTAAACCCCACCCCGACTGAAACAGATGGATGTGTAATTCAAATAATGAGCTGGATCCTTTCCCTGTAGCAGTCAATTATACAGGTTTGGGTTTGGGTTTTTTTTTTCCTCCCTCTCTCTGTATAGTGTTCAAGAGACTAAGATCTTTCTCTATATATAGATCACCTGAAATGACCTTGCTTATGCAGTATCACAGCCAAAATGGAACAGCAGGGTATGTATCTTGCTGCAGTTTTGAAAAGCTCAGGCTGATGGCTTGAGAACTGTTAGATCTCCAAGGTCCCTTCCCTTCCCTTCCCTTTTCCCTTCCCTTCCCTTTTCCCTTCCCTTCCCTTTTCCCTTCCCTTCCCTTTTCCCTTCCCTTCCCTTTTCCCTTCCCTTCCCTTCCCTTCCCTTCCCTTCCCTTCCCTTCCCTTCCCTTCCCTTCCCTTCCCTTCCCTTCCCTTCCCTTCCCTTCCCTTCCCTTCCCTTCCCTTCCCTTCCCTTCCCTTCCCTTCCCTTCCCTTCCCTTCCCTTCCCCCCTACCCTACTCTACCCTATCCTATCCTACCTGACAAGATTTGCACTTAAATTGCTCCCACTGCTTATCATTCTGATCTTTCAGTGTGATACTTTCTGTAGGTGAACCTGCCCAGAGAATAGCTGCTGTCTGGACATGAATGGCATGCAAAGAATCCTAGCAGCATTGCATTTTACAGAGAACATAATGACAGCTCCCATGAAGGAGCTGGGGGTTGTTTAGCCTGGAGAAGAGGAGGCTGAGGGGAGACCTCATTGCTGTCTACAGATACCTGAAGGGAGGTTGTAGACAGGGGGTTGGTCTCTTCTCCCAGGCAACCAGCACCACAACAAGAGAGAATAGAATAGAATAGAATAGAATAGAATAGAATAGAATAGAATAGAATAGAATAGAATAGAATAGAATAGAATTAACCAGGTTGGAAGAGACATTTGAGATCATCAAGTCCAACCTATCACCCACCACCATCTAATCAACTAAACCATGGCACCAAGTGCCTCATCCAGGCTCTTCCTAAACACCTCCAGTGATGGTGACTCCACCACCTCCCTGGGCAGCACATTCCAATGGACAATCTCTCTTTCTATGAAGAACTTCTTCCTAACATCCAGCCTAAGCCTCCCCTGGCACAGCTTGAGAATGTGTCCTCTTGTTCTGGTGCTGGTTGCTTGGGAGAAGAGAGCATCCCCACCTGTCTACAACCTCCCTTCAGGGAGTTGTAGAGAGCAATAAGGTCTCCCCTGAGCCTCCTCCTCTCCAGACTAAGCAACCCCAGCTCCCTCAGCCTCTCCTCACAGGGCTGTGCTCCAGACCCCTCCCCAGCTTTGTTGCCCTTCTCTGGACACCTTCCAGCAACTCAACATCTTTCCTAAACTGAGGGTCCCAGAACTGGACACAGGACTCAAGGTGTGGCCTAACCAGTGCTGAGTACAGGGGCAGCCTTTACTCCTAAGACCATCCCTCAGGAACCTCAGCCTCTGGAAGCAAGGGAACAGAACTGGAGGGAAGAAGACATTCCACTGGTCAATCAGGAAGGGGTTAGAGATCTCTTATACCAGCTGAAGACAAACAAATCCATGGGCCCCTATGGGGTGCATCCATGAGTGCTGAGAGAGCTGCTGACACTGTTACTGAACCTCTCTCCATCATCTTTGAAAAGTCCTGGAGAACAGGAGAGGTGCCTGATGACTGGAAGAAAGCAGATGTCACTCCAGTCTTCAAAAAAGGCAAGCAGGAGGACCTAGGCAACTACAGACCAGTCAACCTCACCTGTATCCCTGGAAAGAGGATGGAGCAGCTCATGCTAAAGGTCATCTCTAACCACATGGAAGACAAGAAGGTTATCAGATGTAGCTGCCATGGATTTACCGAGGGGAGAGCCTGTCTGACTAACCTGATAGCCTTCTATGAAACCATGACCAAATGGGTAGATGAGGGAAGAGCAGTGGATGTCATCTGCCTTGATTTCAGTAAGGCTTTTGATGCTGTCTCCCATAATATCCTCATAGGATATGAGGCATAGGAAATGTGGCATAGATGGCTGCTCTGTGAGGTGGATTGCAAACTGGCTTGACAACAGAGTTCACAGGGTTGTCATCAGTGGCACATGGTCAACTTGGAGGCCTGTGGCCAGTGGTGTTCCCCAGGGATCTGTACTGGGTCCAGTTTTGTTCAATATCTTTATCAACAGCCTGGCTGAAGGGATTGAGAGACCCTCAGCAAGTTCCTGATGATACAAAACTAGGGGAAGGAGGGGGGTTGGCTAACACCTGTCAGGCTGTGCTGCCATCCAAGGGGATCTGGACAGGCTGGGAGTTGTGTGCAGGCAAACCTCATGAAGTTCAGTAAGGACAAGTGCAGAGTCCTGCATCTGGGGAGGAATAACAGCAGGCACCAAGACAGGTTAGGAGCTGCCCTGCTGGAAAGCAGCTCCAGGGAGAAAGACCTTGGAGTGCTGGTGGGCAGCAAGGTCTGCATGGGACAGCAATGTGCCCTTGTGGTCAAGAGAGCCAATGGCATCCTGGGGGGCAGCAAGAAAAGTGTCCAGCAGGTCTAGAGAGGTTCTTCTCCCCCTCTTCTCTGCCCTGCTGAGACCACAC